>NC_064818.1:75601031-75656769 GCF_023721935.1 Panthera uncia | reverse complement strand
GAGAAAGAAAGAAAGAAAAAGAAAGGAGGGAGGAAGGGAGAAAGAAAGAAAGAAAAAAAGGAGGGAGGGAGGAAGGAAGGAAGAAAAGAAAGAAAAAAGAAAGAAAAAGAAAGGAGGAAGGGAGAAAGAAAAAGAAAGGAGGGAGGGAGGGAAGGAGGGAGGGAGGAAGGAAGGAAGGAAAGAAGGAAAAGAAAGAAAGAAAAAGAAAGGAGGGAGGAAGGAAGAAAGAGAAAGAAAGAAAGGAGGGAGGGAAGAGGGGGAAGAAGGAAGGAAGGAAGAAAGAAAAAGGAAGGAGGGAGGGAGGAAGGAAGGAAGGATGAAAGAAAGAAAGAAAGAAAGGAGGGAGGGAGGAAGGGAGGAAGGAAAGAAGAAAGAAAAAGAAAGGAGGGAAAGAAAGAAAGAAAGAAAGAAAGAAAAGAAAAGAAAAGAAAGAAGGAAAGCAAGCTAGCTAGCTCACTGGAGGATGTGCCAGCGGGAGACAGAAAACACAGCCTGCTGACCCCAATGATATGATAATGACCCTCACTGCTCAGCAGGATGGTCTCACCCAAAGAACTGGCCCAAAATTCCACCCAGAGGATGCCCCTCCCAGTAACGGGGGGGGGGGGGTAAGGGGGGGTAAGGGTGGGGAGCTGCTCAACAAACTAAAGCCTTGTCCTGGGCTCCAGAAAACCCAGAGTAGACGGCCCTTCTTCATCACGCCCCTTCTCCCGGGGGCTCCATTTTAAGCCAGAAAGAATGAGGCCTCCCCAGATGGTGGAGCCAGGCACGTGCCCTGAGGCCCTTGCTCAAGATGCCCAGCGGTCCCGGCCCAAGCTTGCTCTGAGGATGCCCGCGCCCAAGAAGCAGAGCATCACCTGGGCTGATGCCCGTCTCAAGATCTTTTAAATACACCAAAAGGCCGCTTACTCATTTGCAACAAGAAAGGCAATGATCAAGAGGGCAGCTACTTAAGTTCCGGGCTGACACAGTGGCCCAGCGGGCCAATCTGGGTGAAGACGTGGAATCAGAGGGTGACGGACCAGGTGAGCATCGGAGCACGAGGTGCTCACACTGCTGAGCTCTGCAAGGGTCAGAGGACTAGTGACCTCGGCAGAGGGCAGCCTCTCCCAACGACTGTCTTGCCAGCGGGCAGAGAGAGCCAGGAACCAGGCCAATCCCTCCACCGTCTGCCGGCACAGGAAAAAAGAGCCATTTGGTGAGTTCTCCTTCAGAAAAATCTACATTGATGTTTTTACAACTCGTCAGTGGCTCATTTTGTCAGTGCCAAAGACCACCCTCCCCCATCCCCAAGAACCCTGGCTCCTCCAGCAAAGCCACAAAGCCCTCAGGGGACCCAAAGAGATGAACAGAAACATCGGATCTGCTTTTGATGAGATCCAACGAGCTGAAGCCTGCACACTATCAAATTTCCTGAGTAAAGACTTACTCCACACAAACAGGATGGGGGCCATGCGGACCTTTTACAAACACACATTAATATGTAAAGGCCTTCGCTTTTGTGTAGGGAAGTGAAGATACACGCTTGGACAACGACAGATCGAGGTACCTGAGCTTTGCAGAGTCTGCTGACGGGCATGAAAAACACAAGGAAGTTACACAAGGGAATATCAAGAGGAATACGACTCTGGATCACCCTGGGGGGTCCCGGAAGTCACCCTGCCCCCCAGCACGGAATGTGGCAGGGGCAACACTGACAAGACACACAAAGCCAACTTGCCTCTTTCCAGAACTTCCTTGGAGGGCCATCAGACTGGAGTCTCCACTGCTACTCACTGCTGTCCACATCCACTGGGCCCATTCCACCAGGGGCCACATCCGCCAGGAGGCCAAAGCCATCTCTGCTGAAGGACGGCCTCCGTCCCCTAAATGCCCACCCCTGATTCCCTTGCCGTTGTCTCTGGGATCTTAATCTGCCCAAGATGTCAGGAAGACGTTAGCAGCACCGCCAGTCACGGATGCTGCGAGCTTCTCCAAAGTGCAGCAGAGACAGGGGGCGAGAGGCTGAGAGCTCTTCCCCTGGCTTCTGCAACCCTGGGCCCCGGCGACGTGCGGCTTTAGAGCGCAGAGGGCCCCTGCTCTTCCCTAACAGCACAGGCAAGCAACAGGGAGGGCCGGATACTCTTGGGCTCAAGCTGCTGAATTCCAATGAGGTCTCTCCTGCTGCAGCTGCCCGGATGGCCGGAACACCTGCTCAGAAGGAACCCCCATTCACCACTGCCCAGTGAGGGAGGCAGAGGGCACATGGAGCCCCTTTGTGATTCCCTGCCTGTTTACCGTGAACCATTTCTGCATCACAACACCACGGGGCGACCGACCGGAGCACCACAAGAATGGCATTCACTTCCGGTGATGCCTGTGTTATTTTCACATTTCCGTACCCTCTCCCAGGAGCAGAGAGCAAGTTAATTAGAGGAGGCGGATGGCAGCTTTTTTAATTAGCTCTTTTTTCCCTGTTCAGTTTCCCAGAGGGCTCAGAAACATTTCCAAGAGCAGGGATTTCTGCAGTCCACCCACAAAGAGCCTGTACACACAAATAAAGCAGCACTTTGGAGCCCCAATGCATAAAAGCAGTTCCCATCGGCTGTTTGATTTTTTTTTTCTACTAGAAAAAACTAAAGTACAATAAATTCTTCGGTTAAGGCTCCACAGACTTTCAAAATGAAAGAAAAGGAAATTAACTTAATGCTGCAAAGATGCATCAGAAAGAACGCGCCACTCCAGTCTGCCAAAACGTCTCTAAATTATACGAAAATGTATTTACCAGGATATGCATACGCTATGTTCACCATATAAGTCAATATGCAAATACATGCAAATAAACCGAGAGAATGTCTTTCCATAGTGTAAAAGGTAGCTCTTAATGGCCAGGCATGAAATATGGCCCAGCACGAAAACCTTGGTAATAGTTATCACATGCTGAACTTTTTGTTCTGTGTCAGGTCACGGCTTAGGTCCATTTGTGCATTTCTCTGTAATCTTCAAAAATATCCTGCCTGGCGGTGAGCAAGCCCAATTTACAGATGGCACTACTATGGGAAGCAAAGTACTTTGCCCTTGGCCATCTAGTTAGTAAGCTACGGGAGTTGGGCTCAAATCTAGAACCGTCTGCCTATAAAATCTGTGTTCTCTTCCCTGTCTCAGTGGCTCCCAAATATTTTCAACAGCAGAACTATTCTTCCAAATGAATCCTATGCATAGAGAAAAGTTGCGTTTATTTTATAAGCTCAATTTATACTATATTCTCACTACACAGTCTATCGTTGGGAACAATAAAGCTATTTGACAAACCTGAAAATCTGACACTAGGGGTTGGGGATGCTAATTGCAGCATGAGCTCTGTCTGTTGATTTCTCCCCTGGTTGCACATTATCAGGAAAAGTCCTGATGCAACCTGATGAGTGATTACAAACAGCACCTGTTTTTCAACAGCTTGCCCTGTATTCTTTAATAAGGCAGACAGGGCAGAAGAGCTACCGAAGAACAAAACTAAATTAATCCATCAGCACAAGGCAATATGCTGGTGGTCTCCAATGCCACCCAGGGTGGTGTGCACAGAAGGGAAGGAAAGATAGAAACATATAATCCCAAGTACAGAGAGACTGTGCTAGCCACCGAAACTAAACCTGTCAAGTTCCCCGGGTGTCTGTTCGTAGAGTTTTAAAGTATTTTTTCAAACATTTTCTCAGATTTCAGAGAATCTCTCTATAGTTCTGAAGTTCCACTGAGCACAGTTCGAAAATCTGTGCTCCACGCAATGAAGGAATCAGTCCCTCCACAGATAACACGCTGTGTTAAAACAGAGACTTATGCAAACTGTCCCCAAAGCAGGACAGCTGGCAAAGTGTAGAACCCCAGGGCCTGTTGGCCTCTCTTTTTACTTTAAATATTTTCATGTTTTACTTCCATGAACTATAACAACAAAATAGTAAAAGATCAGCACCCACACACCAATTAATGTAATATAGGTTAGCACGATATAAAATGAAGTTAGTGTAATATAATAACACATACATACACATATACACAAAAGTATGTGTGAATGTCTATATGTATAAACAAAACACGGGTCTCTCTTAATAAAGAGGTGCTACGAATGTAGTTTTTCAGCTCATTAAATGATTATGTTTTGCTCAAGTTGTACTGGAGGTCATTCAAGGGTTTGGGGAAATAAATCTCAAACACCACAGACTGAATCTTCCAACCCTGAAGACAGAAGAAAATTTCCCATTCCAACATGCTTATCACATCCTTTGAAACAGGCAAGGAGGGACGCATGGGTGTGGTGTCTGACTCTTGATTTCAGCTCAGGTCATGATCTCACGGTTTGAGAGTTGGAGCCCCACGTCAGGGTCTGTGCCGACAGCACAGAGCCTGCTTGGGTTTCTCTCTCTCTGCCCCTCCCCTACTTGCACGCATGCTCTCTGAAAAATAAATAAATAAACTTCAAAAAATAAAATAAAATAAACAGGCAAGGAAACTGAGGCCAGGAGAGCTGCAGTGACTTCCCAAAGTAACCAGCCCTTTCCAGCAAGGACACGACACGACATTCATTAGAACCAGCCTGCTTTTCGTCAATAAGAGCCTCCCTCCTAACCTCAGTGCCCGCCCCCCACCTGGAAATCTAAAGTTACCTATACTTACATGTTATCTGATTATCAAGAAACAGTTTGTTCTTTTAAAAAAAATTTTTTTTAAATGTTTATTTATTTTTGAAAGAGACAGAGCATGAGTGGGGTTGGGGCAAAAAGAGAGACAGAGACAGAATCCGAAGCAGGCTCCAGGCTCCGAGCTGTCAGCACAGAGCCCGATGTGGGGCTCAAACCCATGAACCGCCAGATCATGACCTGACCCAGAGTCAGAAGCTTAACCGACTGAGCCACCCAGGCATCCAAGAAACAGTTCATTCTTAAACATTGCTAAAGGAAAGTTCTCCTTCTAGCAATTTCTCAGAATTCTTGTGAAAGTGAGTCTGGGGATAGAGGATTTTGTGACCACCCAGCAAGAGTGAATGGTCCCAGCACCAGCACTCTAGAGGGGGGGGCTTCCTGTGACATAAGCCCCACCCTCTCAGGTTCTGGAGGGGGGGGCCCACCTGAGCGAGTGGTGCAAGTGCCCCCCAGCCTCCCTCCCCCTGACCAAACCCAGGGAGAGGCAACAGTGCTGGCCCAAAGCCCTGCATCCATAGGAGGCTCACGTCCTCCAGCCCCAAAGACCACCGGGCCATCCCTGAAGTGGGGGAGATCTTCCAGAAACAAAAACGGAGCTCTCGGCAGATCAGATCACCTCCTTCATCTCTGCATCTAAGAGTCTGATGGATTTGAGTGACAGGATGTTTGTGAGATTGCTCTCCACTAAATTCTATTCATCAAAATATTCCACTTTAGACAGGCTTGTCAAGAAATGCGGTCCTTGCAGGAACATGTGTGCATACTGTCTCTCTCTCTCTCTCTCTCTCTCTCTCTCACACACACACACACACACACACACACACACACACACTTCCCTCCTGCCTAAAACAACTTGACTGGTGATTTTTTTGGGCTGACTGAACAGGGTCTTTCACTTTAATGTGCCTATCATACGTATAGAAAAGGATTTTTTGGGCGCCTGGGTGGCTCAGTTGGTTAAGCATCTAGCTTCGGCTCGGGTCACGAACTCGTATTTCTTGAGTTCAAGCCGCGTCGGACTCTGTTCTGACAGCTCAGTCTGGAGCCTGCTTCAGATTCTGTGTCTCCCTCTCTCTCTGCCCCTCCCCCACTTGCACTGGGTGTCTCTCTCTCTCTCTCTCTCTCTCAAAAATAAACATTAAAAAAAAGAAAAGAAAAGGGATTTGCTCTGCAATATCACTCCTTAACATTTAAGTCAAGGGAGAACATTATTTCAACACAACCAAGAGCTAACACCCTTCCTGGACTGTCGGGTGACTGAGTCAGGTGCCGTCTTCCATGAACACAGCGCTGGGTCTGGCAAGCCGGGCTGCTGCTAGACTCTTCCAGGCTCAAGCTCCAGGGAAAATCAAAGCAGATGACAGCACACTTCTCCCAAGATTCCCAGCACGTAGCGTCTGTGGGGTTTATGAGACAGCTCCCATCTTCGGATACAAGTAGCTGTCACTTGGCTACTTAGGGATACCATCAGGGCTCAAGGGATATTGGCAATCAACACACTGGCCGTTTCGAGGTTAGATAGCGTCCCCGGCGAGGGAAGTGGCATGGTGAAGGCATAAAAGCACACATAAATAAACAACCCACCCAGATCCCATGGAACAGATGGGGGAGGCAGACAGAATCCCCCGAAAGGCGGTCAGGAGACCCACAAGCAATGAACGTCTACCACGGAATTCCTTCCAGCTAGGTCACGCGCCATTAGAAATTTGGGGAAATGGGGGCGCCCGGGTGGCTCAGTCGGTTAAGCGTCCAATTCTTGGTTTTGGCTCAGGTCACGATCCCACGGTTCGAGCCCCGCATTAAAAAAAAAGAAAGAAAGAAACTCAGGGAAGTGTAATTTGCTAGCAAACTGAGTCTTCTCTTTTATTTCATCACAGCTACCGATTTGGGCATGGAGGGGAAGCTGGAGCTTACACACGACGTGGGAGGGCCGTCCTGCCAGACCGTCTGTGGACAGAAGTGGGTCCCGGAGGACGCAGGGACTCTGAAAGTCACGCCGATCTGGACTCTATCCTTCCTTCGAGGTGTACACAACCCATAAACTCCAGGGTCAGGGGAGTGTTTCCAGAATGGGGGAGGCTCGGTGCGGCATTGTGCGTGTGTGGGTGCACACACAGGTGCCCAATGGAACATCCCATCCCCACACACTCAGTTTTAAAACGGACTTATGTGCAACGATACCAGGCGCTCAGCAAGAGAGGCTCTCCAGTGGCTGAGCGCCTTCCTGCAGGCGGTGTGAATCCAGGCTGAGTCAGCAGCCCCAGGCTGCGGATTCCACCTGTTTGTAAGCGGATCCGGGAGAGATGCCAGAATGCCAATCGAGTCTCAGGAGAAATAAAGAAAGAAGGGAGACTCGGCTACCCTTTAATTCCCTTGCCTTCTGCAATGATATCCCTGACATCTCATCTTTGTAGCTGAACTCTTTGCTTGGGTGACTTTAGTTGGAATCTTTAAACTCAGATTCTGAAAAACCGAACTGGAAATAAGATATTTATGGAGGCTAGCTAGAAAAAAAATAGAACACACAGAATTGAGGGAGCCTCTGAGAGGCGCCTGGGTGGCTTAGTCAGTTAAGCATCTGACTCTTGATTTTGGCTCAGGTCATGATCTCATGGTTCGTGGGTTTGAACCCCACATCAGGCTCTGTGTGGACCGTGCAGGGTCTGCTTGGGATCCTCTCTCGCCTTCTCTCTCTGCCCTTCCTCTGTTCGCTCTCTCTCTCTCTCAAAAAATGATAAACTTAAAAGAAAAAAAAGGAGCTTCCAATAGATCATCACCAAGAGGACTTCTCTTTTCTCTAGGAACAACTCCAGACCATCCTACCTAGTCAGACCGTTAACAAGCAAACAGTATCTCACCCAGGTGAGACACAACCAGCACCCAAGTAAACACATAAATATCTCTGTCCAACCAAGCTCACTGAAAATCCTGTACGGTACTCAGTGGAAAGCTCTTCTGGTCTTGTCCAAAAACATACTTTTCCTTCTTTTATATACTATCCTAACGGGTTTGCACTACGATTCAATGTGCGTGTGTAAATGTCCCCAAAATTCACGTTGAAACCTAATTTCCAATGGGATTAGAACAGGAGTAGGGCCCTCTTAGAAAAAGAAACCCCAGAGAACTGCCTTGTCCCCTTCGGCCATGTGACTTCACGGTAAGAACACCACCATCTATGAACAAGGAATCAGGCTCTTGCCAGTCACCAAATCTGTTGGGGCCTTGATTTTGAATTTCCCAGCCTCCAGAACTGTGGGGAATAAATGGGTACCGTTAAAGCCATCTCATCTGTGGCACTTTTGAAATTTTTTTTTTTTTACCTTTCTATTTATTTTTGAGAGACAGAGAACGAGCAAGGGAGGTGAAGAGAGAGAGGGAGACACAGAATCCGAAGCAGGCTCCAGGCTCCGAGCTGTCAGCACAGAGCCCGACGCGGGGCTCGAACCCACGAACCGCGAGATCACAACCTGAGTCGAAGTCGGGGGCCTCACCGACTGAGCCACCCAGGCGCCCCATGTGGCACTTTTGTTCTATCAGCCTTAACTGACAAAGAAGGTTTGGTACCTAGTTTCTGAAACCAAAGCAAGTCAGAGGGGCAGAGAAGATAGGTGCACAGACAGCATCTATCAAGACTGAGTGATCCATGACATAGAAAAACCATGAAACAAGATGCAAGTACTCAGAAGGAACTGTAATGTCTGGTCAGCCCCTAGGGTTTCCCCAGCACCTGGCAGGTAACAGCCCCTCCCTCAGCACCGCATACTGATGACGCGGGCACCGTGGGTTCACATGTACCGTCAGGAGAGCTCCAAGTAATAAGTAGGAAAAACAGCAAATTAAGGAATTGCATATAGTAGGAGCTGACCTGGGACATCATAATCATGTACAAACACAAAGAAATATACACAAACACATAGGCCCACTTCCAGAACACATATATACCTATGTAGAGACAGAAATATATGCACATACAGGCAACATATATGTTGTTTTTGGATTCAGAAAAAGGTATCTCAGCACAAGCATGTGTTTGCCTTGGTAAAAGGGCGGATGCCGGCCTGAAGAGGGCAGAGCCCAACCTCGCTGCTGGGGACACCAGGGGCCTTCCCAGATCCATTAAGCACGCCCTCCCAAGCCTATCTAGGTCCAAGATGCAAAGAACGGAACGCAGTGGGGGCCCGATTAGCTGGACTATGTCCGGGGAGACGTGGTATAAGGAAAGGAGCCAGCAAGGACTTTGGAAAAAGCGTGGCAATGGGAACACAGCCTTCCTCTCTGCATAGCCCAGGGCAGACGCACCCACCAGGGACCTGCCCCTTCACGTGCTCCCACACCCAGTGAGAAGCATCCATTCTGGTTTTTTTTTTTTAATTTATTTTTGAGAGAGAGAGAGAGAGAGAGAGAGAGCGAGTGAGCACAAGTGGAGGAGGGGCAGAGAGATGGAGACAGAACCTGAAGCAGGCTCCAGGCTCAGAGCCGCCAGCACAGAGCCCGATGCGGGGCTCGAACCCACAAACCGCGAGATCGTGACCTGAGCCGAAGTCGGACGCTTAACCGACTGAGCCACCCAGGCGCCCCAAGAAGCACCCATTCTGCCTCCCTGGCTCACCTTCCACACACCACAAGCATCCTTCTGATTTCAGGGTGGTTTCCCAGGCAGTACCCGGGCACCAGGATGGGGGCGCCTCAACCAGGGACTGCCCACCCCAGCCAATTTTACACTTTGTTCCTCAGCTTCCTCACCCCTCCTCCCATCTGACCCTCACAACAGGTGAGGCGTGTGGACACCATTCTATGACAATTTCAGCAGGACTTGTCTGTCACCTATCCCGAGCCGAGCACCTGGGCAGCCGCGTCAGACACAGCAGCTACCCGCTCACAAGACGCTCACATCCTTCTGGGTCCTGAGGAAGAGAATCTGGAGCCAAAGGGCCCAGTGACTCAAGGAGGCGCTCAGAGCCCGGCAGGGGCAGAGCTGAGACGAGAGCACGTGTCTTGTGCCCCTTGTCCCAAACGAAGCAGCTTCCTCTGCGTCCCAATGGCTCCTGTAGGATGGCAGGCTGGTCTGCAACTCAGTCTCCAGTATATTTGGGTGCCATCGGTTTCCAGGGCATCCTCATCTCCAGGGTGATGGACCAAACGGGGTTTTGGCATCTAGATCCACAACCGCCCCATGGGAGCAGCCAGCCAGGCCAGCCTGGGTCTCCTGCCCTCTGCCCTCCTCACTCCTGCTCCCCTGTTCCTCAGCCACACCTTAACCTGTCCCCTCATTTGGCCATCGAGTGCGCATCCAAGAGGCCCCAGCCCTGCCCTCCTGACTATAACCGTTTGAGTTCCTACAATCTACTTTGGGTAACAGGGGAGGTTGTGGGCCACCCAGACCCCTGGGGTTGGCCACATGCCCTCTGCAGGGCGGTTGGATCAGCCCCTGAATGCTGCTGCCCGTACTGATTCACATCTTGGACCAAAGGCCATAGCATCATGGGGTCAAGGGAGACTCAAGTGCTGACTAAGCTCAAAGCAGAGTCTTTCAAAGGGGCCACGATTTCCACTCAGCAGAGCAAGGGTGGCTCCAGCCTCCGCATTCCCGGCTCCTCAGTTCTTCACGTCTAAAGCGGCCTCACCTAAGTCTCTGTCTGTCTCCGTGTCTATCTCTGTGTGCCTCTGTCTCAGACTCTGAATCCGGCTGGGCCTCCATCTGCTCTGGAGTCTCTGTCTCAGGAGTTGCCTCTCTCTCCTCTGTCCTCCCCTCCCCCTGTGTGTGTGTGTGTGTGTGTGTGTGTGAGCACGCATGCACATGCCCCCACCTCTTACTTCCCTGTTTCCCTCCCCGTTTCTAGTCAAAAGGAGGAAAAGCATATTTGGAGGCTGTCCTGCTTATCTGAATCGTGCCCTTTCTATCAATAATTAAAGCTTATGTGTTTTGACTTTGTAATTCATCATTTAAAATTTTGCCTTTAGAGTGGTCTTTTAAAGCCTTGCAAGCTATTATTAACCATTGCAATGGACGGGTGCCTGGGTGGCTCAGTCGGTTAAGTATCTGTTGTTTTTGGCTCAGCTCATGATCTTGCAGTTCATGGGTTTCAGTCCCACATCAGGCTCTAAGCGGACGGTGCAGAGCCTGCTTGGGATTCCCTCTCGCCTTCTCTCCCTGCCTCTCTCCTACTTCTCCCCACCCACCCCCTCAAAAAAAAACAAAAACAAAAACAAAAAAAACCCCAAAAAAACAAAAAAAACAAAAAACAAAAAACTTAGAAAAAAAAGCATGATGCTTCTTTAAAAAAAAAAAATAATAGCAATGGAGAAAGGATTTGAGGGCTTTTGCTGCATTGGACATTAACATCCCTAGAGTCCTCTCTTCCTAATGTTTCAGCGTAAATTCATTACTGAGTGACATCAAGGTTGCTTTTAACAAATACATACAGTTGACCCAATGAACAATGCTGGGGTTAGGGGCACTGACCCCCACATGCAATCAAAATCCAAGTATAACTTTTGACTCTCCAAAAACTTGACCACTAATAGCCTACTGTTGACCAGGAGGTTTGCTGGTAACATAAACAGCTGGTTATCACATGTTTTGTATGTTGTATGTATTACATACCATATTCTTACAGGAAAGTAAACCAAAGGAAAGAAAATATTAAGTAAATCATAAAGAAGAGAAGATACGTTTATAGCACCAAACTGCATCAAACAACAACAACAACAACAACAACCACCACCACATGTATATGGGGCCACGCAGCACAAACCCGTGTTGTTCTAGGATCAGCTGTACGCACCATACGGGTAGATTTCAACCACTTTGTTAAGCCCTGAGCAGCCCAGAAAGCCTTGTGAGCTCCTTGTGAGATCCAAGCAGCTGGGATTATAAATCACAGCATCACACCCTCCTGCTGAGACCGCTGACTTTGAGCCAGCCTCCGGAGACCCTGAAGCTTTGCTAACTAAGAGAACTAAACCCAGAGAGGGTTTAGTTATTGTTAGATTTCATTTACCTAAAAATCAGTAATTCTCTGGGTCCTGCCTGGAGGTGATATTCAACTGATACCCCCCACAGCCTCTCTCCGAGAATCACAAAGACAAACTCTCCCCTAAAAATTCTTCCCCGGCTCTGCTAAATAAATGGCAATGTGCAGTCCACCCTGAGTCTCAACCACCATGTTGCAACTAGAAACAAAACGTACGAACCTGGCCTTGGGATGGCTGTAGTACTTTAGTAAAGCCCAACGTTTAGAAAGTTTTAAAAACCCTTTTTCTTTTTTCTTTTTTTTTTTTTTATTTATTTTTGGGACAGAGAGAGACAGAGCATGAACGGGGGAGGGGCAGAGAGAGAGGGAGACACAGAATCGGAAACAGGCTCCAGGCTCTGAGCCATCAGCCCAGAGCCCGACGCGGGGCTCGAACTCACGGACCGTGAGATCGTGACCTGGCTGAAGTCGGACGCTTAACCGACTGCGCCACCCAGGCGCCCCAAAAACCCTTTTTCTACCAATGTCTGCAAACAGTGCTTTTGTACAATAAAGAAGGAGCACTTAAATCTTTTGTCCCTTCCTTCCAATCGCTTTACAGAACCAAAAGGAAAAGAATGGCTTGTAAATAGCATGCCAGTTGCAGAGAAGTATTGTTCAACGCCTTGCAAACATGCATTCCTGAGGCATTGCCTGCATCAGGATATTTTTCACGCCATTCTCTCATATGTAACGCAGCAACAATGCTCAGTCTTTGACATGCTATTAAAGAAATTCTGAACAAAGTCTGAAGTTGAGCATGCTCTTCATACATAATATCTAAATTATCTGAATCCGTTAATTTTGTAGAAGACAGCACAATATTTACAAAATATAAAAATGAGCATTTACAGATCTGGCTCCAAAACCTCATGCTCTGCCACTTGTGAGGGGGGCAACTTCGGACAGGTTCCTTCACACAACCTTGACCATGGGCCCAGCTCCTCCTCTATCCAATGGGAGTACCACCGGCCACACGAGGTTGCTATGAGAAGTGACTCTGTACTCACACAATGCCAGGCATCTAGAAAGTGTTCACTCTCTCCGGTCCTCAATGTGTTAAAAGATTATTGTACCTTTCACCCGAACAGAACCAGAGAAACATAAAGCATAGCCCTACTTTCTTTATTTTTTTTATTTTATTTTTTTTTAATTTTTTTTTCAACGTTTTTAATTTATTATTTTTGGGACAGAGAGAGACAGAGCATGAACGGGGGAGGGGCAGAGAGAGAGGGAGACACAGAATCGGAAGCAGGCTCCAGGCTCCGAGCCATCAGCCCAGAGCCTGACGCGGGGCTCGAACTCACGGACCGCGAGATCGTGACCTGGCTGAAGTCGGACGCTTAACCGACTGCGCCACCCAGACGCCCCAGCCCTACTTTCTTTAAAGCCCCCTGTAGTCAGGGGACAGCTATACCAATGATTCATGAACAAGGAGAAAAGATTATGATTTTCTTGCTCCTCCTACACACCCAACACCCCCCTCTCCTTCACACACACACACACACACACACACACACACACACACGCTGCTAAAAAGGCTGTGGGCGAGGAATTGTAAAATCAAGCAATAAATTTCACTCGAGTATTTACCGAATTAATTCACAGCCACTTTGGCAGAAATTCTAATCAGCAAAGTAGACGGTGTGCTGACTTAGTTTGTTCTGGGCTCCGGGGTGCACCTAGAGTTTCTCTCTCTTGCATTCCGTCAAAGGAAGACGGACATGAAGAAGGAAGGAGGAGCCAGTAATCACAGAGCTGGAGAAAGAAGGTTCCAGGCAGAGGGAACCACAGGATGAAGGGCCCTGAGGTGGGAAGGAGCTTACCAGGTGCAAGAGGCAGCCTTAGTTATGGCCCCCAGGAGGAGAAGAGACCCAGGAGGAGGAAGTCTGCCACGAGGAGCTGGAAAGCCAGCAGAGGGCTTCAAAGGGGGAAGGACTCCCCCAGATGTATGGTCTTCAAAGGCCACCATGACTGCTCTGACAACAGCATTAGGGCAGCAGTGGGGGGCTGGGGCAGAGCCCATCCGATCATCGAGGGGACAGGAGTCCAGAGACAGAAGGCGGGGCCGTGCACTAGACCAGCAGCGGCAGTCAAGGTGAGGAGCGGTCAGACTCGAGACACACGTGGAAGGTTAAGGAAAAAGCTGAGATCCCAAGTGTGCTTTCAAAAAGTTTTGGCTAAAATAATAAGCATTTACTTTTTTACTGTCAGTACTATGGATGCAAGCAAGAAGATTGTTCTTCTGGACTCCAAGAGTCATCTCTTACACTGGCTGATTCAATAACGAAAGTATCAGAGCCCTAATCAGTGGTTTAAATATGACAAGGCTGATAAGGAACCTCAGATTCCAATTACATATGACGACGCTCCATCGAATGGATCCAATTTCCCACATCAAACAGGCAAACTGCCTCAAGGTTAAGGGTTTGGTGACAATAACCCAATTGACTTAAAACAGACCCTCAGAGCTGACCTTCCTGCCACTATACTACTCAATTTGATGATAAAAGGAACAGAATGAGGTAGAAATCGGACAATGGCACCTGCCTATTTCTATTCCTCAGGCCTTTCAAGCCCTCTGACTTCTAAACCAGCACCAGACTTCTCTCTCTCTCTTCTTTTTAGGACAAGGGCCGCTTTGTGCTTTGTTTTCTCACATCTCTTGCATCAAAGGCTCAAAGTTTTCCCTTATCTCAAGGTTCCTACGATTTTAAAAGTCATGCTTCTGGCTCCAGTTGGCATCTTAATGAAAGCTGACTTAGATAATTAGGGGTTTATCTCTTCCTTTATTTGTTGCAGGCCACAGTTGACAGATCAAGCCATTTCCCCATTTCATTGTCCTCTCTGCTTAGAAAACGTCAGTGGGGAGCCTCCCGTCCCTTTCTAGTTTCGGAGGGTCCCGGGCACAGACCCCTCATCACCTCCTACAGCTGCATCTTCCTCTGGGGGTTGCCTTTCTCTCGCTTTCAGCCTCCCGACACGCCGCTCTTTCCAAAATCCTTAGGTTCCTGGGGTGCCTGGGTGGCTCAGTCCACTGAGATTCCAACTTCCACTCAGGTCATGACCTCACGGTTCGTGAGTTCGAGCCCTGCATCAGGCTCTCTCTGCTGTCAATGCAGAGCCCATTTCGGATCCTCTGTCTCCATCTCTCTCTGCCCCTCCCCCATTCTCAAAAATAAACAAACATTAAAAAAAAAAGGGGGGCGCCTGGGTGGCTCAGTCGGTTGAGCGTCCGACTTCGGCCCAGGTCATGATCTCACGGTTCGTGAGTTCAAGTCCCACATCAGGCTCTGTGCTGACAGCTCAGAGCCTGGAGCCTGCTTCAGATTCTGTGTCTCCCTCTCTCTCTCTGCCCCTCCCCTACTCGTGCTCTGTCTCTTTCTCTCAAAAATAAATATGAAAACTATAATAATAAAATTTCAAAAACAAAATCCTTAGGTTCCTACTGCCTTCCTTGTTAGCTAACCGGCTCTGCCTACCTGCACACACATTCTGGCTTCCTAGGGTCAGACCTGCCCTTTCGGCGGCCCTAATCTGCATGGCAAGCTACGAGGCCGTACATTATCCAGGAAAGAGGTGAAAAACACAAAAAACAAAAAACTTGTGTCTGTCTACACGTACAAGGAGATGCAACTCAAATGACTGTATATTCCACTTAGAATTACAGGCACTGGGCACATGTCCTCTTGTCCCCTCAAGAATGGCCCCGCTTCTTGCAAACAACCCCCCTGGTGGGCAGCCTCTGAGGCACCAAACCACCCACATGGGGGCATAAGACTTGGGAATTCTTTATTAACGAGGAAGGGCCTCGGGGGAGAATTTCAGAAAGCCAGTGTCCAAACAATCCTGAAGAAGGCAGGCTTTTTTTTTTTTTTAATTATTTTTTTTAACATTTATTTATTTTTGAGACAGGGAGAGACAGAGCATAAACAGGGGAGGGTCAGAAAGAGAGAGACACAGAATCCAAAGCAGGCTCCAGGCTCCAAGCTGTCAGCACAGAGCCCGACGCAGGGCTCGAACTCACGGACCGCGAGATCATGACCTGAGCCGAAGTCGGACACTCAACCGAGTGAGCCCCCCAGGCGCCCCCGAAGGCTGGCTTTTAATTCTATAAAGAAGGACCCATACAGAGGCCACCCAGTGTCTTAAGTAACAAATCTGGAAACTCCCGAATTCTAGTCACTTGTGTGACACAGACCAAGATGAAGAAACAAAGGTGGGCTGTTTTCTCCTTTTCTCCTCGAACCTAAACCCAAATCTGGTCACGTGACGCCCCTCTTAACTCCTTCAGAGGCTGTCCGAATTCCTCAGCGCCTCATGAGGCCTTCCACCACTTGGCCCCTGACGTTTTCCTCGGATCCCGCCTCCCGCTCTTGCTCTGTGCACTCAAGCCAAACCCCACACCCTGCCCTCCACCAGTCCCCCAGCAGACCTTTCCAGCTCTTCTGCACTTTCTCTCGCTGCTTCTTCCTGCCCAGCAGAGACCTGCTCAGAAAGGCTCGGTGGTAGTGTCCCCTCCTCCATGCAGCCCTCCATTATTTTATCCCCGCTGAACGTTTACCAGTGAAATATTACATCTGAGTATGAGGGAAATACTTCCCAGGGCCCCTGAGAGTTGGGCAATTTATACCATCTCCAGGAAAGCCTGTACCCAATCACCCCCATACCCCTGGTTCCCTTCCACACACCATGCCAGGATTAATTTAATCCCTGACTTTTATTATTTTTTTTATTAAAAATTTTTTTTTTAACTTTTATTCATTTTTGAGAGAGAGAGACAGAGCATGAATGGGGGAAGGTCAGAGAGAGAGGGAGATACAGAATCTGAAACAGGCTCCAGGCTCTGAGCTGTCAGCACAGAGCCGGACATGGGGCTCGAACTCATGGACCGCGAGATCGTGACCTGAGCCGAAGTCGGCCGCTTAACCGACTGAGCCACCCAGACGCCCCAAGCCCTGAGCTTTAGAAGAGATGGTTACATTTGGAGAGGTTGGAGAAAATCAGTATTCAGGAGATTATGAATATAACACAACATAGTATAGCACTGTATAATATGATACGATGTAATATAATATAATATAATATAATAAATATGATGTAATATGGTGTAATATGGTGTAATATAATTAATACAATATATACTTCAAGCACAGATTGGGAAATGCACAGCATAAAGCCAGGAGAGTGAACACAGGGCGGAAAGTGTGTTATTCGAGAAAGCCCATCTGAGCAGACTGGTTTCTGAGGTTCAGCACCTTTTCCACTTCACAGGCACTAAGGGGTTTCCTTGAAGAGTGACACTAATGCATCCTTTGGCACAAAGCGGCAACATTTCAGGGTTTCTTCAGCAGACTTCACTAGGAACGATGCTATATTTAAAAAACTAAAACTAAAAGCCACAGGCACAGTACTCAAACATTTTATTTGTTATTTCTTCTCCAGAGTCCCCAACATGAGCATGCATTCTTTTTTATCCGTAGACTCTGTCAGCAACAGAGAGGGGGATGGGGTATCGGCCCCATTTCACGGATGTCGTAACTGAGCCTCCAAGGGCACCGCGTGGACCCGCAATGCTACACGCCCAGGAACCCAGGACAGCTTTGCACTGAGCCAGTGCTGTGGTCCACGAGCTTTCTAAAGGTGGAATTTGTCGACCTTTGTACTGTTCCCAACAGTGGAGCTGGGCTGGCTGGTGGTGACCCGTGCAGGTTCTCCCCGCTTTTTCTTGGGAGCAGTAGGTCAGTTCATCAGGCACCCCCTCAGTCCAATGCCACCCAGCTCTCTGGTCCATGTACGATGTGCTGGTCACAGACAGGGACCCACAGTCACACGGTCTTCCAGTAAGGAGAAAGAACCCTCCTCTGGTCCACCGAGGTCACGTGAAGGGCCGGGGCTCAGGGCCTACATGAGGGAGGGAGAAAGTGGCCAGAAGAACACTGCTGGCTACAGCCTCCGCTCAGCCCCCTGCCCGCTGTCCTGTGCATGGGAGCAGGTGGCTGGTGACCACAGGGCCCTGGCTCGACCTCGCCGTGACTCTGGAGTCTGGGGGCAGCCCCAGGACCGTGCAGTTAGACTGGGTGCTAAGAGCTACCCCCCAGAGAGGGGTGGGCGCCAACAACACACCCTTCTCTCATCTGTCACTAGAACAACTGGACGTGACAGACATCAGGAACAAACACCTCTCCACTTCTCAAGCCCTGCTTTCCCTCATCCTCATAGACAGCACCTCCAGGTACCATCTGCCACCAAGGTACGCCTTGTCCTTTCTTACCTGGAGCCCTTTCCCACTGACTCCACTTCTGTCTAGCATCAGATACCATCAACAGCAAAAATCCTGGGAGAACACTGCCGGAAGCTTCCAGCCAGGCCTGACGGCCCTCCTCCTGCCCCTTCCCCTTCCCCTTCCCTCTGCTTCAGGTCACGTATCTCCAGTCTGGTAACTAAAGATATTCCCTATGGGTGTCAAAACACCTAAGAGTTGTCCTAGAAGCAGGCTCGCCAGTGAGGGCAGGAGACACGTGCTGAGCTGTTCAAGACCAGTCCAGAGGCCAGCCAAGCACCCCAGTGCTCCCGAGGTTCCTTGCCTCCCCGATGTGGCTCTAGGTCCGTGCAGACAGTCCCAGAGGCCGTGGCACTCAGGTCCCCCAGCAGCTGCAGCCTCGGGTCAGAGAGGGAGCCTGAGGCAGCCCCAGGTGTAGGTCCCCTGTTGTACATCAAAGAAAGTGATCCTTTTTTTTCCATTTTTTTTTAATGTTTATTTTATTTTTGACAGAGAGAGAGAGAGAGAGAGAGAGAGACAGAGCACAAGCGGGGGAGGGGCAAAGAGAGAGGGGGACACAGAATTCAAAGTAGGCTCCAGGCTCTGAGCTGGCAGCACAGAGCCCGACGTGGGGCTCGAACTCACAGACCGCGAGATCATGACCTGAGCCGAAGTCGGACGCTCAACCGACTGAGCCACCCAGGCGCCCCTCAAAGAAAGTGATTCTAAAGGCCACCAACTCTATTGCTCTAGGTTGTTCTGGGGTTTTTCTCAGTTTTGCTTGCTTGTTTGTTTTTATGGGGGAGAGGGGTCCTTTTTTCCAAAGCCATCTTGATAATCACTGCTGGAAGAACCCTACCTGTCAGTCATAGGACACATACATTCTCTCGTCTTTAAGTTACTTCACATGGTTTTTGTGCCTTCTACCCAAGGTACCCGGCTAAGCCCACAGGCAGAGCCCTTCTGAGGAAGGAACGTTCTGGGTGCACCTCTGCCCAGGGACAGCCCCTCAGACCCTGTGTTCCTGGTCATAAAACCTTCCGCTTAGACTTAGAGACTTTGCCAGTCACTGGTTTAGGAGGAATCGAAACTCGTTGCCCACTAGACTCGGGCTGTAGTGCCCCGGGGGCCGGGCTGGCATTACGCTCCCGCCCCGCTGCCTCACACACACTCTGCACTCCGGCCCCTCTTCCTTCTTCCCCAAGAGCAGAGTCCCTCGGACACTGATGCTGTGATGGCCTCTTCCCCGCAGCCCTGCCCTTCAGTGTCTTGGGGCCACTCTTTCTCGCCTCGAGCATTAAGGGAAATGAACACAGTCACAGGACCCACTTCCGAACCAGGCTGGGCCAGGAAATCCCACGCACGACCTACAAGTGTACAGATGTTTTCCCTAAAGTCAGGCCAGCCTCTCCGCCTTCTTCCTGGAAAATACTCACAAGGCACGCCAGGCATGTCCCTCCAAAGTAGAACAATTAGCCACCAGCAACTTCCACCAGGGCCCTGGTGAATGGCAAAGAGGAGTATCTCAGAAGCTGGAGCCCCTTTGATCAGACTGTTCCTGAAGGTCCAGAGACCCAGACCTGATCCCCATTAAAGATGGTGCTTGCACGGGAGAGCTCCAGGAGACGCGGCGAGCCGCCACACACAGGGTGGCAAGTCTCACTGTGACACTCTCTTCCGCTGGACTTTCTCCCTCAGCCCAGACAGAGAGCAGCCCTAGCTTTAACAAGTGTCAAGCTTCAGCCTCGACAAATGCCGTATCTGCAGCCACTGCTCACTCAGGATGAACAGAGTAAATAAACAGCCACCTTTCTTGCAAACTTATCTTTAGAACCTCCCTGAGGAGAGGGAAGGAATTGGAAAACCAAAAAAAGAAAAATGACAGTTTAGAGCAAAGACACACGCTAACTGTGGGCTCTGTGCGGACAGCTCTGAGCCTGGAGCCTGCTTCAGATTCTGTGTCTCCCCCTCTCTGTGCCCCTCCCTCCCTCACGCTCTCTCTCGCTCTCAAAAATAAACAAACATTAAAAATAATAATAAAAATAAATGTATATTTTTTTAGCAAATTGGAAGTTAATGGGAAGAGATTAAAATTTTTGACTACCTGAGTCATGCTCAATAAAGACCAGCAGGCCCCGGATGGCTCAGTCAGGTAAGCATCCGACTCTTAATTTCAGCTCAGGTCATGATCTCACAGTTGGGGAGATCGAGCCCCGAGTCAGGCACCATTTCTCTCTCTCTCTCTGCCCCTCCCCGGCAGGTGCACACACTGGCACTCAATCTCTCTATCAAAAAAAAAAAAAAGACCAGCAGGAAAGGCCTGAGTGGTGTTTCACCAATGATGTGCTTGTGGAATTTGAAACAAGGTTGCATTAAGAATAAGCCCCCTGTGACTTCTCAGGCCCTGATGGTTCAGCTGTAAAGTTCTCAGACTCTGAGTCTCCACAAACACCCTGAAGTGAAGCCCAGATGCCCGCGGCAAACTGGACCCAACAGTTGGCCTGAGTCGTCAGCGTCAGCCGCACAAGGACACAGAGCAAACTGAGGATGGGGCCTCCCCACCTCTGCCCCTACTCCTGCCCCCACCCCTGCCCCCACCCCCAGCTCCCACCCCTACCCCTACCCCCCACCCCTGCCCCCACCCCCAGCTCCCACCTCTACCTCCCTACCCCCAGCTCCCACCCCTACCCCTACCCCCCACCCCTGCCCCCACCCCCAGCTCCCAATGCTCTGCCCAGAGCCAGAGGCTGCTGCTGCTTCCATTTAAGGACAAAGCAGAGTAAACCATGGAAGCGGCCAACCCAGAAACAACCGTTCTAAGTAAGGAGCGCTGGCAGGTGCAAAAAGAGCTCTGAGAAGCCCACCGGCCCAAAAGGTTCTTCACTTCACAGTGGCGGGGCCGGGGGTGGGGGCATGCACCTTCCTGGCCCCGGCAGCTGCCCCCCTTTGCAAGGGCGAAGAAGGCAGAAGCAAAGGTAATGCGCTGCCATCCCCCCAGCCTCCTTGTAAGCCTCTGCAGCTCGGGCAGCAGCCGCCCTGTCCCCCTCCCCGCTCCAGGAGGAGCAGCATCCTCAGGTGGATGGAGAGGAAGGCAGGCAAGAGACACCAGCTAAGCGACGGCCAAAAGACACGGCAGAACGGAGAGGGCTGAGTGCACAGTCCTGTAAGAAGAGCAAACCATCCAGGAGGAGAGAGGGGGAGACAGCAGGGCCGTGACCTGTCACTGGGTGACCTGCCATCCGCTGCAGCCTGCAGTGTACTTGCTTGGGATGCTCTGGGCAAGGATATCGAGGCAGAGTCACGTAGGGGAGACAGGCAGGCAGAGCACTGAACCGGCCGTCCTCGTGGCAGTGGGTCCCGTCCTCACGTGGGGCCCGCAGAACCTTAACACCCGAGGTCGAGCCAAGCCTCTCCTGCCCCTCCAAGTCCCCGGCTGCAGGGCCCCTGAGCACAGCTCAGTGTGGAGCAGACGTGTGCCTAGGATTGTTTCTGCCAGTAAGACTATCCATTTCTTCATGCATTTATTCATTCAACAAGCTGTTTACTGAGTGCGTACTACGTGCTCAGCACTGTGCTAGATACTGGGGACAAGCACAATACATACAAGGCCCTCAGGTTGCTTCCATTCTGATGAGAACAGTTCAAAGAGATCAATCAGGGTAACCTGGGTGGCTCAGTCGGCTAGGTGTCCAAGTCTTGGTTTTGGCTCAGGTCATAATCTCACGGTTCATGAGAGTGAGCCCTGCATCGGGCTCTGTGCTGACAGCTCGGAGCCTAGAACCTGCTTCAGATTCTGTGTCTCCCTCTCTCTCTCTCTGCCCCTCCCCCACTCACGCTCTGCCTCTCTTTCAAAAATAAACGTTAAAAAAAAGTTTTTAAATAAAAACAAGAGACAAATCAATAACTATATATTTTGCAGAGTATTATGAAGAACTCATACAACAGAATGATACAGAGCTGCGGTGTTCAATACAATCGCCTCTTGCCATGCGTGACTATTTTAATTAAAATCCAAAATTCAATTTCTTGGGGCCCGCTTCGGCTCACGTCGTGATCTCACAGCTTCTGAGTTCGAGCCCCGCGTCAGACTCTGTGCTGACAGCGCATAGAGCCTGCTTCGGATTCTGTGTCTCCCTGTCTCTCTACCCTACCCCACTGGTGCTCTGTCTCTCTCTCTCTCTGAAGCCTGAAGAGCAGATACCAACCTTGCTGCTGGGGACACCAGGGGCCTTCCCAGATCCGTTAAGCACGCCCTCTCCAAGCCTATCTAGGTCCAAGATGCAAAGAACGGAACGCAGTGGGGACCTGATGAGCTGGACTATGTCCGGGGAGACGCGGTACAAGGAAAGGAGCCAGCAAGGACTTTGGAAAAAGCGTGGCAGTGGGAGTATAGCCTTCCTCTCTGCACAGCCCAGGGCATTTTCTGTCTCAAAAATAAACATTAAAAAAATTAAAAATAAATAAATAAATAAATAAATAGCATTCAATTTCTTGGGGGTGCCTGGGTGGGGCAGTCGGTTAATTATCTGACTTCTGATTTCAGCTCAGGTTATGATCTCACAGTTCATGAGATCAGGCCGCACGTCGAGCTCTGTGCTGACAGCACGGAGCCTGCTTGGGTTTCTCTCTCTCTCTCTCTCTCTCTCTCTCTCTCTCTCTCTCTCTCTCCCTCTCTCTGCCCCTCCTCCCCAAAATAAATAAATAAGCTTAAACAACAATAGATTCAAAATAAAATAAAATGCAATTGCTTGCATGCACTATCCACACTTCAAGTGCTCAACAGCCACGGGCTAGGTGGCTATCATACTGGGAAGTGCAGATGACAGAACTTTCCATCATCCCAGAAGGTTCTATTGGACAG
Organism: Panthera uncia; assembly: GCF_023721935.1. NCBI lineage: Eukaryota > Metazoa > Chordata > Mammalia > Carnivora > Felidae > Panthera > Panthera uncia. Next base: position 75,633,963 of record NC_064818.1, on the reverse strand, counting down.
CACTGGAGAGTAACGGCAGGAAAAGCTGTCAAGATTTGAAGCTGGAGATGGGTCTGTCAGGCTGGCACGGCGCGGAATGCCTTCTGGACGACCCATAGCACGTGCAAAGGCTCTGAGGCACTTGAGCATTGCACGTTCAAAGAGCTGACAGGTGACCAGTGTGGCCGGAGAACAGCTGGCAAGGGGAAGCGGGAGGCCAGACCCGCAGGCCCCCACAGGGAAGGTGGGACTTCAGGTGGAAACCAGTGGGAAGCAGACAGGGGGAAGGGCCCTGATCGGTCTGTTTAAGGAAGAAGGAAGGAGCGGGAAGAGGAGGAAACCAGACTTTCTGGGTGCAGCAGCTGGCTGGATGGGGTGCCACATGCTGATATGGGGAGCTGGGCTGGGACTGGGTTGGTTTGTATATAGATTTTTTTGTGTTTGAGAGAAGGAAGGCCATCGGTTCAGTTTGGGACACATTAAGCCTGGGCCCTCCATCAGAAACCTGAGAGATACGAAGTGAGCAGCTGGGCAAGCAGGGTGCTCAGAGAAAGGGGAAGGGCATCAGCCAGGGGGTTCTCAGTACGTGATAGTATTTAAGCCCATGCGACAGCTTGCAGAGAGCACAGAGAGACAAAGCATGTGGCCCAGGCCAAAGACCTGAGGACCCCTGTGCTCATAAACAGTCGTGAAGGTAGGGGGCACGGATCCCAGCGCTGTCCTGGCCAGCTGTGTGACCAGGGGGTCGGCCCGCTACAACCCACCGCCTGTTTTTGTAAGTAAAGCTTTACTGGAACACTGGTTTTACTAATTGTCTAGGACTGCTTTCACACTTGAACAGCAGGGCTGAGTTCTTGCAACCAAGACCATATGGCCTGCAAAGTCTAAAATACTTACTACCCAGCCCTTTATGGAAAATGTGTGCTGAGCCCTTGCTGTAAGCCATCCAGAGGCCTCAGTTTCCTCACCTCTAAAACGGGGCTGGAAGTGCCTGCCTCATAGGATTAATGGATGCCATATTTCCACAGTGGAAAACATCCAGAACACAGAAGTTTCTGCTAAATCTAGTCTACTCAGGGCCGCAGAACTTTGCACTCTTGGCTTTCACGCTACAAAATCCAGATATGTTTCCACGTCTGGCGACGCAAACAGCACACAACTGCTCTCCAGAAACAACGGCTAAAGGGAACCTGTAAATATAAACGGAACCAGGGTTCATCTGAGCCACTGCTTCTGACGCGGGATGGGTGTGTATGAGCAGTTCTGACTAAGCCAGCTCTTTGTGGCCAACCGGTCCTCCCCAGACTCCTTCCTGTCCAATCTGAAACACAAGCATTAGTCCATGAACAATTGGTTTTCACGGAGCCACTGTTTCCAATGCCTAAGTCCTCATCATCAATCTTAAGGGGGAAAGGATGGAATTATTCAATATCCTTTGCTCACCCAGGAACGCTGGGCAATCCATCTGGCACGAACAGCCAATCAGATTTCAGGCTAAAGTAGGTCCTAGGCAACCAAAGATACAGCCACAGAAAATACAGGCCACAGATGGTGGAAAGAAACAGGGGGATGGGGGCAGAGGGCCTATGGGGAGAGAGTGGCCCAGACTCCACCGACCCAGATGTAACACGTACCCATACTCACCCGATAAATATGCCAGCCATGTCTGCTCACCCTGTAACGACTGGGCGCTCCATCCCACTGCCCCAGCAGAAAGGGATGGCATGACTCCCTGGACAACTGGCAGCTCCCTGGAGGGCCCCGGAAGGTTCCTGCCTTCGGCTCACCTTAGCGAAAGCCTGCAAGTAAGTCCCACAGAGAAAGCAGTAAAGGACCGCAGGGGCCATGCTGGAGATACCGAGGAATGATGGTGGAGGAAAAGCGCTTGCTTTCGCCCTCAATGTTTGTGTCCCCCCAAAATCTGTATGCTGAAACTCTAACCCCCGGGGCGGTGGTATCTGGAGGTAGGGCCTTTGGGAAGTAATTAGGCCATGAGGGTGGAGCCCTCGTGAATGGTATCAGTGCCCTTAAAAGAAGACACAAGGGCGACTGGGTGGCTTAGTTGGTTAAGCGTCTGACTCTTGATTTTGGCTCAGGTCGTGATCTCGTGGTTCATGAGTTCGAGCCCCGCATCAGGCTCTGCACTGACAGAGTGGAGCCTGCTTGGGCTTCTCTCTCTCCCTCTCTCTCTACGCTGCCTCTGCTCGTGTGTGCTTTCTCTCTCTCTCTCTCTCTCTCTCTCAAAATAAATAAACGTTTTTAAAAAAATGAAGACACATCTCTCTCTCTTTCCTCCCCCCCCCCCCCATACCCCCCTCTCCCCCCCCCCCCCCCTCTCCCCCCCCCCCCCCCCCACAAAAGGATCAAATCTCTGCTTTCTCTTCTATGGCCAGGGATGCATGGAGAAGACAACCATCTCTAAACCTGGAAGTGGGTCCTCACCAGACCCCAAATCTGCCAGCACCCTGATGTGGGACTTGCAGCCTCCAGAACTGTCTGGAGACAAATGTCTGTTGCTTAAGCTCCCCGATCTGTGGTATTTTGTCATAGCAACCTGAATCAAGACAGCACCCAAGAGGTTCCCTCGGGACTCAGGCAACTCCCACTGTACAGCTAACTTTGGAGCTCATTCCATTTTAGGGGGCACAAAACTCAACTGATTCTGTCCAACGATAATATCCAAAGTGCAATCGGCTTCCTGGAACCGAGAAGCTGTCTGCAGCCCACATCAGGGATGCGGTCGCGTGAGGCAATGACTTAGCCAAGGGTCACCTCGAGAAACAAGGCTTTGAAAGAGAGCCGGTGAGGCCTCCAGTCAGATAGATTCCTACCAGCAGCCCCAGCAGCCCTTTCTGGCCTTCTGAGCTACTGAAACGCCGGCAAACTTCAGGCACACAGTGTACCCACTTTGGCCACGGGCGGGTGCTTTCGCCTTCTGAGTCTTTACAGACAGGGTACCTCACCTGGAGAAACCCTCGAGGCAGGGGGGGCAGAACCAGAGTCTCTGGGCTCGGCCACTCTCTCAACTATCAGTCTTGTCCCACCTGCTTGTCAAATCCCGGCCCAAGCCCATCAGCTTTCCCCCAGGGTGCTCCCAATCCAGTTCTCTCCTCCCGGCAGATGCCACGTCCTTCTCTTGGTGGCAGCAGAAAACCTCCATGGTGAATCCGCCACCATCCTTAATCTGCCCCTCTCCACCCAGCCTGGCCTTTCTACTTTGCTCTACGGGGGCATGGGTCCCCCTAGCTGATCGGGAGCCCCCGGAACCGGCTGGGGGTGGGAGCTCCAATTAAACATAAGATAAAGGACTTCGTGCCGCTTCGTTCAGCAGCAGCAGGGCCACAAGGGGCCGCCGCCGCGGGAGGAAGGCACAGGCGGGAACAGCAAGTCTGATCAATAGCCGAGACCACACTTAACTGTAGCACTTCCTGTCCTTTCCCTGCACTTCCCAGCGTGGCTGCGCTGGTTAGCGAGTGTTTTCTGCAGCAGATTTCTCCTCTCCCAGCTTCCCCTGTTCTGTTTGGAAACAGTGGCCGCTGTTGCTACCGGAACTTCTTTCCCACACAGGAAAGAAGCAGCCAGAGAAGTGGCCAGACTTCCTCACCGACCAGGATGGAGACACTGAGCTAGCTCAGGGCTTCTCAAACTTTCTCGTCGACAGCTCAGCAGCGGGCATCTCGACAGATCTCTGGCTCAAATGGAGAGTCTGGGGAGGGGCCTGGGGCTGTGCATTTGTTAACAAGCCCCTCGGAGAAGGCGATGCAGCAGTTTGGGGACCACCCTGGGAGGAGCAAGGGAAGGGTCGGTGCTTGAGCCTCCACCCCACCCCCCCACCGGCTCCCAGCCCCACGTGCCCTCCAGGATTTAAGTTTCTACCAGCCAAGAGGGAGACCCAGGACTCTGGATCTTACCCCACCCCCCACCCCCGACCTGCGTACCCTACCGCACTCTGTACAGCGTGAAGCTACCAGGCAGGGCTACAAAAGCTGCCCAAAGGCACCCCGCACCTGAAAGCAGAAGGCAAGAAAGAAATCCTGACGCTAAAAAAATTCCTGCAGGCATTTCCACCTCATCCTGCCTCCCTCTGTCTTTTGGTTTCACTCTTCCGCGGGGGTGCCCAACTCCGGCCCATCTTTCGGCAGAGAAAAACAAAGGGTTACTCTAGATTCCAGTTGTCACGGACGGTCTTACAGCAGAAGTCCACCCCAAGTTCACCTCCACCCCAGCAACCCCGACAGCAGCAGCAGCAGCTTCTTCGCCACGGACCATGTGCCGCACCGTCTTGTGCGTGCGTTTTGAGGCGCAGGGAAATACACACCATCGTGCAAGGCTTGTGCCTGTACGGAAGAGGGGCGCTCCCTTAACACACTTTTTAAAACCTCTAGACTGGAAACGAGCAACTCGGCAGTAGCAAAGGAGCCCCTCGTTATTCAGACAGCAGAGATGGGGTTTTAGAGAAAAATAACTGTTGGGAACGGTACCAGCCCCAAATATGTCCCCTCTCTTCATTTTTAAAGACAAAAAAAGGGTAGGGGCTGGAGGGTGGGATCAGTGAATGAGCATCCGTACTATCCTAAAGATCTCCATTTAGAGACTGCAGAAGTAGCAGTTCCAGGGAGAGATGCCTCAGGCTGGCGCACAGGAACGAACTCAACCATGCAATATTGATAAGCAGACTTCAGCACAATGTGGCCGATCAGCCTGGAGTTTTACCCAAACGCTGCTATCCCCACAGGGCAGAACCAACCTGTAGGGGCCTTATCCAAAAGGCAGCTTCTGCCTAATTGAATCTCCCCAAACTCAGCCCTCAGCCAACAGAATACTGGTCATTTCTTAACTCAACGGGGAAAGAGGGCGGGGATGTTGGGGACCGGTGAGCTGAATTTCCAATGGCTGAGGCGCATATTTTCCCAAGCATGCGGTCACATTGTCTTTTCCAAGCCTCTTACGCTCTTTGACAGGCGTGAGTCCTGATACCAGTTAGTTAGTGATTAGCACTGATGAACTGATTTCCAGTTCACAGACTTTTAAAAAATAGGTTGAAATTGTTCTCTTCTGCCTAGGCTGCAGTCTTTTCTGGTGATACGTATTTCCAAGCATCTAACAATACGACACAGGGACAAAAAACAGGGTAGGCGTAGTACAAGGCTCACAGCATTAAAAAAAGTCTCCAGCTTGATGTGCCTCCCGTTGTAAGATGACGCTTTCCCAAGCTACAAGGAGGAAGACAAATGATCAGTGCACACCTGCTCCTAAGTATGGTTCACTGCTAAAGAGACGGGGCCTTAGAAAACCATGAGGCTCAGCCTAGCATTACATCACCGCGCCGAGCTAGCTCCTCATTGAAGCCCAGGCGTGGGGACCAGTGAGGAAGCCCCACATGGCACCCTGTCCCTACTACAACACCCAGACCAATCCCTGCTAATCTTTTAATCTACACATCAGTGGCTCTCAGCAAGCAATCACTTCACCTACCGCCCCACCCCCAGATGCCCAGAAAATACTCTTTTCTGAAAGACATTCTTCTTTTCGGGAAAGTAGAGCAGGTAAGCCTGGGATGTGGAGGCCCTCCTTGGATGCCGGCCTGACCTGCTGAAATGTGCCCGGCAGCCAGCCAGATCTACCCAATAAGCCCCAACCTCCAGACACGCCTGGGGAGGAAATGGATACGACCATACAGAAATGGCAATACTAAGGATTCCAGGATAAAGGCCTCTTCTGAGCACATCAGCTCTGTGGTTTGGAGAAAAGATTGGGCTCCGGAATCAATGCAGTCAAGCCCTGCCTTGACCAATGGACCAATGACAAGACTTCCTCTGGCTTGACTAATAATAGCAAGCAGCCTTGTCCTCCACAATGCTCACCAGAGTGAGTATACGGATGCTTAAGCTAACAGGACCGAATGTCTCCCAGCCATGATCCACACCATCTGCCTGGCCAGGCGACTGGCTGCCCCTAAACTGGTCTGTCTCCATGGGCACCAAGCTGCCACACTCAAGGGTTCTTCCCAAGAGGCCCTTGTTGATGCCCGGCTGTTCCGTTGCAGGAAATACCACTGTGCTGGGGGTGCAGAGTTAAGATGCTCATGGCAGGAGCCCCGGAACATGCACTGGGCCGCTGAACAACTGAAATCGAATGCCAGAGGGTCATTTCTGCCGGGTGGGGGGCAGGCGGGGGCAGTCCTAGGGCTGCCAGACGCTCATTCCAGAGGGAGGACTAAATGCTAAAAGGAGCAGCCACCAGGCAAAGCCATGTAAGGCTGCCGAGAACCCTGGGCCAGCCCGGGCTCCAGGCTGCACGGGCATCTGGAGAGGCGACACTAACAAAGCCCAGGCAGCCTCTCCTCCTCCCGGGGTAGGGGGGGGGGGGCCTCCGGGCGGCCCCGCGGAGCACTTACATTGCCTCGGAAGCCTCCAGGTTCGGGTCGCTGGTTGGGACTGGCTGCAGGGACTGCGACCCTCCCATCCTCGCTGCGCCCTGGCGAGCAGACTAGCCGCGAGCGGGGCCAGCGTCCTGGCGCGATTCCTCCAGCCGGGAGCCGGGACGGACCGGCCGGCGGCCGGGGCTGCTGCACTGCAGATGGGAGCAGCTGCTGGCATCCGTGGCGGTGGCGGCGGCGGCGGCGGGGAGCTGCGGCTTAGGGCCGAAGCCGGAGCCCGGGGAGCGAGCGCCGCGGAAGTGTGCGCGCGAGTGTGGCCGGCGCGCGCCTAAGAGTGTGCGCGAGTGTGGCCGGCGCGCGCGGCTCTGCCCGGGGCGCGCGAGTGTGAGCGTGAGCGCCGGTGTGGTCCGAGCGGAGCTGCTCCTAAACCCCCCGGCAGCCCGGCTTCGGTGTGTGACACGGTGATGTCATCATCGCCGAGCGGCCCCGACGCCTGCATCTTCACAAAGCTCCGGCGCAGGCTCCGGAAACGGGGCCGGGGGAGGGAGCGCGAAGACCCTCCCTCTGCGTGCGCGCCGCCTCCCCCAGCCTCCCCTGCCTCGCCCCGACCGACCGCATTGTGTGGCTTTGAAATGCAAATGCACTGCGGGCTGCGGAGCCCGGGGCCCCAAGGAGGGAGGGGCGTGGTGGTCTCCGCCGAGCTGACCGCAGGGAGAAGTAGGGGTATTCTCCACCGCCCCCTCCCACCCGCCCCCCGGCTGGCTCATCCCTCCAGAAGGAGGGGAATAGACTTTTCTCCCACCAGTGTGTGTGTGTGGAGGGAGAGAGGGCAGGTAAACAGGCTGCGGCGGGAAATGTGCAAGATGTGTGCGGTTTTCCAGCTGTCCCCTTCTGCCTCCTTCAGGCCGGTGGCCAGGCCCGGAGCCCGATGAGGCTTGTACCAGGGAGATCCCAGGGCCTGGCTCCCTGCTCACAGCCAACCCGGTCCGGCCTCCGATTCGCTCAGACAATTGGTAGGCAAGGTGGAGAGAAAGAAGCCCACGGCCTGCCACAAGGTCTGCAACCCCACCTTTGGCCACCAGGTGAGTTCTCCGCGGAGAAGCCCTGAGCAGGTGCTCCCCCTAACCAGAGGCCAGGCAAGCTGACAGGCCCGTGTCAAGCCCTGAAAGCCACAGGGTGACCAGGGAAAAGACAGCCTGCTGTGACCTACAACCAAAGGGCCCAACTCTGTGATTCTAAACACACCCCATCACCGCGGCCCCCGCCCTGGCTAGGGCAACAATGCCCAGCTTGCCAGGTCCCCCGCCTGGCTCCAGCTAGCTCACAAAGGCTCAAGGCTTGGGCTCCGGGACCTTCTCACCAAAAGCTACTAGAGAAGGGTTCCATCTCTCACAGGTTCGAAAGTCTGGGGCACTCCTGGGAGCCTGACCATTTGCCCCGGCTCTACTTTTCAGTGCAACTGTACTGTGCGCTCCAAACACAGGCTGGCAACCGAATTAAAGCGAGCCCCTGATGATCAGCTGAAAACCCTTCTACACTTTCCCGGCATGTCTTCACCCCATGGCACAGTAAGCTTAAAATGCATCTAAACTGTGGCCAAAAGAAAAATAAAATGAACACAGAACTGCTCAAAGCATTTAGAAATTTCCTCCAATACCCTGAGTGTTTTCTGAAGCTGTGGCAAGGATGTTTGGCCAGGGACTTTTGAGGTTGCCGCTCATAACGTCAGGATAGTTCTAGACTTCGTGGCCGACTGGCTTTCTCCTGTGCCTGCTTAAGATTATTGTCAAACAAAACGCCAGAGAATCAAAACTGTTTCCCAGAACAACATGAAATTTGCAGGAAACCCGGAGAAGGTTTACTTTTGCGTTTCGATGAAGGCAGCTAATGTCAATCTCGCAGGCAGGGTAACTGTCTGGGTGGCCCGATGAGGCTTGCTCTGGAAAGCACGTCCTGGGCAGCCGTCACTCACTGTCGGCGCAGGGTGTCATCTAGGGGCAAAGTTCCCGCAATTTGTTCGCCTCCGGTACCCTGAGGGTTTGTTTCCCGCCAGAAAGCAGATCTCTTGGGCCCCATGTACACTTGGGAGTCCAAGCAACCTTACTGCTTGGAGCTGAAAATTTTCATAAGCACTAACCTAGACAAGATTTTGAGGAAAGCGACCCCGTCCCTGGGCACCAAGGGTATGGGCTTTCGCCAAACTCAGCGCTACAAAAATGAAGAACCAGGGGTGCCCGGGTGGCTCAGTCGGTTAAGCGGCTGACTTCGACTCAGGTCATGATCTCGAGGTCAGTGAGTTCGAGCCCCGCGTCGGGCTCTGTGCTGACAGCTCAGAGCCTGGAGCCTGTTTCAGATTCTGTGTCTCCCTCTCTCTGACCCTTCCCTGTTCATGCTCTGTCTCTCTCTGTCTCAAAAATAAATAAACGTTAAAAAAAATTAAAAAAAAAAATGAAGAACCACAGTCAGAACTCATCAGCTTTTTGGTTCACGACACGTGAAAGCAGAGAACCATCCAAAGGTCCTCACCCTCAGCAGGTGAGGGTTTGCCACAATAACAGGAGAGGCCTTTGAAATGAGACCAGAATTCAAAGCCTGGCATCTTCTTCATTTGTGGTATAGGCTGCAGCCAACCCCTTAACCATCCTGAGCCCTGCTTCCTCAGCTGGCAGAAGAGGGAAAGTGTGGACTTTGCAAGGTATTGGGAAATTAAAGAAAATTTTATGTATGTGTGTATATATATATAGGGTCCCAGGACCAGGCCCCTAACTGGTGCCGGGCAGTGTTAACTTTCTTTCCTTCTTGATGAGAAGCATCTTCCCCTAAACAAGTGCCCTTAAGGAAATAAGGAGTCGATAAAATGAGATCCTCTTATGTGGAATCCCAGCAACTCAAATGTCATGACACAGTGACACTTCACTTAGCAGGCTGCCACCGACTCAGTGATGCCAAAAACGCCACCAAGAACGCGGGGAAAAAAAAATAACGATGTGGGCACCGGTGAGGTGGATGCCATGGAAGTCCAAACGTCACGAGTCTGTGTTGTGTGCTTACAGAAGAACTTCTGACATCTTCATTTAGGGCCTCTTGATGCTCAGCTGGCACATGATTAAAACAAATTTGGTTACCTAGCAATTCAGCTGACAGAAAACGTCAAACTAAAAAAAGCAGGGGAGGGAGAGCGACTCCAGAGGACAAGGGCCGCAAGGGCCTGCTGCTGTTCATGTGCTCACGCTCCCCTCTCTACCTCTCTCTCTCTCTCTCTCTCTCTCTCTCTCTCTCTCTCTCTCTCTCCTTATTTCAGTTCGGGTCATGATCTCACGGTTCGTGAGTTTGAGCCCCACGTCAGGCTCCGTGCAGGCAATGCAGAACCTGCTTGGGATTCTCTCTCTCCCTCTCTGCCCCTCCTTCTGTCTCTCTCTCTCTCTCAAAAATAAATAAACTTAAAAGAAAAAAGCGAAAAGATAGACAAACCATTCAAGCCACACCAAGGAAACTCAAAACAACAGCAGTCCAGAGCCATCATCCGACCCAGCGTCAGTGCTCTGTAGACCCAGCCCCGGGTCATGGTTTATCACGAGAACTGCATATAACACAGACACCACCCCCTGTCCCCCACTCCTGCCTCACCCTCCTCCCTCCCTCACCCCGTCCCACCCCAAATCGTTCCGCAAAGGTTCAATCGTGGGTTCGTACAGCGAGAAAGCACAGATTCCATCTGAAATGACTAAAATGCCAGCGGTTAGCACTCCAAGCACTCACGCCCTCAGCTATCCACACCTGCAGCGAGCACCCACCCGGCCACGCTACTGTCTACAGCTGAGCCTACAGACGCCATGCACGGTTCCCCTCTGCTTACTCCTGATCTTTCTTCCGGAGGTGCTGCCTTCCTTCCCATCTCTTCATTCCCAGCTGGTTCTCCAGACTTTTCCCTGCCCCAGGCACAGCATGTCCCCTCTACAGCAATGATCCCTGAAGTGATCCCTGAAGCTTCTAGCAGTGGCTGCAATGAAACCGTGAACTCAGCCCCTCTTGGGGCCTCTGGATCACCGCACACATATTCCGGGACCCTGCTGGCAAGCTAAGTCCATGTCGACTGGCCCCACTGCCGACCCTCCTACTCATGTCCTCAAGACACCCTCGAAACCTGGATAAATCGAGGGATGCACCCACAATTTCTAAGACAATTAGCGATTCAACACATATTAACACCCTTGCCATGTACCTGGCCTATAAACGTTGAGTAAGACAAGTCTGTCCTCAAGTTACTTACTGACACATACCGGAAAGATCGGCCGACCTGCCAAATCTCTGTACCTGAGAGATAAACTATGTGCTAGAGACTTTTAAATCCCACTGGGCCACAGTCAAGGTGGGGGAGCAAGTTGAAACACCTCTGAGACTGCAAGAGAAACAAACTTGGGCCGCTCTCCCTTCGCCTGCGGCCTCAGAGAGGTCTCCAGTTGCCATAGCAGCCGTGCTCTCCAAACAGGACCGATGGACCCCTGCACTGCTAATTAGCCCAAGCACACATGCTAAAGAAAAGTAGGTCAGATCACAGAAAATTCCATCTGGGGAACGCTAAGAATGTAAACACCGATGGAGGAGGCCCAGGTCCTGTTTCTTCAAGTTGCTGGCCTTCACTGCCATCCAGTACACCGTGGTGGGGGCTGCGGGCCGCTGCCCAAAACCGCGTGAACCTTCTCTTTAGGGAGCCGGCTCTGACCGTACTACCACCGCCTGCTTGCGTCTTGCTCCTCCGTCTGAGGCCCCCAAAGTCCAACCCACGTCACACCACTCTGTGCTCGCTGACGTCTCCCTAAGGTTCCAGTTGCTGGGAGCTGTTCCATTTCAGCCCTTGCGTGTGGCCCAAGTTCAGCGACCACACGCGAACGTGAGCCCGAGACCAGCAGATCCGGCCAGCAAACAGGACCAGGTGCGGGCACGAATGGCACCCTGCTGGCACATTCCCCACCAGGTCCGACAGATCTGGGATCCTCGTCCCCGGGTGTGGGAGACACAGCTTGGATGTCACACGACCTTGCTCCAAAAGCTGACCACTGCCTTCGGGAAGAAGTCCCAATTCCATATCCTGGCTTTGATCCTGTGACACGCTCCACCCTGTACTTGAGCAGGGCCAGGGTCCTCCCTGTGACCTCGCTGCTGAGCAGGCGCCCTCCTCACCTTCCCCAGCTCTCTCAATGCCTCCCAGGTATCAAGCCGCAGCCCCGGGCCAGCTCCTGGAAGGGTCAGTCCCAGCCGGCCCTCAGACTCCTCTCGACCGCTGGCAGGTGGGAGCCTTGGTGCATCCTTGTCCCATCCCACTTTATCCGTGTGTCTGCACCTGCGCTCTGCTCTCCAGCCACACGGTGTGCCCTACGTACAGCCAGGGCTCCATAAACACATGCGGCGTGAAACCACAGAGGGCATGGGCAAAGGTCCTGGCAAACGTCTTGAATTGTTTGAATAGAGAAGGGGGAGAAGACTGATGGGTTCTATCAATCTTCTAGACTCCAACATTCAACCTCACATGCTCACCCTCGGGAGCCTGAGTGGTTTCCTTGGGCTGAAGCGCAAGCTCAGGTAAAAATCCCATCCCTTCCAGAAAGTTCTCTCGCGTTCTTCTTGGAAAGGGCTGCTCTACTATATGTCTTCCTCACCATCTTCACCATATCCACATGAGACCTTCCAGAGTTCCTTTCAAACAAAGAAGTTCCAAAGACTACTCTTCATGGGGAACATTCTTTCAATTCTGTCACGACAGAAAATGGAGGCTGTGGGTTTTACTGTTATGCCCAAAGAGGCAACCCAAAATGAGCTAGAAATCGGTCAAGAGAGAGGGGACTCACTTTTGTTTCTAAATGAAGCATGCAGGTTGCAATTTTAATCTTTGATTCCTACAAGAAGGAAGGCAGGGGGGCGCCTGGGTGGCTGAGTCGGTTGGGCGGCCGATTTCGGCTCAGGTCATGATCTCGCGGTCCGTGAGTTCGAGCCCCGCGTCGGGCTCTGTGCTGACAGCTCAGAGCCTGGAGACTGTTTCAGATTCTGTGTCTCCCTCTCTCTGACCCTCCCTCGTTCATGCTCTGTCTCTCTCTGTCTCAAAAATAAATAAAACGTTAAAAAATATTTAAAAAAAAAGAAGGAAGGCAGGCTGATGGGGGAAACCTCGGGGGCTATGAAAAACTTAAGTTAGTGCCAAGAAGTCTCATCACATGAGAAAGGAATTAGTGGCAAACAATGCACATCCAAGACGACGAAATAAGAGCCTCAAACACCTTTCTTCCTTTACCAAATCCATTCAGCTCTTTTGAGATGGAAGTTGTAGGAGACGCTCCTGAGATAAACTTTGTAGAAAATATACCCTACGTAATTTAAAAACAATTTTTTTTAATTTATTTATTTTGAAAGAGAGAGAGAACACAAGCAGGGGGAACAGAGAGGGAGAGAGAGAAGATCCCGAGCAGGCTCAGCACTGTTAGCACAGAGCCAGCAGGATGCAGAACTCAAACTCACAAACCGTGCGATCGTGACCTGAGCTGAAATCAAGAGTCAGATGCTTAACCGACCGAGCCACCCTGGTGCCCGCTCTACCTAATTTCAAAAAGGATTTAAGCTTCCAATTCAAGGGAGCAAAAAAGAGGGGCACCTGGGTGGCTCAGCTGGTTAAGCATCCAACTCTTGGTTTCAGTTCAGGTCATGATCTCACAGTTCGTGGGTTTGAGCCCCACATAGTACTCCGTGCTGACAGTGCAAGACCTGCTTGGGATTCTCTCTCCTTCTCTCTCTGCCCCTCCCCGGCCCCCCCCCCCCCCACTCAAGAAAGAAAGAAAAGGAAAGGAGGGAGGAAGAAGAAACTCAGGTAGAAAAGGTGTAGAAAAGCCAGAGGGGGTAAGGTTATTCCAGAAGCCCTTGTTGGAATAAGTTGCAGTCTCCCAACAGCCAAAGCAAAAAGGGAAACGATCGCGATCCGTTACATAATTCACAACACCCAGTAAGTTTAAAAAAAAAAGTCACTCCGCAGATGAGCAGGTGTTTCTATGACTGACACTCTCAACATATTCTTTCCTGTGGGTCCTCTGCCAAGAGCCCATGAATATGGTGGCCCACACCTTCAACAACACCCCTTCAATTTCAAAGCCTGCTTTCACGAGCAAAGCAGCAGCTACTCGGCTTCCTCCAGCAATCGGGAAAATCAGAAAGCGAAGAGGTTCGCAGAGGATATGTTTCAAGTTGTCCCATCCCTCCGAGAGGGTCCCCACCATCCATGTTGTCACGGCAACACGGTTCTAGAAGAGGAAGCAAAGGTCAGCGTTACGAGGGTTCCGCCAACGAAACAATGCCTTGGAGCCTCAATCCCCCCTCAAAGAGGGAAGGGAGCCTGTCTGGCTCATCTCTCAGTGACTGTCGGTGCGAGCACGATGCCACCAAGTGCAGAGGAAGCCGTAAATTTAGCAAAACATGCAGGACACCGTGAAGTCACTGAACCCGATTCCGCGGAAGTGCTCAAAAGCCACCCGAAGCCGTGACAAACGGCATTCTGTGAACGAATGAAGAAGAGACACTCAGGAAGGTGAAGAAGGCGGCTTCAGAGAGGCAATGTCAAGATCAAGGAGCTGAGAGGAGCCCTTCAGAAAACTGTTTAAGCCCCTGCGTATTTACAGAGAAGGGTCTCTGCTTCAGCAGCAAGAGTCAAATGTGAGGTGAGAACACAGCCCCGAAAACCTGTCAGAATAATAGGGGCAGAACTCTTTGTTCATTCTAAATATTAACATATGGCTATCATGAAAGCCTACATCTTAAAAAAAAAATGAAAGCCTACATCTTGTTAAATATAAAATAAGCCATTTTCGTAATTTTTCATGTGTTTTTTTTTTTCAAGGTAAAGTCGCAATTAAACCTTTTCCCCGCTATTCCCATACAACTTTGACTTAAGCGGATGCATTTTATGTGGCCTTTCTCAGGTAACAGTTGTCTTTTTTTTTTTTTTTTAATTTTTTTTTTCAACGTTTTTTATTTATTTTTGGGACAGAGAGAGACAGAGCATGAACGGGGGAGGGGCAGAGAGAGAGGGAGACACAGAATCGGAAACAGGCTCCAGGCTCCGAGCCATCAGCCCAGAGCCCGACGCGGGGCTCGAACTCACGGACCGCGAGATCGTGACCTGGCTGAAGTCGGACGCTTAACCGACTGCACCACCCAGGCACCCCTCAGGTAACAGTTGTCTTTAGATAATCCAGGTTGTTCCTATAACTGCCGGTATTACGCTAGGTTTAAGATCACAGGCAAAAACAAACAGGGTGGCCCAAGGTGGACATCGGGCCAAATAAAACTCTGACCTCCAAAGTTCAAGCCCGCCCTTAGACACAACGTCAAGTTTCGCTCAGACCTGGGAAGAGAGAAACGGCGGACTTGCCTGGGCCAGAGGTGACTGCCTCTGCTCCAGATCAAGAACATCACCAGTGTTACCCCTCTTTCTTCTCGGGGAAATCTTTCCAAGAACAGAAAATTCCATAAGCACTTTTCAGTGCCTGTTAAGAGAGATTAAATACTGTACTTGGTTTGAATGTTGATGTGTTAATCCACTGAGTTCCTCTAGAGTTTAAGCTTAAGGTTTTAGAGGTTACTTGGTCCCAGGGAAGAGAGGCCTTTGAAGAAAAACATTCAGTTGCAAGCAGAGAGGGGATCTCCCAGCTGCCAAAATCAGCAGCAGGCTGGTTTCTGAAGCCAGACTGGTGAAAGAGGTTGCGAACTTTAGGCCCCGCCACCTGCAGCAGGAGAGGGGTCCTGCCCGGGGCTCCAAAGAGGCCGGTCGGGGTGGAAATGCTCCCAAGATGAAAACACAAACAGGTGCAGCCAGAAGCTCCAAGTGTCTCGCTTCTTCTCTCACTGTGAGCAGAGAGCGGGTCCTCGTGGCTCCCCAGCAGCAGCTCCCCTCGCTAGGCAGGGCACAGGGCGGCTGGTCTGAGGGGGCACGACTCTCCGTGCCTGAGGAGCAGTGACACGGAGCCTGCCATGGGGCTGGCCTCATTGTGAGCGGTGCAGCCAAAGCCAGGCGCCGAGGACCAGAACTGCTGACTCAAGGCTCCGTGACAGAACAGAATCCAGAACGGCTGGGCCAGAAATAGCATCGTGAGCACCTACTGATAGCATAATTAGCATAGCGTCTGAGGCGTGTGCTGTGCGCTGTGTGTGTGTGCGTGAGTGTGCGCAGACGTGTGTGTGTGTGCACGCGCGCGTGTGTGCGTTACCAAGCCCTAAAAATAATACCCTCTTTTCATAACCTTCCCAGCGGGCCTGTCTGTGTAATTCCATCCACACCCTGTCTAGTCGTCGCTGGATGCAATTAGCCTGTAACTGTGTCTGAAGATAAGGGATTATTTTCCCGAAATACTCAGATTTTCAGGAACTGATTTGTCCACGTGAAGACAATCTTTCCCTGACAACAGACCGACCCAATTCCTGCCTCATCCGCTGACTTTAAGGAAGCATGTGTGAGGGGTACCACTGGGTTTCCTAGCCGCTTTCAGAGGCCGGGTACGTATTCAGTTTTGACGCAGAATACGCGCCCGCTATATTTACATGGTTTTGCATCTCTTGAAGTTTTTAATCCAGAAAGAGATGAAAGGTTTCTCCTTCGTGTGAGCATTTCCACGGTGCAGCGACTGCCCAGCCTGGGAACATGCCTCTGCTCTCCAACACGGCGTGGCTCCTTTGTTTCTGGGAGGTCAGCAGCTGACCAGAGGGGACTGCTCTCACCCCTTCATCCCAGGGTAGCAACCACCCCCCCCCTGCCCCCCAGCGTCCTTAGCATCCGGTTTCTCCTTAGGAAACAAGTTTGGGCAAGGTGGGCTCCTGGAGGGCTGAGGCCACAACTCCCATATGCCCCACGGAATGCCCAGTGCTTAGCCCATAGCTGGGCACATGGGAGGCTCTTGGCCACTATGGGGACACAGGGATGGGTGGATATCCGGGTGGACAGACCCGTAATCAGGGGCACAGAGGAGAGAGGCCAAAACTGAAATTCTCTCCAACTGAGGCCAGAGCTTACAGAGAATCACGGAAATGATCCTAGGTCTTCCCACTGCTGTCACATGCAAAGCCCAGAGCCACGCCCCCCCAGCTTCCCGACCTCAGCTCCACCCCCCTACCCCCCCATCGACAAGTCTTGCTTTGCGTATGTGTGATTTTGGTGGGGAGGGGAGGGTGGGGTGCCCAGGAATGAGGTTTGAATTAAACTCACTTCCTCACTCACCTAATTCAGAAAGATTAATGGATAATAGGGGAAATTTCTCATTTACCTGAATCCTTAAACTGACTCAGAGAAGTTACTGAACCCCTCTGATCCTCAGTTTCCTCATTTGTGCACTAAAAACCAATAGGACCTTCCCACCAACGTGGATATTGCAAGCTGTAAGTGAAATAACATACCAAATGTTCTTAGTACAGCAATGCCAGGCATACAGCAAGCGCTCAATACACGTCAGCTGCGGCTGCTGCTGTGCTGTCTCACGGAACAGCAAGAAGTCATTCTGTCCCGGGGAGCACTCAGTGTCCCTGCCTCACCGACGCTCACAGCATCCAGGGATACCAAGCCCAGAGCTCCTCATTCAGGAGGAGGAGTTAGAAGCTGGGCAGGCTCCCTGGAGTAGGAGTCTGCTGAGACACCCGACCCAAACGGTTCCCACCACAACTTTGCTCTCAGAGCTTGTAACCTCAGGCAAGGTCCTGACCTCACTGGGCCTCAGTTTTCCCATCTTTAAAACGGGGACAATAAAAAGGGGGAGGGAGGGAAGCCCCCATCTTTCTAAACCTGAGAAAGGTCACAGGATCCTATGGTTTGCAAAGCCACCAGGCAAGGATGCTCAATGAGATGGATTTTTAAAGTCAGGAGAAGGGGCACTTATTGGGGGCACAAAGTGGGCAAGCCATCCCCAAAGAGCCGGCCGTCCTCTGCCTTGTAGCCAGGACATGAAAAGCTGGGACTGCATGCTGGGTGGCACTGCATGGGGAGTTACACCCCTGCCCTCCTGAGCCCCATGGAGAATTACACCCCTGCCGTCCTGAGCCCCATGGGGAATTACACCCCTGCCCTCCTGAGCCCCATGGGGAATTACACCCATGCCCTCCTGAGCCCCAGCCTTGGGCTGCACAGGGAGGAAATGCCGGTGTTAAGCCCAAGGTCCTGGGAGCCCCCGCCTGGAACCATAGCCCAGCCCAGGAATCGCTGTCCCTGCACAGTCCCCTCAGAAGTACGGCCCATGTCTGCAGGGTCACTACTGTATCCCCGGCAACAGCTTGTGAGGCCTGCACAGAACAGAAGCTCAACAAACATGAGGGAGGGAGGGAGGAAAGAAAGAAGGAAGAAAGGGAGGGAAGGAGGGAGGGAAGGAGGAAGGAAGGATAAAAGGAAGGAAGGAAGGGGGGAATGAAAGCCACAAAGACAGATTCAGAGCCTCTCGGGCCCCATAGCCACTGCCCTAGTTCAGTTCACCATCACCTCCCACCTCGACCACAGTACCAACCTTCATTGGCCCTGTGACCTCCAGCCTCTTCTCACCATCCAGGTTCCCCTTGGCCATCAGAGATTTCCCCCACCCCCAAACTCAGTCCTGACTCTCCCCTGCTTTAAAGGGGAAACAAACTGGGGCTCCTGGGTGGCTCAGTTGGTGAGTGTCCAACTTCAGCTCAGGTCATGATCTCACAGTCCGTGGGTTCAGGCCCCATGTCAGGCTCTGGGCTGACAGCTCAGAGCCTGGAGCCTGCTTTGGATTCTGTGTCTCTCTCTCTCTCTCTCTCTCTCTCTCTCTCTCTCTCTTTCTCACTGCCCCTCCCCCGCTTGCACTCTGTCTCTCAAAAATTAATAAACGTTAAAAAATTTTTAAAAAAATACCGGGGAAACAATCTTTCTTTCACACTGTGGGTCCCAGCAGACTCCTCAGTCTGGCTACAGGCTCACCCCCAAACCTGACCACCGCCCACCATGCCTGCATCCCTTCCCGCTAACCTCACTACTCGGCCCACAACCACCTGTGTTGCCCCCTCCAGTCCATCCAGGCCTCTCCTGACCCGCTGCCTAAATCTGCTGGGCATCACCACCTCCCCCCGAGGCTGCGGTACACAGAGCTCCCCCTCCCTGAAGTACCTTTTCCTTCTTCACCCTCAGCAAACACCTAGAAAACCCATGAAAACACGGCTCCCCCCCTTGGAAGCCTCCCCGACTCCTCCAGGCAGAGGAGACTCTCTTCTGGCTCTTCTGTTCTCAGCCAGTTGGAGAGTTTACGTGCTGGATCACTGCTGTGTCGTCTCCTCTCCCCCAGCACTCCCAGCACCGCTGGATGTCAGGGGAGAGCCCGCATTAATTAAATGCCTCCCATTTGTCAAGCCCTGAGCTACATTCTTCACATACCTCATTTTCTCCTCACAATTACCTCCAAGATGTGGGTACTACTAGCCTCGTTTTAAAGATGGGCAAACGACAGCTCAGAGAGGTCAAGTAACTTGTCGAAGGTCACACAGCTCATTAACGGACAAGAGGCAAGTCTCTGCAGCTTTATGCTCCTCCCCCCGCACCACATCACACGTGGGATATGGCACAGAATCAACCCAGGACGTGTATGCCGAGTGGGAGGATGGATGGACGGGCGGATGGATGGACAGATGGCGAATAAATAAAGCAGAAGACCCCACTATATGATCCACTAGACTGAGAGCACTCATCACTTCCTGCAGCTGCTATAGCAGGCCTGTGACTGCATCTCACGAGCTAAAGAATAAGAGAAGCTGACTAACTGACACTGGCAGGAGCCATGCTAGGTGGGGAAGGGCCCTGAGCCAGGCCTGTGCTGGTGAGAAGCCCTTCCTCCACCCTACCTCCCTGGGGCCCTGTCTTGGATTTCGGGTCTATTTCTCCACCTCCCCTCAGGCAGTCCATGACCGGCCTGCTGCTGGCAACCCCTCTCTTCCCACCTCCAGCTGGGGCTGGAGGCTCTAAGGCATACGCTTGGCTTGGAAGAAAAGCCAAACTCGAAAACTAGCACACAGCAGCCAACATAATACGGGACCAAGGGGGTTACCAGGAATGGAGGGGGAGCTCCCAGACCCCGCTGCCCTGAAACCCTCCACCTTCTGGGAGCTGCGCTGGGCACCCCTGGCCACGCCCTCACTGGCTCCTCACCGAACCCCACGTCAGGTCGGACTCCCTTCCAGGCTGCCCTAGGGGTCCCGGGACTCCAGTCCGGCTGGGGTCACAAAGCTGATGCTCTGCACTTCCTCTGGGGGCACTCCAGAGAAGCCCCGCCTGGCTGCCCATCCCTCATTTCCAGAAGAGGGAAAAAGAACTATGGGGCTAGGGTCTCCGGCCCCACCCCTCCACACCTGCTCTGCCCAGACGGAGGCGGCCAACTTCTACCTACTCCCCTGGAGAAGGAGCGGCCTCCCTCCACTGTGCTCCTCGGCCGAAGCCAGCAGGGTACAGCTTCCGGACAAGCCCGCCCAGCTGCCCCCACCCCGGTTCCCATTCCTGAGACGGGCCAGCGGCCCGAAGCCCCACTCGGATGGCCTGTGCTGGTCCCGCCAGGAGGGTGACGCTCTACAGCAGACCCGTGCCGGGTCTGCCCTGTAAGAAGTGGGTCTTTCAGGCATGAGAATGACTGTAATGACAGGTGGCATATGTAAATAAGGAACGAGCTGGGTCAGACCCGAGTCTGCTCGAGGAAGCTCCTGTTGCCAGAGAGCCTCAGCCTCAGCAACCAGACATCTTTAAAACACAGAGGATGGTCCCGACCCCACCTGCAGAATTAACCACTGAGCTGGGAGCTCACACACGTGCTGGCTCCGAGGGCGAGGGCGTGGAACGCTTTTGAAGGGGTTCACGTCTCTAACCTGGGGGAAGAGGGTACCACCCCGGGTGGGGTGAGGGAGACACGCAGTCCAGCTCCTGCCAGGAAAATCCCTCAAGTCCGGGAGAAGTGTGGAGAAATCTGGGGCTGCCCGACGTAGGCAGGGCCCAGGGGACATCTCACCAGAAACCCTGGTGAGCCAAGGCCACCTGCCTGTCCCCCCCTCCCCAATCCCAGGCTGCAGTTTGGGGCGGCATTTCTCAGGGGTGTTATGCCCTGGGCCTCCTGTATCAGCATGGGATCACTTCCTCCTTGCAGGAAGCTGCTTCTTAATCTCACTTCTTCCAGGTCTTTCCAGGCAGCCCTTGGCCAGGCTTCCAAGTTACCAGTTCCTGTGGGACAGCTGTCCCCGGCAGGCCGACAGGCACGTCAGTCAGTTCTGAACAGGGATGTTGTTTGCTCAGGTTCACCCCTCTTCCCCCACCGGCCCAGGTACCAACATACCAGGCTCGTTGCCACAAGCCTCCAGAGGCTCCAAAAACCCGTGGTCAGCTGTAGCTGCCTTGGCATGAGTGAGGGCTTTGGACTTGTACTGCTAGAAATTCTTTATCATTGACTCTCTGCCTGGCTGCAGCCTCTTAGAGCTCACCACTACAGGATGCTGTCTAGAATGCTCTTATGGGTCAGGGGGTCTGCTGAGTGTGGAGGCTGCAGAGGGCAGGGCCGGAGGCGAAGGGAAGGCCAGAAGCCCAGCCACCGCAGTGGACAGCGTCCCTCCCAGGACAAGCCCTTTGCTTCAGGCAGGGTTGCACATGGAGCTCTCTCTCCTCCCCGCGGCCTCTCTCAAAGTCACATCTGTTCTCCCAAAGGCTTGTGCCCTAATGATTACCAACGGGGATGGGGGAAGGGAGGGGGTGTGAAAATTCCCAGAGAAAAGCCATTTGCGCTGGAAACGTGGGGTTGTGTCATTTCCACAGCAGCCATTAGAAGCAGGACGAGGCAGCAGGAAGCCGCCCAGCATGCTTGCAAGAACAGAACATCTGTCCGTTCGGTAATAAGATGTGCCCTGGGCCTTCTTTGTCAAGACACCAGGCCTCACTGCCCCGCCACTCCCCTCCAAGCCCAAAGAGGAAAAGATAAAACCACAGAGGTGGGGGGAGCAGGGACAGACTGCACCATGCGTGTGCACAGTGAAAACACAAAGAAGGCACGCCAGCTCCAGCAAGAGAAGCCTGGCTGCAAATGGGAACAGATGCACAATGTATCTCCAAACCATGAGACCAACGAGAACTTCAGACTCTCCGGCCCAGGCTCGTAAACAACTTCCATTTCAGCAAAATGAAATTTTCATCTGTGCATTTTTGAAACTTAAGTTGAGAACCTCCACGACCCACACCAGAGGGGAAAAGACAAGTTTTATTTGGATCCCTGGATCTAGGCCACAGCCCCGTGGCTAAGAGCAGCCAGGGAGAGAGAGGACTTAGCAAAGTCTGCAGGTGCAGTGGAGGGTGTTTTTAACCGCAGCCACGCCTGGTCTCGTCTTGGCCCTGGGCAGGACACAGAGCCTCAGGACAGTCTTGGTCAGTGCAGAATCCAGTCCTGCCCTGCCAGGCAGCTAGGGAGAGAGCCTTTAAAAATGCAAATTTGGGGCGCCTGGGTGGTTCAGTCAGTTTGAGTGTCCGATTTCAGCTCAGATCATGATCTCACGGTCTGTGAGTTCGAGCCCCGCGTCAGGCTCTGTGCTGACAGCTCGGAGCCTGGAGCCTGCTTCCGATTCTGTGTCTCCCTCTCTCTCTGCCCCTCCCCTGCTCATGTTCTACCTCTTAAAAATAAATAAACATTAAAATAAAAACAAAAATGCACATCTGATTGTATCTCTATCCTGCCTCAGGGCTGCTGGACCCCCTCAACATAAAGCCCTGGGAGCCAATGAATGGCCCAATGGCCAAAGCTAAGATACTTTGGGCCAAAAAACAGAATCAAGTGTTATTTTATTATAACCCAAAGGATAAAATAGATAACCCCAAGTCCACATTGATAGAAATAAATGAGTCAATAAATCAGTAAATGGGAACTGAGGTCCCCCAAGGAAGAGGGATTCTGCCAGCAGATGGCCTTCAGACTTGAGCTACAGCTTTGGCTCTTCCCTGGCTCTCCAGCCTGCTGCCCCTACCACCCCCCGCCCCCTGAAAATTTTAGACTTGTCAGTTCCCCAGATTCACATGAGCCAAGTCCTTAACATACGTTTCTCTGTCTGTATGTATATATACCTCCTATTGGATCTGTTTCTCTGGAGACCCCTGATAATACACTCACTCACGAAGGACACCCCCATGGTGACACAGACACCTGCCTGCAGGGGTAAACTCCACATCGGCTACAGCCCAAATTCATGGCATCACAGATCCAGATTGTCAACACCTTGCTGGTGCCATACCCGATGGCAGCTGAGTCCAAGGCCTAGGGGGAAGAGACCACCAGGCCCCTCCTCTCCAGCAACCGTGGAGGGAAAGTTTAGTACAATACCTGCTTAAGTCCTTGGCCAGACCCTGGCAGGAGAGAGCGGAAGCTTCTACTCCATCACCAGCTGGGGCAGAAGGCAAAGACACATGTTCTGAGGCTCGGGGAGTGAGATCCGCACAGGCAGCAGCTGGGGAGGTGCTGGGGACACAAAGGGAGAATTATTCCCAGTGGAACTTGGCTCATTAATGGCACATTCATCAGGCCCCCTCACCCCACCCAATTCACCCCACACATGTGGGATGGGCTGTTTAAAGAGCCAGCACATGGCTTCCCTCAATCCCGGGCCCGGTTCCCCGGGGCCTTTGCTTAGACACAGTGGAGGCACCCTCCGGTGCCACAGCCCCCTGGTCAGGCGTGGATGCCTCGTGTGTGAGGTTTCAGCAGAACCTGGTGTTTCCTTGATGGAGGCAGTGCGGGTGCTCAGGACACTCTGTGAGTTGTCTTGTGTGATTTTTCTTCTGGGGAGGGGACTTTTGTATGACCATTTCGAATCATTTTTTGTAGGCAGTGAATTCTGTGAATCGAGGACTACGATACACCTTTGCAAACGCCCTGGGATACACCCCCTAAAATCCGAGGCTGATAAAAGTCAAGGCCAAAAGGCTGACAGGTAGCCAAGGAACCTGCACCAGGGACCTGTGGGGACCCTTTGAGAGGTTGGGGGGGTGCAGGTGCTCAGAGATCTATAGCAGAGCGGCATCCCACATTCAGTGGGTGAGCGCCCCCTGCTGGACATCCAGGGAAATACCCGGAGTGCAGAGAGGGCCCCTGGGTGGGGACCTTACGTAGGAAGGACAGCCACCTGCAAACACATCCTCAAGCAAAGAGCTCAAAACAGGTTTGATGTTCAACTCTGGCAAAAAGCAAGGCTCACGGTGCCGTCCACAGACTAAAGCTTGGGAACAGTTTTCGGGGGGAGTCGGCCCTCCCAGCCTCCCTCCAGCCGTCCACTTTGCTGCCCACAGGGAAGCTGGCAGGGCCGAAGGCGGCCCAGTTACAATTATGTGACTCAGCACTAAGGGCCTGAAACCAGGCCTGAGGTTGAAGCCAGGGTCTGAGGTTTCCGAGCCTCTGGTAGAGGGCTCATTTCTTCCCTCTGTGTGGGAACCCCTGCAGGAAGCCCCCCGGGTGGCAGAAATACAGGACCCCTGGGTCTCAGTGTCAAGAATGTTCTGCTAATTTCCATCCATCTCCACCAGGTCCACCTACGTGTGGTTGGCCTCCTGGTGTGGAGCACAGCTGCCAGGGGCGCCCTCACACCCCACGCACCCTCTCTCCAATTCCCCGTCGCTGCTTAACAGGTACTACGGGGTCCGCCTCGGCCTCAACCCCCGTTTCCACCGCCCTGGCCCTCACGTGCTCTGCTCCCACCAGGCCGGCCTCCCTCAGCGCCTACAACACGCGCCGCCTGGGCTGCTCCTGGACTTGCAGCCCTTCCCCAAGCCAGCAATCCCTCAGCCTCCGCGCCCCGGCTTGGGCATTACTAATCGACAGCCACAAAAACAGCAGAAGCTCAACCCCACTGGGAGCTCAGTCTGGTGTGCCTGGTCCCGTGCGCCCTGTCCCTGGTACCTTACGGTAGGCGGCCGGTCCAGCATGCCCGGCGCCGGGTACCTGGTCCTGTGCCCAACACTTTACACATAGGACCTTGAATAACCCTCACAACAACCCTCTGAGGCAAATGTCACCACCCCCCACTTTACAAAGAAGGAAGGAAACTGAGGCGCAGAGAGTTGAGGTCGCTCAGCCGAAGTCATATAGTCGCAACATGTAGCCAGGCCGCCCGCAGTGAGCACTGGATTAACAGGCAGAGGGACAGGGAGAGATGGAGTGTCCCAACTGGACACGACCAGGCCGGGTGTCAGGAATAGAGGCAGAGCGGGAGTCCAGGATGCCTTCTTCCCCCGTGTAATGAGGAGAAAAACAGAGACCAGAGCGTAAGGACCATGGGTAAGCCTGGAGCAAGGCCAGTGCACAAGTGGACAGAAATTTACTAGTCCCCGATTTCGGTTCCTACGGGAGTGACAGTGCTCCCTCCTCGGCAAGCCCCGTAAAGATCTGGTTTGATTTAATGTGAGCTGGAGGAAGGCGATACAGACCGTGGTTCTGCTGCTTCCAGAAAACTCTGGGCAGGGGAATGGCAGGGGAAGGTTTCCGTCTTTGAAAACCCTGGCGGAGAGAGTGGGAGACGTGGCCTGGGATCTGTGGCCCCAGAGCAAAGCCAAATCCACGGGCGAAGAGCACTGACAGTCACACTCCGCTGAGGGGCGTGCCCACAGGTGACAGGTACTTCCCTGCCCTGGAACACTGGGGGTCCCCTCGGATCTAGCCTGGAGGCCATGGAGCCTGCGCCCTTCACCCTCCCTCCTGCTGGCCCACCACCAGGGCCACACCCTTCCCGCACCAGGCTCTCTGAGCCAAAGGTACCAGACAAATGAATCAACTGCTCTGTTAAGAACAGAGCCCCCCCCCCCCCCCAGGGGCCTCCAGCTGGCTGCTGGCCCATTGCCAGGGGTCAGGGGGGTCAGGCCCCAACAGGGAAGCGCTCAGTGACTCAGACCAGCGCCAGAAGCTGGGATTGTCCTCATCTCTCCATCACCCCTTCCTGCTGAGTCACCTCCTTCTCCTTCCGGAACCTCTCTGTCCCGGCCACCTCTGCTGGTGACGACGGCTATGACTTCTCTGAGCAGGGCTCCTGCACGCCCCGCTCTGCCTGCCTCCTCTGTCCCCTCACACCTACCCCCACGGTCACCAGGATAACCCAGCTCGAGTTCTGATAAGGTCCTTGCCCTGCCTGAAAGCCTCCCCAACTTTCTGCAGCCTTAGGAACCTAGGTGAAAAAAACTCCCTGGCCTCCCACACCCCATCTCTGTCCCTGTCCCCTCCCAGGTTTGTCCTCTCCCTCTCTCTGTTCCAACCCCACCAAGCTGGCCCCCTGATGCCCCAGGCTGCTTCTGTGCCTTGGCTCAAGCAGACTGTGCCCCTGAATGCCTATGTCTCTCGCCCCCTCCCAGCCCCCCCCATAATCATCCTGAGGGGCCACCAAACTACCCCCTCCCCAGGTGGGGGTAATGTGCCCATCCTGCATGGCCAGGCTGGGCCCGGCCCCACCTCTGAGCACCTCATTTTCAGCTAAGGTGTCCTGCTCCCCTACTAAAGTCTCAGCCACTGTGGCCTCTCCGGCCCCCAGCACAGAGCCTGGCACGTGAAAAGTGCTCAACACAGGACAGCTCCTTCCCTGCGTCCCCCACACATAGGCCACCGACAGCAGGACACCTGTGCAATCTTCTTGGAATCCCAGTCTGAGGCAGGACCAGTAACCTGACTCGAGGGCAAAATGGAATGCAAAGTGAAAATACAGAGCCCCGCATTCCAGAAGGATCAAGAATCTCAGGACGGTGACAGCACACCATTGAAATAAGCACAGGGCCCTGGGCGACTGTCTGGGTGGCCTGCCCACAGGGCCAGCCCTGGTTCTAGACGCGAAGCAGGAACTTACACAGGGTCCCTGTACTGCCCCCCACCCCGCCCCGAGCCTGAGCTGCCCTGGGGGACAGCGTTGCTAGACAAGGTGGGGACAGTTCAGCCCCTCTGTGCCAGCTTCTGTCTGTACCCAAGCCTCCCTGACCAGCAGGGGCTCGTCCTCAGACATCGTGGTCAGGGAGCCGGGCCCTTGGCAATGGCCAGCACCCCTGCCAGCCCTCAGCGGGAACTTCCGGACGTCCACCGAGCCGGCACAGAGGAAGCCAGGGCACCCCGATGCAGGCCTCACACGTGAATTCTCATTTCATTTCTGCGCGGTACTAACTTTCTCTTGCCTCGATTTCTTCTATAAAATGGGCCGGGGGTAGGGTGTCTGAAGGCCTTTTTAATAAAACTCTGAGCTCCCTTTTCTCATTTAAGGAATTAATGTTTTCCAAGCCTTAGTGGAATAACAAAGAAGCTGAATTCACATTCACAGCATGTTTATCTTTTCGGAAGATGAAGGAAATGTTGATTTAATTTAAGCCTTTTTTGTTCAAGAGAAGAGTTAACAAGAAGAGGCCACATGAGCCACCACACCTCCTTCCAGCAGACAGGCATGACTTACTGATCATGGCACTCTTTCCTGCTAGGCCCAGCTGGACAAGACCTCAGAATCCTTCCTAACGCAGACGGCGAGCCATGGCTAATGGCCAGACTTCGCGCCATGGCTAATGGCCAGACTTCGCCATCTCCGATTCAGTGCCTCACCCAGGTCCCCACAAACAACAACTGGTCTCCTAACCATTTGGATGCAGTTTCTGCCCCACGCAGGAACCGGAGACACACGGACGATGTCCATTCAGGGCTTCCGTTCAGCCTGACAGGCCTGTGAGTTCAGCCATGGCAAGATGCTGCCAGTAACTGTTACCTTTGGACTGCCTGTTCCGGGCTTTTGAGTCCTTCCTGGCAGATCCCCCACTGACCTGATAGCGAACTGCATTT
Organism: Panthera uncia; assembly: GCF_023721935.1. Taxonomy (NCBI): domain Eukaryota; kingdom Metazoa; phylum Chordata; class Mammalia; order Carnivora; family Felidae; genus Panthera; species Panthera uncia. Next base: position 75,606,780 of record NC_064818.1, on the reverse strand, counting down.
CAGAGATCGGCCGGAGGTGCCAAGCTAAGCCCCTGTCCAAAGACAGACACCAGAGTGACCTGGCTGTCACGGAGGGCGATAATATCCCCCAAACCCCGGGCAGAACACAGCACGTCCTGTCGGGCCAGATGGGCGACACCACCTTATCTCCCATTTCGTATCGCCATCTGGAAGGTATTAGCACAACAGGCTTTCCTCCCAGGCTCTTGATTTTTTTCCTTCTTGAATTCCCAAGTGCACACAATCACGTAATAGGGCAAAGGCTAAGGCCAAAGACTCGATTCAGATGGAAAGTCAGATACAAGCTAGAGGGGAGAAAGCACTTTGACACTGTTGCTCTGGAGAGCTAAGCTCGGCCGGTGGGGGCCCCGGACAGCAGGCCAGCAGAGACCTGTGCTTCCCTCCATAAGACAGTCTCAGCAATGGGAGATACACTCCTCGGAGATGCAGCTGCTGCAAAGCCTGAGTCCCAAGGTGCCCAGACAGGCTTACAAACTGGCTGGAAGCTCCAAGGCAGGCCCCTCGAGCTATTTCTAGTCTCTCTCGAGATAAACCAGCATGTGAAACTCAGCCCATGCGAGAGAGTGTGAACAGGCCCTAAACATCCTGACCTTCACACGTTCAACAAGGGGGGCTGGCTCCACACAGTTAACCCTGAACTGGCTTATCAGTTCCTTCCCAGAACATTCTTACCCTGTTTCCCTCCACAAAGCAAACCTATGTTCAGAGATGGGAAACTGCTTTTGAGCTTGACCCAAGCAGAACTCAGGCTAGTTAATAAACTAGAGGAAAGGCCATAAACACCACCCCAACGCCATCCGAGGGCCTTTGATCTGGGTCATAAATTCCCCCCCGGTGGCCAGTGGCTCTGTGGTTACAGAGACTGCAAAGAGGGGCATGCAGAGGACGGAGGAAACTGATCTCAGGTGGCCAAGATGTAGCGATTTATTCAGAAGGGAAAAATCTACCTACACAGATAAATTTGCTCAAGATCCGTGAAAAACCAAAACAAGGACAAGGTCACGCGTTCGTCTGAGATATGAAATTGGCAATATTTGAACCCTGCCAACATGGCAAGTGATAAGCTTCCATGTAATAGTAGCCAGCTACTTGGAAACTCAAAGGCCCTGTCCGAGCATGCAGATGCACCCCAATTTACTCGGCCAACTGGGTACTGGCCACATCAACTGGATTCGTAAACGTGTACCTTTAACATACCATTTATCTATTTATTTAAGAGAGAGACAGAGAGAGAGGGAGAATGTGAGTGCGTGAGCAGGGGAGGGGGCAGAAGGAGAGAGAGAGAATCTTAAGCAGGCTTCACGTTCAGCATGGAGCCCAACATAGGGTCTCTGATCCCACAACCCTGGGATCATGACCTGAGCCAAGATCAAGAACTGGGATGCTTAACTGACTAAGCCACCAGGCACCCCAACACATACCTTTTAAATGGCATAAAGGAATTCTGTCACTTATTTATTTTATATCTATTGTTTTTGGAATTGAGAGAAGATTTTTGCGTGATCCCTATTCTAAATTAAAAACAACAACAGCAACAATAATACGTTCACTCTGTCATGCAGTTTTTACGATACGGTGCTTGCTTCAATAAAAGTTCGGTTAAACTTGGCGAGGCAGTTGAACCCGCTCCTGCATACCCACAGCTGAAAATCTTTTGGTGCAAACGGCTGCCCCCAAAATAAATGCATGGCTCGGGAGCAAGAGGAAAAACAGAAGCTGTAAATCTGCATGAATTCCCTGTCTTTCAACTTCAGAAAATTCTGAAGTTTCCGACCGTGGTAACTCCATAGCGAGGCTATGACACTGGCTGGAGCTATGCCCACTCCTGGCTCTCTCGTCTGACAGTGGGAATCAGAAACTCGAGCCACCAGCTGCTAGGGGCAGATGTCTCCAATCCTGAAGAGCTGCAGATAGCCAGACAGGTCGAGAACGGCACCGCCTTACCTCGTGGCTCTCCAGCTGTGGACCCCAGACCAGCAGCACCATCACCTGGGATCTTTTAGGAATGCAGAGTCCTGGGCTGCTCCCCAGGCCTCCTGAGTCAGAAGTTCTAGGGGCGGGGCAGCAATGTGTGCTGTAACTGGGTTATCTGGATGCACACTAGAGTCTGGCCTCCCTGGACAGGAGTCAGGTGAGTGGCTTTCCAGCTGTGTCCAAGGGAGAGCCCTCAAGGTCTAAAGAGACCCCTCTGTTTGGATTCCTGGCTAAAGGAACTTCCAGGATGTAACCAGAGTGCCCCGTTTTACTCTGTTTAATAAGTGTGGTTTTATTTAAAAAACAAGTTCCGCTGCTTTAAAAACGGTCTTGAAAATACTAAACAGATGGGCCATGGACAGTGTAGTCATTTGCAGAATGTTCTCGAAGGTCTGGGCCCAGGGATGCCAACGGCAAAAAGGGAAGCTCAACCGGTTTAGAGCAGGTTCGGAGGCTCTTCCCTGGGGAAGAAGCAAGGTTTGATGTCCTCCGACGGCTTTAACAGAGAAGAAGGGGGGCGTGCGAATGCCTTTCATTGTATTTGAGAACTGCCTCAGAGATGGGGGTGCCTTTTTTTCCAATTCAGAAAGAAGACGTCTTGTAAGGGAAAGATGTGGCACCAAAGAACCAATAGGTAATCGAGAGAGAGGCAGAAAGGTGGCTTAAAGCAAACCCTCCAGTTCCATGCCAAAAAAAAATATTTTTTTTAATTTTAATTTAAATTTAATTTTGAAACTTAAAGTACCAACCTACTCCTAGGGGGAGCAAACCTCTAGAGTGCACCGTCTCAGCCTTCTCTGCCCTGTTTTCTTCCCCTCTGCCTCCCCTGTCCCTACCCTACGCGGGACACGACCCGCGAGGGGATCCGAGGGTGGTGCTGTGGTTTGAATATGTGTGTCCTCCCTCAGTTCACATGTTGGAATCCTAACTCCCAATGTGCTGGAAATAGGAGATGGCACCTTGGGGATATGAGTATGTCCTGAGAGCCCCCACAAACGGGATTAGTGCCCTTATAAGAGACCCCACAGGGGGTACCTGAGTGGCTCAGTTGGTTGAGCATCCGGCTCTTGATTTCAGCTCAAGCCATAATCTCCCAGGTCATAAGCTCAGGCCCCAAGACTGGCTCCTCACTGACGGAGCAGAGCCTGCTTGAGATTCTCCCTCTCTCTCTCTCTCTCTCTCTCTCTGTCTCCCCCCCCCCGCCACTCCACTCCTCTTGTGCTCTCTCTCTCTCTCTCTCTCAAATTAATTAATTTGAAGTCTGCAGCAAGAAGTCTGCAGCAGGGAAGGGGATCCTCACCTGACCACCCTGACAGACGTCCAGTCTCCAGAACTATGAACAATACATTTCTGCTGTTTATAAGGCCCTCGGTCTGTGGTCCTTTGTCACAGCAGCCCCAGCAGGTAAGACAGGTGGGGTGGGGCGGCAGGGCCATTTCTGAGGTTAAAAAGCAACCAGTGCCCACCTAGAATGCCCTTCGTGGTTATTCTCTGGGATCGGCAAGGTCAGGTACAGCTGATTCCTGTTACCCACAGTAGTTACATTCTATCAAGTTGTTCCGGGAGCTAAACTGTGAACCACCGTTCCCAGCAGGTAAGCTGGGTTAGGTTCCTCTAAGCCCCTGGTCACAACATTTTTGTCAACCCATCACTACGTAACCTTGTTTTCTGTGCATTTCTGTGTGAAAACATCTTATTTAATAGATATCATGGATTCATTAACATTGAATTTATAGCCAACAGCGTTATAACTCACACCTGAATGAAGCTCATCTAACATGAATGAAGCTTATCTAACATGGATATTTTCTACGGAAGGCACACCACAGCCTTCTTGCACTTAAATACGCTTCACAGCACTTCAGCACTACCTTGGGGGCCATTAAAAAAATTTTTTTTAATCTTTTTTATTTTTGAGAGAGAGACAGACATAGCGTGAGCAGGGGAGGTGCAGAGAGAGAGGGAGACAGGGAATCTGAAGCAGGCTCCAGGCTCTGAGCCATCAGCACAGAGCCCGACGTGGGGCTCAAACTCATAGACCGTGAGATCATGACCTGAGCCGAAGTCAGACGCTTAACTGACTGAGCCACCCAGGCGCCCCCTTGGGGGACATTTTAAGCAGCAAGATCATGAATGAAAAAGCACAAGATTACAAAAGCCATGGCCCTAAATATGCCATGCAGACACCTGTTTCCAGTAAGAGAGCTACAATAAGAAGACAGGGCGTCTTCCTCCACCCCCGCTGGGAACAAGGGCCCCAGGCAGCTCAGATTTTTGCTGCTCTGCACATGTTCACAAATGACCACAAGCCATGAGCGTTGATCTCGGGGTTACAAATAAATCTTAGGAAGGGGCAAATTCACAAATATGGAATCAGTGAATAATGAGTATTCTGTGGAAGCAGCTGGTGACCAAAGCCAGACCCACCCTTGCTCCTATCAGCACTGCCTCTTTTCTACTGATTTCCAGTAAAACCAAGAAAATGAGACCCCAGACAAATGTTCAATAACGCTGGCCAGGCACCAAAGTTGCTCATTGAACTCTACCTGCACCGTTCTCCTGGGAAATAAAGCCAGAAAGCTGGCCAAGTTCTCAGCACAGATAAAATCTGTACTTGACCACTGGTTCCTTCCTGCATCCTGTGATCACTCTTGGTCACGGTCAGAGGTGACACAGCCCTACAGTGCGTCATCTTCCTTGGACTTGAAAGGGGCCAGTGATGTAGGCGGAACCCCGTGCACTGTGGGAGGCGGAAACTGGCTCTCCCCGCAGCCGAACACAGGCTGGCAGGCCAGCAGGACCTGCTTGGAATCCCAGTTCCACCACTCTCCAGCTACGTGTCCTTGAACACGTTAACGGAACCGAGCCTCAGTCTGCTCATACGTAAAATGGCGAAGGGGTTCCTAAGAGAACCCCTCACCTCCTAGGGGTATTTGGAGGATTTACAGAGACACCCAATGTGACACACTCAAGTGCGGTGCCTGGGGCACAGAAGGGGCCTTCAGAGCAAGCTTTAAGAGCAGTTATCACTGCCTACTGTGCGGTCTGGGACAAATCATTTAAAATACAGTCTCGGGGGGGGGCGTCTGGGTGGCTCAGTCTTAAGCATCTGACTTCAGCTCAGGTCATGATCTCGCGGTCTGTGAGGTCGAGCCCCACATTGGGCTCTGTGCTGACAGCTCAGAGCCTGGGGCCTGCTTCCGATTCTGTCTCTGTCTCTCTCTGCCCCTCCTCTGCTTGCACTCTGCCTCTCTCCTCTGCCTAAATAAACATTAAAAAATATTAAAAAACACATAAAAATGAAAAAAAATAAAATACACTCTCAGGGCTGGGAGGGAACTTCAGAAACACGGACAAGACCCAAAGCCACGTGAGTTCTTCTGGGAGCCACAGAACCACACAGCCAAGTCGCCCTGCATCCAGCGCTCAGAGAGCTTCCGCTTGCCCCTCTGGGTCCCTCCTGTAAAATGGCCAGGGGGGTGGGTGGGGGAGGGTTGGATGGATGGGTGTGCCCCACCAGCTTCCCAGCTCGGGGTCCATGGGAGCGCCTGTTCAGCACGCTATCCCTGCTGCCATGTGGGGTCACACACTGGGGCTGCTTTACTGATATAAACATAAATTAGAACATCTGTGTATATAACACCTTAAACTTATGCAACGTCATGTGAATTAAATCTCAAAAATGGAAGCATGTGTGTATGTGTGTGTGTGTGTGTGTGTATTAAATAAACCTATGTGTATATATGTGGGGGGG
>NC_064818.1:75570649-75601021 GCF_023721935.1 Panthera uncia | reverse complement strand
GGGGTGGGGAGGAGCATGTGTATAGAGAGAGATAGGTGTGTGTGTGTGTGTGTGTGTGTGTGTGTGTACTGGCATCTGAACCAAGTCCTGAGGCTGATGCTGGGCAAGCCTCTTGGAAATCAAGTGCCAGTGGGGTTATGCACAGTGCACCTGGACATCTGCAATTGCTGTGGGGTTGCCGAGGCACGTGGTGCAGGTGAGGGAAGAACCCCCGCCCCCCCCCCCCCCCCCGGCAAAACCCGTCGGCCAAGCAGAGGCACAAGGACCCGGTCCCTCTCCCCATGGTGCTGCTGGCTCCCCTCTGCTCTGACCACAGCTCTCTGCTAACCCAGCTCGTGTCCTGGGAGGTCAGAGGCAGTCAACTGAGTCATTCCTTGGAGAGGTATAAATAGTACGTCCTCTCTCCCAGAGGACTTCTATTTTAAATAGGGGCCCCTGAAGATCACAAGGGAACAGATCTCTAAATCGCTCATTGGGGCGGGGTCTTCTTCGTGTCCCCTTAGGTCCCTAAGGCCCCAAGAAGAGTCCCCAGCCCTGTGCAGCAGAGGCGTGCAAACCTACGTAGGGGTGGCGTTCAGGGGAGGGGAGTGGAGGGAGGCAGCCTCAGAGACTGGGCCCCGGGGTCCCACCACCAGACGCAGGCCCAGCCCCCACGGTACCTCTGGGCTGTCAGGTCCCCGGAGACCTGGCTGATGGCTTCACCCTGGTGGGGAGAGGTGGCTAACAGTGGGTTTTCAAGGTCCTCGAGGGCAACTGGCTGGATGACATCATCCGCTATAGGTGACCTAGGGAGAGGAGAGGAAAAAAACCCAGGCTCAGAAATGTTCCTTGAAGTTTTCAATGTGTTTGAGCAGCAGTTAATCTGGACCCCCAGCAGGCTTTCTGGAAGGATCTGCTGCTACTCCAAGTCTGGCCCACAGGTGGCGCTGGCCCAGGAGGAGAAAACACAGAAACTGAGTCTTTAGAAGCCTGCAGGGCGACTTGACAGAGTAATTTTGTCTGTGGATCTAATAATAAAGGTCAGGACACTGCTAAACATCCTACAATGCCCAGGACAGCCCCACCACAAAGAATTATCTGGCCCAGAGTGTCAATAGTGCTCAGGAAGGAGAAATCCTGGCCGGGTATCATTTCCATTTCCTAGTAATTCATTTAATCGTTTTTTTTGTTTTGTTTTGTTTTGTTTTGTTTTGTTGTTTAAGTTTTGAACTATATGCCTTAGAAACTTTTAAAAACCGCACTGGCCCTTCATCCACTGAGAAAGTGGATACCAGACAGCCTCCAAGGGCAGCGGGCTTTGAAAGTGCAGAGGGACACAGGTCACCGTCATAGTCTGGTCAACACAACAGCTCACTCTGCTGGGAACCCCCTTCCATAATCGGGTACATCTTACTAGTTCATCACGGAGGTCCATGAGTGTTTCTTTCTGATGAACTTGGCTCTGGGCAGCGAGGAGCAGGGCCCTCACTTTTGTTCCGTGAGCAGGCACGGATTGCAGCCTGACTCTTGCGTTGTAAACGAGGAAGAGGCGGGCCCCGTCCTCGTGGAGTTTACAGTCTTAGGCAAGAGTCAGACATTTCTTAAAATGCTTGTTTAGTACCAATCGCAGTCACCACCAAGAAGGAAAGATACAGAAGGCTGTGTGAGATAAAGCCAGGAGGTCCCAGCCGGGAGACAGGGAACATTTCCTTGTTTAGGGGGTAGGGTGAGGCCACCCGGTCAGCTCGGCCATAATGAATGTTCACTAATGTGTACTGTGTGCCAGGAACTGCCAGTCTAAGTCCTCATAGATATCACCACATATGATCTTCACGACAACCCTGTGAGGTGGGTACCATCATTAACCTCATGGTAATGGGGTTTTTACAGATATGGGAACTAAGGCGCAGAGAGGCTGAATAACTTGTCCCTGGTTGCATAGCTGGTAAGGGGCAGAAGCAGGATATAAACCCAAGCCTGACTCGAGGGGCAATGTTTTTAACCACCACTCTAGGCCGTGTCCCAAAGGTTGAAGAGTCAGAGAAAGACAGAGGGTCTGCAGCCACATATCTGAAAACGCCGAACCAGGAAGGAGTCGGCCATTCTAGAGCAATGAACAACAAGGTCAGTGTGGTGGGAGTGTGGATGACAGAGACTGGGAAGGTCAGTGTGGAGGGAGTGTGGATGACAGAGACTGGGAAGGGGAGGGGTGGACGGGAGCCAGGTCCCAAGGCCAGGTCAAGGGACTGGAACTAGACCCTAAGCCAAGGAATCAGCCCCAACTTCTATCCAATGCTCTGCCACAAAGTGCTGCCTTTGGCATTGAAATGAATGAGAGGCAGGGGGGCCCAGGGTGAATTTCCTAAAACTATGTTTTAAATGTGATGAGACCAGCACAAGCCCATGACCACACCTTACTATTTATTCCCATGGACCTTGTGACATTCCCTTCTTCCTCCACGGTTCCCACCCACCGTTCCAAATCCCCCAGAACTCGATCTCGGAGCCCTGCGACCAGGCCCAAGGAGTCAGAGAGAAATGGGTACAAGGGGAAAAGGAAGGAGCCAGCTCGGAGGCGGGACGATGGCAGGGATTCTGGATCACAATTCAGAGAATCCTAAAATACAGTCATTAGCGACTTTCCAAAGTCATAAAAAAAAAAAAATAAAAATAATAAAAATTTAAAAAAACCTGAATGGAAAAACATCACCCAGGAGCTCTGGCAATACACACGGAAAGCCAGAAAAGACTTTGTTCCCTTCAACACAGCCACTGTATTCCTGTGTATAAATTCCAAGAATTTATTTTACGATGATACGATGATTAAGGGTTTGAACAAAGATGCTGATCACATCTGTGACCATAATAGCAACACCCCCCCCGCAAAAAACAAAACAAAAAAACGGGAAACAACCAAAACATCCCACAGTAGGAGACAGTTAATCATATTAAGGCAAAGCTGTAGAAACAGACTTATTGGCAGCTGTTTAAAAAAATAAGGTAGATCTCCACATCCCTAGAGGTAATTACGTCCATCATTAACTAAAGAAATGTTTTTAAAACTGTCAGTAGCATGGGGGCGCCTGGGAGGCTCAGTTGGTTGAGCATCTGAGTCTTGATTTTGGCTCAGGTCATGATCTCATGCTTCGTGGGACTGAGCCCTGCATCGGGGCTCAGTCCTGACAGCACAGAGCCAGCTTAAGATTCTCTCTCTCCCTCTCTCTTTCTGCCTCTCAAAATAAATAAGTAAGTAAGTAAGTAAATAAATAAATAAATAAATATGTCAGTAGCACGATCCAGATCTCATGTGCACGTGTATATCAGTGTTTATATATCCGTGTGTATACATGTAGATATGTACACGTATGTACAAACACACACGCAGGAAACGTGCAGCAGAGTGAACAAGCACCAAGCAAGATGTGTGCCAAGGTGTTAATAGTAATTCTCTTTCAGTAGTACAATTATGAGTGGGTTTTTTTTTTTTACGGTTTTAAGTCATCTCTATGCCCAATGTGAGGCTTGAACTCACAACCCTGAGATCAAGAATCCCCTGCTCCATGGACTGTGCCAGCCAGGTGCCCCATGAGTATTTTTTCCCGTTGAACTTGTCTCTGTTTTCTAGTTCTGTGCTGACTATGCACGGCTTTTACAAGCAAAATAAACAAGAAAACATATTTAAGGACAGTTTCAAGTGGCAGGGAGCAACTTCGGCTTGTACGTAACTCAGCGAAAGTTTGAAGGGATGGGACAATCAGAGTCAAGTCCCCACTTTTGTGCTGACATTTTCCACGGGCTTGTCGGCCTCGTCCCAAGGCACAAACGCAGCCACGCCTCGCTCGCCAGGCACCACTGGGGAAAATGAAGGTTCCAGTGGAGGATCTGGTGAGGAAGAGATATCTGTCTGCATATTCTGTGGGATGGCATTGTTACTTTAACTCTTTGGGAGGAATTATGTTTCAAAGCCTCTCGGACACTTCTCCGATTTTTCTGAACAGAGAATCTTGAACATAATGAAATGTTTTCTCAGTGACACACAATCAGCATCTTGAGTCACTATGATGTCAGTGAGGAAGTATGCTGGGGCACTAAAAGCACAATTGTACATGAAGTCAAGAGGGCTGGATTCTAGACCGGCCCCACCTTGGGGTCTCAGCCAGGGGACTGCTCCATCTGTAAAAGCAAAGGCCCTGGGCTGCACCGTCACCAAGGACTCTCCCAACTCAGCCCCGCCCCTCACTCGCAGGCCGTCAGCCAGCACCTCTGCTAACCCACCTGACTCTCCTCTACTTTACGCCTTCAGTTCTCTGCTTCTCACGTGCAGACTAAGACACATAGCTCGGGGTGTTAGAATAGTGTGTAGATCAAGAGTTAATAGGCACTGATACAGGTTTATAAACCTCCCGTACAACATAATTATAATAATTTTAAAATAAAAGTGTATGTGTGTATACACATACATACATTAGCTTGAACCACAAGAAATTACTAAAAAAAACCCAAAAAACATTTGTCAAATTCACATTGTACCAGCAGCTCCGAGGCCTTTGTGTCCTTCCTAGTGACCCAGTTCTGTTCCGGATGGCTGAGAATGGGGGAGAGCTGGCTTCTGGGGAAGTGGAGGGATTCTCATGAAGCAGCTTTTCTTGGGCCAACTGCAAGAGGCTATAAATGGCTTCTAAGTTCTCCCCGTGGTGGTGCTCGGACTAGAGTGACCGAAACATTTTTCGGAGGGAAAAAAAAAAAAATCTGTCAGAGATTTTAACCACCAGCTGCTGTCCCCAGCTGCCAGGACCAGCCCACTATAAATTTAGTCAGGCCAGCAAAGGGTTGATTTCCCGCTGGAATGTCAGGGAGGGGCCCTGGCCTCAACAAGTGCTCCTCTGAAGGGCCATGAGTCACCCGCCCTTTAGACACTGAGGCACAGAGGACTCTGCTTCAGAAAGGAAGACAGTCACATTCTGGTCTAAAAAGCCTGCACCTCAGCTCTACGCACACGCGAGGGACCTGTGCCCTGAGAAGGGCCCCGGGCTGAATCCAATGGGGATCACTAGATAATAACAATAATTAATACTAATAGCGGGAGTGGAAGGAAACTTTGGGAGATGATGGACACGTTTACGTCTTGATGGTGATGAAGCTTTCCCAGGTGTGTTCTCATCCCCAAACTCAGCGAGTCGCGGACATTCAAAATGCACAGCTTTTTATGTGCCAATCATGCGTCAGCAGAGCAGTGTCAAAAGGAAATGGGGATCGCGCACTCCGGAGTTGACAGGCCGATCAAGAGCACGGGGAGTGCAAAGTCTAAAATAAAGAGAGCCGGGAAGGGTGGTAACAGAACAAACTGTGGTTGAAAACCAGGGTTCTCTCAGGTGGGGCGATCTGGAACGGGGCAAGCAAAGTGCTGAGCAGACAGACGAGTGCAAAAGGGTTTCTGTATTAAAAAGAGAATCTTCTCCCTCTTCTCGCTCTCTCTCTCTCTCTCTCTCAGATGGTTTGGAAGGAAAGCCACTAAGCTTCCCTTCCCTTCCCTCGGACAGGGCAAGGAAGGTCACAGGAGAAGGGACAGGGAGAGCAGCAGAAAAAGAACCACATCAAGGGTAATGGGAGCCAGGTTCTCACAGAGCATTTGCGTATACAAAAGGTGATTAGGCTCTAAAGCACTCTCGAGCAGTGTTGCAATCAGAGGCATGAGATAAACACAGAACTGGGTGTAGCAGAGTGTGTGTGTGTGTGTGTGTGTGTGTGTGTGTGTGTGTGTGTGTGCGCGTGCACTCACATACACATACCTCTACTTCCCAGCTCCCTCTGCCCAGAGAGGTCAAAAGGACGTTAAGAATCACCTCCAAGGGGCTGCTGCTGGCCAGATCTGGGAGCATTCGGGCATAAAAAAATACAAATACTAATGGGTTCTAACCCATCCAGTAAAGTAATAATCCACGAGTTCACACAGACACAAAGACACAAACAAATGCACAAAAAGGGGAGAAGGAAAAGTTCCTCTCTCCAGTACAAGGGCAACTTGTCAAAAGCGTAGGAGGAATGATGGAAGCAAAGTCACCATTGCAGAACCATCTGGGCGGTGGTCAATTCGGGCAGCCATCAAAGGTCGCTAAGGCAGGCGGGTGGTTTAAAGAAGGAAAGGATATCGTGTGCTCTTGGATCCACTTACTGGTGGAGAAACCTGGTGGGCACCAACCTGGCCAGGCATCAACCAGGATCACCATCCCTGGCGGAGGGACGGTCATCACGCTGTGCTCTGGGACATGACCCCCCCTGGGAAGAGCACAGCATCACTTCCGTGGGATGACTGACCAGAACGGCCAGCCAGAGTCTGGTCATGAGAAAACTATGGATAGACACAGGTTGGATTTTTCCAGAATGAAAGACCTGTACTCTTCAAGGTCATGAAAGACAAGAGGAGACTGAGGAATTCTCCCAGACTGAAGAGAGTCCGCAAGCTTACGTCGAGTAGGACACATGCTTTTGGACTGAATTCGGGATCAGATGGAAAAGGGGACGAGCTGGTGAGTCTGAATGGGTCCTGACGCCTGGGTGATACGGTCACACAGCACATCTATTTCCCAGTTGGATGGCTGCATTGGCATGATGCTGGAGCGTCCTTGTTCCGGGGGAGGCGAACACTGGAGTGTCTATTTTGGTTTGTATTTTGGAGGGTGGCAGAGTCGTGTCTGCACCTGGCTCTCGAATGATCAGTTTAAAAGAATATTCTGGGACACCTGGGTGGCTCAGTCAGTTAAGCGTCTGACTCTTGATTTCCGCTCAGGTCGTGATCTCGAGGTTCCTGAGATCAAGCCCCGCGTCGGGCTTTGAACCGACAGCGTGGAATCTGCTTCGGAGTCTCTCTCCCTGCCCCTCCCCAGCTCTCTCTCTCTCAATCTCTCCAAATAAATAAATAAGCATTGAAAGAAAGCCTTGAAAGAAAACAAATGTGGTTTTGATGCGCTACCTTTCCTTTTTTCTAATACAGAGAGAGTAACAGATAGGTCATAACAGGACCAGGCAGCACCCAAGCTGGGGGCAAGGCCCCCTCGACGCCGTGCGCTGCGCTCCGGAAAACGTTGGCGCAGCTCTCACCAACACAGCTGAAACGGAGCCCCCTGCGGCTCACATCTGCTCACTCCTGTTTCAGAAAGAGGAGCAAAGCCGGTCGTCAATCAGCAAAATGGAATCTTCTGAAATCTCACATCTTCACGAGCTGTTGGCCCGTTGCGCGCCGGGCATGACCCAGCTGGCGAAGGCCAGGCGCCACAGCCACGGCACATAACATAAGGAGCACACACGCGACGTGCATCCTCTGCGGATCTCCCCGTTGGCATTTGGAGCCGAAACCTTCGTCCTCTGGCCTGAGGGGCAGGATACACCTGTGCTCTGCTTCGGCTCTAGCCTGAGAAATTGTGCTCACAGGTATCCAGCTCTGTGGTCCTGGCACCTGCTCAGGACAAGCAATGCTTTGCTTTTTTTTTTTTCAGCCCCTATGGAGAACGACTTGTCCTTTTTCTGATCTGGGAAACGATGAGGTGAGAAGGATATGACCTGGCAATCCTGAAGGCCAGGTACAGGAGTGGGGCTGAATAGATAATAGGATTCCTAAAACCAGAGTCCCACCGTGCCCGGGAGCAGAGGAGGAAGCCGACCCTGACAGAGGAGGGGCCTGCCCAAGGTCTCAAGGGCACTGTTCCTACTGCCGACGACAGTATTTTAGCATGTACTAAATGTTGTAACAAATTTAAGTAATTACAATCAAAGGCTTGATAATGACAGCAGTCATAAGAGAGCATTGTTAAGTGCCTTTATCTGCCACGGAGGGAAGAACTATGCACACGCTCGCTCATCCAGCCCTTAGAAGGGGTGAGGAGTGGTCAGAATTTGAGCCCAAGTCCCAAAGCACGGGATCCGGGCAACCCCACACAGTGGGGGGCCTGGCTCGAGCTAGCAACAGGCAGAATCTCCCACACGACTCCAAGCAAAGCAACTTGCCTGTGAGATCCTAGAGCCCACGTCAGGGAGAAGAGAGACTTTCTACTCCCCGATACGAAAGTCCAGCAATCTAAAGATTTAGCCTTCGCTTAAAAAAAAAAAAAATACTAAACATCTTCAAAAACAACTTGAGAAAATACACAGCTACTTATATTTGTATGGTACCTGAGACTTTCCCCAAAGGCTGTGTTTTGTGATTCTCCATCACCCCATGCAGCTGGCAGAAAACTTCTTTTCTACAAAAGGAGACTGAGGCTCAAGGAACGAAGTAACTTGGCAAAGAGACACAGTGGCAAGAACGCAGGCCTTCTGCCGCTGAGCCTGTCCCCATGACAGGAGCCCACGCTGTGTCCCAGGTCCTTCCTCCAGCGGGCATGTCACAGTTCAGCTGCACGTGGAGGCCCCTGGGGTGGCAGGGCCAACGGGGTGGGGCTGGGGTGGGGAGGGGCACTGTGGGGCACGAAGAGGGGAAGAGGGGACAGGCCAGCAGGGGGATCACGGCTCCAGCAAGAGGGAAAGGACAATCTACTGTGTTCCCTGCTAGCTTCCCGGCCCAGAGTCAGCAAGGAAAACGCTTCCGGGGGTGAACGAACCACTAGAGACAGAGCCACAGGGAGGCAAGCCAGCGGCATCGGAGAGGTAAATGAGCTCCAACAACTTTATAGACACTCAAAATTGAACATTTGTCCGTTTCAGTTATGAGCTGTGCTTTTCATATTTGGGGGCCAAATTTTTAAGGCGTCGAACATTTGTGGCACGCTCCCTGAAAGGAAGGCTCTGGGCCTCTGCTGATGAGTAAGGCCCCTCCCCCACTTCCCCGGGGGCAGGTGGTAGGAGGCCAGAGTGGGACCAGAAGGCAGGAGCTGGACCCACGCCAGCAATAAAGAGCTGCGTGACCTTGCAGAAAGACTCCTCAGAGCCTCAGTTTCCCCATCTGCCAAAGCAGGCAGTGGCTGTCCCCGGTCTGAACAGGGAGTGGCGAGGGTGGAGCCCAGTCACAGAACTTTTCTCTGGCAAAGGACCCGGCACCTGGGACGCGCTCCGCATCATGAATACAAACACAACAGGGGGCACGGCCTTCCCCACAGAACAGCCCAGAAGGAAGCGCTTTGTCGCAGTCCCAGTCCACACGTCCCCCCTCCCCTGCCCAGGTGTGTGCCCCCAGGTGTGGGCACACCGCACAAACCCCTGGCTCCGTGTGAACGCCAGCACACGTCATGGGACAGGAAGGAATCCAGGTGGCAGCAAAGGGAATCAATGTTCATGAACATCCAGTGTGCCAGGCACTATGCAGGCCATTTGTCACTTGAAGCAACGCGACAGCCCATTTCACCAAGAGCAAACGGAGCCTCTGGGCAGGGAAGTCGCTCTACCCAAAGCCACCCTGAGCCGAGCACCGTCCTGGTTGCTCTGACCCCAGGCCTCGAGGGCAGACGGGTCGCGCGGCCCCAAGCAGCATCTCTCTCCAGGATGAGCCGTGAACAGTGACAGGAAAGTTGCCGGGCAGGGTCTGCCTCCCCCAGGAAAACAGGTGAGCAGCCGGCACAGGCGAGCTGGGCGAACCCTTTCCCTCCCCGGGCTGTGGGCGCCCCCTCCAGAAGAGGAGGTTTGGACAGTTCATCGTCTCTGCTCCCTTCCAGCCCAGTGATTTTCTGACCTGCAAACCCTGAGGCTCCAGAGGTTCAGCCCCTGGCCTGGCTTGGGAGAAGGCCTGGACAGTGCCCCGTTGGCCAGGGGCCAGGTTCCTGGTTAGGACTTAAGGACGGGAGGGAGGGAGTGACCTGGTGACTCAAGGCTCCAGCTCCCAGGAGGCCTGGTGGTAGGGAGGAGGTGCGGAAGGAGACGTTTTTCTCGTGTACAACTTAATCATGCCTTAAAATTGGACTGCCATTCCCACACCCCTTGGGGTTAATGGGCGCAAGAACGGGGGTTGATGACAAGCCAAAGGGGAGGAAGTCATTCCAGGAGGATGAGGCAAGGAGGCGGTGCCCACTGTTCTTTTCAAGAGACAATGAACTTATCCCACCCAGGTGCTGGGAAAAGCCACACACTCAGGGGAGTGATGATGTAGTTGTCCCCCGGATCAAAGGGACAAGGCTGAGACAAGACACCTGCCAAACGGGCCAGCACTTCTGGGGTCAAGATCCTGGCCCAGGGTGCCTACTTCTCCCGAAAGCCAGTGCATGGAACCCACAGGTGACTCATTTCCACCAGAACACTGGCACAGAAATCAAACTGAGTCGTCCACAGGGCGGGTAGGTGGGTAGCAACTCTAAGTACCAGACGGCCCAGGCTCTGGAGAGGGTAGATCTGAGCCTGAGTCCAGCTCTGCCATTTACTAGCCATGTTGGCCCTGGGCAAGTTTGTTAACCTCTTGGAGCCTCAGACTCTGACCCTGTGAAATGGGGACAAATTGTATAACTTGAAAAGATTGTTGAAAGAGATAAGGGCTCGAAGCATGTGTAAAGCATGGTGTCAATCACATCACAGGGGCTCAATAGATATTTGCTGACGATATGGATGCATGGAAAGTAGCAACAACAGAGATGTTATCAGCTGCTGCCACCAGAGTACCCTCGCTGCCACTTAATTCAGACCAGGGCCGGCTTCCTCTCTAATTTCTTCGAGCGTAAGAGCGGGCATCTCAGCTCGCACGCCGGAGTTTGAACGAATGCCTTGAGTGTTTTTACACAGACAAGGCCAAAGTTTACCTGTTGGTGTTTGTAAACCTTGCTGAATCCTCAGTTTCTTCTGACGGTCACGGATTGCTTTCCCCCTGGTTCCAAAACCACACAAGTAGCACGAATACCCGGGACAGCTCTCCCTACGCACGCAGAATGCAGTGAAGCCTAGACCCTCTGCAAGGAACAAAGGCATCTACCCGCAGTTCCAGAGGGGAGGGCGGGAGACATGAGGCGGGGTCTGGTCAGCCCTCGATGAGGGAGACCCTGGCACATGGCTGACTGCCAGATACCCTGGGAGCTCGACGCAGGGAGCTGTCGAATGCAGGTTCCTGGGCGAGCTGCATTGAAGGCACACGCGAGATACCGAACCTTCTCCTTTTTAGCAGGAAGCAGGAAGGAACCTTCTCCTTTTTTAGCAGCTGGAGGGCAGGCAGCCATGGGAAGCCGAGAGTCAGAAGGATAAAAGATGGAAGGAGAAGATGTTCCTGATGCCGACATGAGCCAACCTCTTACAGCCTTTTCTCTTTAGAACGGGGCTCCCGTTGGGGGAACCATCATGATGTGAACCAAGCCCCTGCCCTCGGGAGCTGGAAGCTGGGACTGCTGGCCAGAAGCCATGGCTGTAAATGACACAGATGGGGGGGGGGGGGGGTGGCCCACGTGGTCACAGGTGCACAGGGAGAGGGATGAGGGCGGCTGGAAACAGCCACACCTGCATATGAGCCCATGAAGCAGATGCTTTTTCTTTCCATTTTTCTCCCCAGATTTGCTCTCTGTGGGTAGAGCTGAAGTGAGTTTCCTATTCTGTTATTTTTACTTGTTTTCTGGGCAAAATAGAAATGACCAATGAAACGGGAGGACAGACAAAACCGGAGGCTAGCTGAGTGGCTTCCAAATAAGAGAACGATGTTGACTAGCACACCGTCTCATTCCCACCTAAAAATCCGAAGAGTAAAACTAAGCTCTCGGAGGGCCGCCTACATGGCTCAGTCGGTTGAGCATCAGCTCTTGATTGTGGCTTAGGTCGAGATCTCACAATTCGTGGGCTCAAGCCTCACCACGGGCTCCGGGGCTGACATCGCAGAGCCTGCTTGATATTCTCTCTCCCTCCCTCTGCCCCTCCACCGCTTGTGCTCGCCTGCTCCCTCTCTCTCTCCTCCCTCTCAGATAAATAAATAAACCTTTAAAAAATAAATAAAATAAAAATAATAACAATAAAAATCAGCTCTTGGAGGTATTAGGGATTGAATCATAACCAGGTGAGAAACAGAACCAGGAATTCCTGTTTGCACAGCACGTCACAGTTTGCCAGGTATTTGCGGGCACATGATGGCACTTGCTCCCACAGTTCCATGGAGCCAGGCAGGCAGGGGTATGTGTCCCCACCATGAGGAGACGGAAATGGGGACTCAGAAACGGTTAGTGACCTGCCCGAGGGCACACAGTTGGCGAGAGTGGGGCAGAGACTCAAATATAGGAGCTCAGTCTCTAAACTGGGAGCTTTGTTTCCCTGGGTCTTCTTTTTTTCATGCCTTTTCCTTTGTCCTGAACGGTTCCGTAACCCTTGGGCCGCTCTGTCATCCCAGTGAGTTGCTGTGGAAATGATTATTGAGGTTATAGACAAAGGACCGTGACCTCGGTGAGGGACAGGGAGACAAAACCCAGCCATCGAGCCAGATTTCACATGCGTCACAGTGGGCGAGACCAGGGCACCCAGTTCTGCAGCCTTCTCCTTCGCTTTGCTCCTCTGTGCGGGGAGAGTCAGAGACTCGATCACCAGCCTCCTAGACCTTCTCCTGATTGTGCAAAAGGTACCAGGGCCTGTAAACCCAAACCACAGTTCATCCACGAACCATTTGCTTTTGGCTGTGGAACCGAATCTCCAAAGAACACACACACACCACACACACACACACACACACACGCACACACACGTGCTCTAAACTCAGCCCTCGGTCTCTCCCAGCCTCATCTACACCTGCAGCCTGGGGCCTCAAAAGCCCATAGACCCCCATCATGCATCTTCTAGTAGAATTGGTCTCTCCCAATTCCCCAAACCCTTGACCCTTGCAGGGTCCTCTCTAGGGGGTGCTATTGGCATTGTGGACGAGACAGTTTTTGGTTGTACAGGAATATCCCATGCACAGCATCCCAGACCCTCACCAGAGAGATATCAGTGGTGGCCTCTCTGGTCACAGTGACAAGCAAAACACCTTCGTACATTTCCAGACATCCCCTACTGGGCACTAGCCTCCTCGTAAAGCCTGACCAGCAGGTGTATGTTCAGGAGTATCTCTCTCTCACACACACACTGCTCCTTGAAAGCAGGGGCTGTGTCTTACTCACTTCAACCACCACTGACCGCCCCCCCCCCTTTCCAGGCCCGTGTCACTCCTGCAGGGTGTACTACAAACTAGGCAGGTCCTCCCTCGAGCAGTGTCTGTCTCCACAGAAATGACAAACATAAATAACCACAGTACGAAGCAGGATGAGACCAAAGAGGCCGCCAGGACTTGGCTGAAGGCACACCGCGCCAGGTGTCTGGGGTCCTGGGTTTGAGTCCCACCTTCGCATGTGACTCTGGACTTGTCCCACTTTCCCTTTGGGCACCTGTAAAATGCAACTTGGATCTTCCAGTTTCCCTCCAGCTATAATCAATGTCAAGGGCTCAAACTTAGAGACAAAGAGGAAGGAGGTGAACAGAGGGACCGGGAGCAGCTTCTGTCCAGGTTTCCCAGACGGGGTGCATTTGCTCAGTGCATCTCCATAAGCGGGTGAAGCCTGTGGTGGGTCGGGCTCTAGGGTGCCTGGCCTACCTGAGGGACTAGCAACAATGCACGAGACGAAGAGGACGCACCGGGCACCCGAGAGTCCGGCCGTGGCATCTACACAAGGAGGGCAGCTCCTGACCTACTTCCTGCTCCCGCTCTCCTCCGAGGAGAATGCCTGAGCCCAGGGCAGAGCCTGTGAGCAGGAGCCCCAGGGGACTCACCTGCGCAGCACAACCGGTCCTGTTCTCTCCAAGACCTCACAGCCTGAGCTGCTCAAAGTCCACGGCTGTCGTAGTCCACTCCCCAATCCCCAGCAAACCCTTCCTTCCAGTTCCAGCTACACCAACTTCAACAGGGCCCCTGAAAACAATCGTGAAGACTCGACTCTGAAACATGTTAAGTGATTCGGAATGGACGAAACCACAGATGAAACCCAGCCTCGGGACATGGCCCCAGACATTTCCAAAGTCACTTCCAAATACTACAATGAAAACAGCTTTTGAAATGTGGCCTCATAGAGAATCCCAGAGAAAGAAGAACACAGAGTTCTTTGCCTTCTGACGAATCTCCGCCCTCTTCTGGCATAAAACAGAAAACAGCACCAGGACCCTTGAATCTCCAGTACCCGGCTGGTAGGGGCTTGGGACGGCCGTAACCCCCACCCCCCACCCCTGCACACTGTCTCAGCGGCAACCGAGCCCCCCTGGGGGCCCTTCCTGACACAGAGCTCCTATTTCCACCTCCCCAGTCCACCCTTGCCTGGAGTCACCCTTTCTCGCACTACCTCGGTTGTATTTAACCCATGGCCACAAGGTCCTGTCCCAGCATCTGGCAGAGCTAGGAGATAAGAACAACAAGGATAACCCTCTGACGATGACGATGATGATGCCATTTTAAGGAAAGACCACCACTGAGAAGGACAACGAACACGGCCTGAGCTCCAAGGCAACAGCGTGCTGCAGAAAGCGCCCTCGGCCAGTGCGGGGAATCAGGACTCTCGAAGTCGCCTTTCGAGGACGTCCAGAGGCCAAGGAAGACTCACGCCGCGGGGGCCCGGGAGTCAAGGACGCCCGAGGGAAGCTCCGCGGGTCACGTGCTCGCCGGAGCCCTGAAGTGCTCTCAGCCCCGCTGACGTAACTATTCGAGAATTTAAAAGTCCCCAACTCGGAGGAAATGCAGTGCAGTTTTATGGCTAATCCACGCGCCGCCGTGGCCCGCCGGGGGTGACCCCGCGCGACCGGGTGGCACCGCTCGAACTCGGGAGGAGCCCCCGCGGGGGTGGCGCACAGCCGGGTCACCGGCGGGGACCCCACTGCGGGCGCTGACGCCGGTCCCCGACCCCAACTGCAAGCGGGGACTCCACCTATGGGCGGGGACCGCGGCCCCGGGCACGCACCCCCCAACCGCGGGCGAGGACCCGGCCACGCGCGCGCACTCCGACCGCGGGCGGAGACCTCGACCCTGGGCGGGGACCCCGGCCGCGGGCGCGCACCCCGAGCGGTCTCAGCGCCGGAGCGAGCCTCCCGGGCACACTCCCGGGACCCCCCGGCCGCCCCGCAGACACACTCCTCTGCCAGCAGGGGCCACAAATGCGTGCTTCGCCTCTTTCCTGCCCGCAGCCAGTGCCTCCTGGGGAAAGCGGGGCGAGCTTCGGCTACCACTTCCAGCACGCCTTTGTCTGGCGGCCAAGGTCCCGGGGATGCCCGTCTCCTCCCTGACCCCGGGCGCCCGCCCGCCCGCCCGCGGCCGCGGCGCACTTACCCGCCCGGGGCGATCGCGGATGACTCGCGCGGAGTCGCCTTCCTTCGGGGACGCGGCTGACTTTCCCGAGCCGAGCGGCGGCGCGCGGAGTCCCCACGGCCCGGCCCGGCGACGCAAACTTTCCCGGGGCAACGGCGCGGGGCGGGCGCGGGGGCGGCGCGGCCCCCCGAGGGTCGGGCAAAGTTGCAGCACAAAAGGCCAATGACTGGGAGCGCGGCGGCGGCCGGGCCAGGCTCCTCCCCCAGCTCTCGGCGCTCCGAGCGGCCCGCGCGCGGCCAGCTGCTCGCGCAGGGCGCCCGCCGCGCTCTCCTCCCGGGCCAGGAATGCGCGGGGCCGGCGGCGGCGCGCCCGGGAGCCCCGGGGCCCCGGCGGCCGCAGAGCGAGCGGGGGACGGGCGCAGCCGGACGGACGCGGCGCGGCCCGGACGCGGCTCCCGAACGCACCGCAGGCTACTTCCAGGAGCCTTTGAGTCATGACCACTTGTTACGGGTCTGAGTTTTTCCACGGCGCTTTCCACTACGCCTGGCAAAGGCGGGGAAGGCACCGTGCGAAATGCCTGAGGCCGAGGGCGGGCCCTGGGTCCCAACCCTGCGATCGGCACACAGCTGGGGAGCCGGGAGCAGGCCCCGGAAAAAGAAGGTGGGGATGAAATGGTGCCTCGCTTGTTCCTTGGAGCCAAATTCTGGCTCTTCTGTTTTCATCTGCGGAGACCGAATAACCCTGCCCGACCACAGATGCTTTAGAGTGCGCTGTGCTCTACAGTTTGCCAAACTTGACTGCCTTCTTCTGGGCCGTTGCCCTCGGAAGTAGGCAGAGACTAAAGCCAAGCCGCTTCCCGGTATTTGCAGGGAGCCTGTGTTTCCATTTGCGACTTGTTGGTTGTAATTTTTTCCCTTATAGGGCCCCAGAGCGACTCCTGCGCTAACATCGACCTCATACCCAGCAGTGGCGCTTACCTGCCTGTACCGCCCTGAAGGCTCACCCTTCCTCTGGCTATTTCTGCAGCGAGGCAGAAAGAAGGAAAAGAATTAAGAGTCTGTGGCTATATGCGGATGCCAGGCTTCCTATTTTAAGTTCGGTTTCAAGAAAGCATTGCTATATTTTATATGCAGGGACCAAAGGGCAAGAGACTCACAAATGACTCAACGCTTCCTTTCCTCCTCTTAAAGAAACAGATGCCCTTTGGGATGAGCACTGGGGTTGTATGGAAACCAATTGGACAATAAATATCATATATTTAAGAAAGAAAGAAAGAAAGAAAGAAAGAAAGAAAGAAAGAAAGAAAGAAAGAAAGAAAGAAATGCCCGAGGCTTGATGGCCCTGAATGAGAATTCCATGTAGAATAAAGAAATAGACTTTTATCACCTTCCACTAAAAAAAAAAAAAAAAAATTTTAACACCATGCTTCTAAGAGCCACATTTCTGATAGAAATTTAAATCGATTCCTTGTTACAGACACCTAGGTGGCACCCAGGTGTCTCAGTCCGTTAAGTGTCTGACTCTTGTTTTTGGCTCAGATTATGGTCTCACGGTTTGTGGGATGGAGCCCCTTGTGGGGCTCTAGGCTGACAGTGCGGAGCCTGCTTGGGATTCTCTGTCTCCCTCTCTCTCTGCTCCTCCCCTGCTCACACTCTTTCTTTCAAGATAAATAAGTGAACAAACAAAATTTTAAATAGACTCCTTGTTCACAATGGGTATTAATGTACCCATTTCACAAATGTGGTAACCGAGACCAAAATCTTCTAATTTGTTTCAGTGTATACCATCCACTATTGGAAAAGCGGGAATTGTAATGCCCAGTCTTCTGTGTCCTTGTGCCCTAATTCCAGGTCATACCCATTTATGGTAAAACAAACAAACAAACAAACAAACAAACAAACAAAAAACCCCACTCTCTACCTTGTTAAGCTCAAGCATTCCAATTAGGCAAAGAGCTAAGATGAATTTGAGGAGCTGTCCCTTCCACGTGAAACCTGCTGGATGCATCTCTTTCATGACAAAGGAAGATACCACTGGGCTTTGAAAACCCAGTGGTGTGGTCAGCCAAGTGATGTCCCTGCACTGAGAATGTCCACATCTTAAGCCCCACGGTCTATGAATACCTGAATTTACATGGCAAAGAGGAGTTAAGATTGTAGATGGAATTAAGGTCGCTAATCACCAGACCTTAAAATAGGGAGATTATCCTAGATTATCCAGGTGAACCCCAAGTAATCACAAGGGTCCTTGGAAGTGAAGGAGGGGGGAAGAAGAGAGGTCAGGGAAAGAAGGGTGACAATGGAAGCACAGACAGACAGACACGTGAAGATGCTATGCTAGCTTTGAAGGGCACCGTGAGCCAATGAATGTGGTTGCAGAAAAGCAAGGAAGTAGATTTTTCCCTAGGCTTCCAGAAAGGAACACACGCCTACAGACACCGTAATTTGAAGCCAGTTAAGACCTGTGTCGGACGTTTTACCTGCAGAACTATAAGAAAATAAATTTATATTGTCTTAAGCCACTAATTTTGTGGTAATTTATTACAACAGCTATAGGAAACCAAGGCGGTAGGTATCTGGTTATTATTGTGATTTACTCTTTGTTGAAGGATTTTATGAAAGTATCTTGAATTCTAGGAATGTTTCTAGCGTCTAACATTACTCACTGCAGGAGATCACTCTGGCTGAGCAAGGCTTGTCCCTAGCACTCCTCCAAGGCACCTCCACGCTCAAACAGTGCTGTGGTGTTAGGCAGCCGGCAGCCAGACAGAGCCATGGGCCAGTGTAGGATATACTCATTAGAAGACGAAGTCAAAAGGGCACCTGGGTGGCTCAGTCACTTAAGCGTCCGACTTTGGCTCAGGTCATGATCTCGCAGTTTGTGGGTTCGAGCCCTGCATCGGGCTCTGTGCTGACAGCTCAGAGCCTGGAGCCTGCTTTGGGTCGTGTGTCTCCCTCTCTTTCTTCCCCTCCCCTGCTTGCGCTCTCTCTCAAAAACAAACATTAAAAAAATTTTTAAAAAAAGAAGATGAAGTCAAGGGGAGCCTGGGTGGCTTAGTCGGTTGAGCCAACTTGATTTCAGGCTCTTGATTTCAGCTCAGGTTATGACCTCATAGTCATGAGATTGAGCCCCACATCAGGCTTGGTGCTGACAGTGTGGAGCCTGCTTGGGATTCTCTCTCTCTCTCTCTCTCTCTCTCTCTCTCTCTCTCTCTCTCTCTCCTTCTGTCTCTGCCCCTCCCCCACTCTCTCTCTCTTAAATAAATAAACATTAAAAAAAAAAGATGAAGTCAAGAGCTCCCTATATCACAGGAAATTGAGATTCAAATCCCACCAAGCGATGGAGTTGACCCACACCAGAAATTCTCAGCCGGCCCACACGGTTCTGGTCCCAGCCACAGACAGACATGCTGCCCAGCCCGCAAAGCTGAAGCTATAGTGAACGAGCACTCCCTGTCTCTTCCTGCTGGTACAGAGGAGGAAAGATGTGTGCTCGTGCCTTGGGACTTGGGATACCCGGAAACTACAGAAAAAGATGGAATCGCAGGCAGGAAGCACGTGCCTTAGTAACTGCATCCAGGACTGAATCTTCACATCCGAAGGATTTCTTGGGTGTAAGTACAGGGCCAAGGCCTCCGCAGAAATGCTGTCTGTATGAGTGTTTTCAGCACTGTTTCGGCTGCCGTCGTGCAGCCGCTGCTAATCTCTCTTCTAGGGTTTCTGGGGTTACCTTAAAGGCTGCCCGGGAGGCACCCATAGTGCCTATGACCAGAGCTCTCCCACTGTTATTTGTCATTATCTTTGGGTTCCACACAAGATTTTGTTTGGAGAGAAGGTTCGTTTGGAGAGAAGCTGGGGGGCGGGGGTGGGGGGGGATAAAATGTGGCAACACTGCTTTATAGAAAAGAACCATTGCTTTTGGAATCCTGGCATCCTGCCTGAGTCTCAAGAAGGAGAGTGACACCCAAGGTCAAAGGCTGCACCGGGACTGGGCAGGTTTCCCGGAAGGAGATTTTTTTTTTTTTTGAAATGTAAGTAGACAGAACGGTATAATGATATGTATCTTACCTGCTTTCGGTATTATCAACTCACGGCCATTTCTGTTTTGTTCCCATGCTCACTTCCCTGTTGCTACCCAGATTATTTTTGAAGCAAATCCTAGATATTAACATTGCATCTGTTAATATTTCTTTTAAAAAAATTTTTTTTAACATTTATTCATTTTTGAGAGACAGAAAGACAGAGCATGAGTGAGGAAGGGGCAGAGAGAGAAGGAGACGCAGAATCCGAAGCAGGCTCCAGGCCCCGAGCTGTCAGCACAGAGCCCGACGCGGGGCTCGAACTCACGAACTGCGAGATCATGACCTGAGCTGAAGTCGGATGCTCAACCGACTGAGCCACCCAGGGGCCCCTGCATCAGTTAATATTTCTGTTTGAATCTCCAAAAGGCAAGGACTGGGAAGGGAAATTTTGAAGCCTAACTCTTCCTTCCTTTTGCTCTCTCAGCCTCCCCGCAAAGGGATCAGCATTGCCGAAGGATTGCCTACGGTCTGTCAATGAGACCACCACAAACACCAGACCTATCGTCTGAAACTCAGTGCCCGTGAGACCCACTGGACTATTGTTAAAATGCTCCCAGAGATTCTGGTTCAGTAGGTCAGGGAAGGGGGGGGTGCTCAAGAATGTGCATGTTAGCAAGCATGTTCTGGGCCGAGACGCTTTCCAAACCACACTGCGAGAAACTCTGAAGCAAAGTTTGGCGGTGCGGGTCACTGGTGGTCTCCAAAAGTGAGGTTCCCTCTCCCTATTTACGGACTTGCTTATGTTCCAACAATCGTGACACGTGTGACATGTGACCCTCGGCCAGTGAGACAGAAAGGGAAGTCAGCTGGGCTTATGGAGACACTGTCCTGAGTCTTCAGAGAAGACACAAGATGGTGTATCTCCCGCCCAGATGTCCCCCTGCCTCTTGACGTGGTCTCGAGGGCTCATGCTTGGTGTTGCCGCAGGCAGCTTGAAACGATGACCAGGAGGACATCAGCCAACAGACCACATGTGGGTAGAAGGGGAGATGAAATGAGCTAATGAATTACTCGACTTTAACAGTGCCCTGCCTCTGGACTCCCTGCAGGTGAGGGGATTGGACCTATTATGGCCGAGGTTTTCTCGTATTGGGCCATCTGTTACTTGCATCCTGAAAAGCATCCTGACGGAACGATCAACTTCAGTGATGTTGAGAAATGCTCATTTGGCAGATACGAAACCTAAGGCTGCAGAAAGGGATGGCAAGCCACAATAAAGCAAATGAAAGACCATTTGCCAAGGGAGCCTTCTGGACTACAAAAGGCAAATTGGTGCCTAGGAAACACCCCTGCCCTGTCCACTAAAGAAGGCTTGGCTACCTGTTTGCAGTTTCCTTTAATATTCTTTTGTGGCAACGGTATTTTGCTGTGGCTGAGAAGTGACAAGCCACACGAACATGGGGAGCCAGGCTAGAAACCTGTGCCCAAACTTGCCCGACACAAAAATACCTGCGAACTAATAAAATATTCCCTGAGCATCTGCAATCACTGTCCCGGGTGCCCACGGGGGGGACAAAACCATATAAGGCAGGACCCTGCCTAGAAAGACAGGCTCAAGCTGGAGAGGCAAGAAGCAGGAGCGTGGAACCAGGAACACCAGCCGACCCCAGGGGTAGCTGGCACTTGTGCCTGAAGAAGGAGAGGGTACAGTGTGTATACTAGAAGTTATTTTTTACGGGCACCTGGCTGGTTCAGTGAGAAGAGCATTCAACTCTTGAGCTCGGTTGGGGTTGTGAGTTCAAGCCCCACGTGGGGTGTAGAGGTTACGTCAGTAAATACAACTGAAGTTATTTCAGTAGGCTGAAAGGAACTTCCATTCTATCCCAAGACTTGCTTCTGCCCCACTGGACCAAAGGCCGCTCCCTGGACTGCCAATGCCACAATCGGATACACGGAGAAATCTGGGAAATAAGGCCGGACACTAGAAATACACAGGGCTGGCTGGTTAACCGACGGGGAGTACGTGATATCTCCCTGGACAAAGAACACACTCGCTCTTTGCTGGGGGTGTGGGTCTAAATGAAGTTCATGTATCTGACTTGCTGGCGGGCACCCGAATAGGAGCTCAGGAACACTAAGCCCCTGAATGTTGTCCTCATGGAATAACAGGGCCTCTGGTCGGGGCACCTACGTGTAGCCAGATGGTGTAAACTTGGATACACTCAAGGAGTTTCGTTCAGCACATCAAAATCACTTATCGAGTACCTGCTATGTTGGGGCCCTGTGCAAGGTCTCTGTGCTCACTCCTAAGGTCAGACGAGGGAATGGCTACTACACGATAGGGGCAAAAAGGGAATATTTCATCAGCCCTGCAAGAGGTACGGGGAGATTTTCCAGAAGAGGGAATACTTAAGGTGAGTTGTAGAGTATAAAAAGGTGTTACCGTATTAAGATTACTCCTCTGGGGATATTTTAATAGTTATGCGCTTAACGCATATTATGAAAGAAACGTAATTAGCACACCAAACCTCTAACTTCCCAGAGATTCCCTGGGACAGAACAAAAGAATACAAGGGAATACAAATGAAGCAGTAGAAAGACAAACAGTAAGTAGATAGTGATACGAAAGGTCTATAGATAAGGTAAGCCTTCAAGGTGGTACATCACTAAATGACATTGCTGAAATGTTGAGCTAAGAAAAGAAGGAAAGGGGGCAGGAGAAGAAACATAGAATGCTCTAGGTAGTGAGCATGAAATCTATTCTTGAATCTACCGAGGAACGTTTTGTGATAACGAAGTCTATGATTAGCTCATTCAACAAAGATTTCTTGAGCACCTTCAGTGGGTTAGGTCCTCCTAGGTGCTGGCAGACAGGCGTGGACAGAAGTGACAAACCCCCTGCCTCGCGGAGAATACCTTCGGGATCCGGGCTGGTGGCCACCTACATCAATTGCCAAACGAAAGGCAAAGATGATTAGGGCCTTGAGCTGTTTTTGTCTTCTAATGCCTGTGTGCTGTCTCTTGAACCAGAGTGTGGTCGGCTTGCGGGCAGAAAACCTAGTCTCCCCCAGTGCTGTCCCTGCACGGGCTTTGTCCCTGCTGTGCTGACTGTCGGCCCAGGGCTCATCCCTGCCACCTTTCCCCTCTCCTGGCAGAAGGGTCCCCTCCCCCAGGACCAGCCTCCCTCAGCCTTTCCAGCTAGGACCTCACGGCACCTTAACGTCCTTCTTCTGCAGCAAGACAGATCTCAAGGCTTCCCCCAGCCACCAGAGACCCAACCCCAAAAAGCACGCTCACCTAACAGGTGATCCCCTCAGCTGCCAGCTGGGAAAGGTGGCAAAGATACTTCCCACATGACGGCTTGCTCTCTGCCTTCCCCACTCAACAATCAGATAAAGGAAACCAAAAAGGCAACTGAAAAACTTTTTTAAAACTATAGTACTCGTTAACATTTGCGAACATTTTGCTACCCAGCTGGCACTCTGCTAAGTGGCTTTTGTCTCTTCTCTCGTTTAATGCTCCTATGAGCCTTTGTGGCTATTGTCCTTAGCTGACAAAGGAGAAAACGGACCTGGGGGTCTCTATCCCAGCTGGCATCCAGCAGAACTACGTTCACACACAGGCTGTGTGTTTGTGAACCCAAACCCCTAACCAGTCCACACTGACCAAGAGCTAAGCTTCAAGTTATTTAAAAAAAAAATTTTTTTTTTAATTTATTTTTGAGACAGAGACAGAATGCGACCAGGGGAGGGGCAGAGAGAGAGAGGGAGACACAGCATCTGAAGCAGGTTCCAGGCTGTGAGCTGTCAGCACAGAGCCCGATGTGGGGCTTGAACCCACGAACCGTGAGATCATGACCTGAGCCGAAGTCGGAGGCTTAACCGACTGAGCCACCCAGCCGGGCGTCCCTAAGTTACTTGTGTATGCTCTGAACCTGTCAGCTGAAAATATGCCATGAGGAACCCAGGACCAGTGCCCGGCTCTGTCATGTGAGTTCAGCCATCATGCTAATAGAATATGATGTACTTCATAGTAAACTCTGAGGAAGTTCTGTCGTTGTTATTTGTTTGTCAGTTTTTTCTGGAAGGAATCACAGCTCTGGGCTTCTCAGAGAAGTCCTCGCATTCCACAAAGGGCTGTCCAAGCGGCGAGGTACATTCCTGAACCGCAACCCATCAAAACTTAGCTGTATGGGCGGAGAGAAATATTTGTAAGGCGGAATTCAGTCCTTCAAAAAATTCAGCCATTACCTCCGCCCATGCTAAAATGAAATGTCAGCCTGAACTCAAAAGATGTGCAGGAAATGTATGGGGCAGCTTTCCACAGGACTCCTTACCTCGTCGAGAATTTCTAGACAGGGCCTTGGAATTTTCCTTGAGTGCGCACAAAACCCACGTTGCCAGAACCTGTGCTCAGCTCCGCCCGCATTTGAACTTGGCCTTGTCCTAATTTTGTGTGAGTCACTGACCAAATGGGAAGGAAAGCTTTGCCTGCCAGAATGTCTTCCTGGGCAGAAAAGTAATCTTCTTCAGGAGTCAGCGTCCAGTATCAGTGTGATATCGGCATAATGGTTAAAAAATAAGACATTTGATGAACAGCTGTGGTGTTGTGAGGGCCCAGAGGGGCTGGGAGTGAGGGGTGGTTACAGGGTGCGGTTCAGTCTACACAGATGTCTCATTTCCCCCCCAGACAACATCAGCATCTGCAGCCCGAGTCTTTGATTGGTCTCTATACTCCTTAGACCAGCTCAAAGGTTCTCAAACTTTGCCACACAATCGAATCACCTGGGGAACTCTCAAAGTGCCCTGTGCCCCAGCCACACCCCTATATCGATTAAATCAGAAACTCTGGGAGCCCCACCCAAGCATCAATATTTTTTACAGCTCTCTAGGAGATTTCTGTGCGCAGCCAAGGTTGAAGCCAGTGCCCTAGATCCTTGCCACTCACAGGGTGGCCCGTGAACTTAGTAGCGTCTTGAGCTCTGATGTGTGAATAAGTCACCCAACACCTTGTATGATGCTGATTCTGACTCAGCAGGCCTGGGGTAGGACCTGAGAGTTTCTGCCTGTCCAACAGGCTCCTGGGTGATGCTGAGGCTGTGAGTTTAGGGAGCCACATTGGGAAGAGCACAGCCCTACAGCAGTGGCTCTCTGGGACCAGCCTTGCCCACTGGGGGACATTTGGCAGTTAGCTGGGGACATTTTCGATCGTCTGACTTGGAAGATGTTTCTGGCATCTAGTACTGCTTAAACATCCTACCGGGTGCAGGACGGCCCTCCGCAACAACTACCCAGGCCCCGACGTCGATGGTGCCGAGGATGAGAGTCCCTGCCCCCCATCTCCTAGCACAGGACCTCTATGTAGGAGGCCCTCGGCTGGAGGGAGGGAATAAAGGCACGAGCGAATGGCTTATCGCCACCGTGATTTTGTTGTTTAGTGGAACTAACCTCGTCAACAGTCAACAGATAGCTTTCGAGGGATGTAGACACACCATCTACCCGCTGGACAAGATACAATCGATCTACAAACATCCGTTGAGGGCCTACTATGCGCAGCCTACTGTGCTAAAAAAATAAGACCAGGCCCACACCTTGTCGCTCGCTCTTAAAAGGGCCAGCCCCGAGCAAGCGCTTCCCACTCACTATCCCGCTGAATCCTTGAGAGGGAGGGGCTAACTTTATAACCATTTTATAGATGAGGAAACTGAGGTTTCAAGTGATTCAGCAACCCGACTGAGTCCCTGAGTCCCCGTCCCAAATAAGTGCCAGATTTGAACCCAGGTCTGTCTGGCTCAGACACCCACGCTCTTCTGTAAAGGATGAACTCCTATATGAGAAACTGTAATCTATTTGTCCCTGTCTTAAAATTGTGGTCAGGTTACAGAAAACACTGTTGATGCTTGGGTAGGGGGTAGGAGGGAGGGACTCCTGCAGAGCTGGAGGGTTGAGAGAGCTTCACAAGCCCCACATTTGGTCTTGAACAGGAAGGTGGTCCCGAGAGGGCTGATGAGGAGGGGGAGGGGGAGGCAGAGGGTCACCCTGGGGACAAGGGCTTGTGATTCTGCTCAGCATCTCTGAGGCACGCTGAAGTGCCTGCCTCAAACCTGTAAAGTCTGGATCTGCCTCTGTATATATTTACACCTTTCTCCACATTTTTATGTCAAACGAGAAGAGATTTAGAAGGGAAGGCACAGAATATCCTTCACTGGACTTGTAGAGCCTATGGCTTTTCAGACCTGGGGGAAGGAGCCGAAAAGTGTCACCACCTCCCCCCGTCGGGTCAGTTAGAGCTCCCAACCCCAGAACGTGAGGGGAGCTCCTGAAAAGCAAAACGTGCCCCCCATGGGGGGCCATCTGGACACAATAATTACTCTCTGCCAAAGGTAAAATAGGAACCAAATAAGAGGTGTAAACATCAACTCAACACGGAGCCTGGTGGTTTCTACCAGACAAGCTTCCCATCTTCGTGCAAAAACAAAACGAAACCCTGCAATGATCGTTAAGAGGGTTTTACCTCCCAAGACCTCGCGGCCCAACTGTTTGTAAAGAAAACTTGTAGAGAAACCACTCTGAGGGTTTTCTAGTAAACTGCTCACACAGACACAGTCAGCGAGGAGACGAAGCTCAAGTTTCGACAGAGCTTCCTCTAGAACTCTCGCCCGAGACTGCCCTCCCCATCAGCATCCGCACGCTCCCCAAGTCGTGGCCAATTAGAGAATCCGTGAGCGTTCCTCCAGCTCGCGTTGCGCAGCGGGTTTTCTGCAATCTGCCTGCAAATGCCACCGGCCACAAGCGAAGGAAAAGCCAGAGCCAGCACGACACAGAGGCCGCGACGTAACTTGTTTTTGCAAGTAAAAGCTAAAGTAAGCTGGCATATGTGGTTTTCCCAGACGTGATCCAAGGACAAGATCGCTTCCCACCACTTCCACCCCTCTGCAGAAAACAATCTGGAACATCCGTTGGTACCAGGCTCACCTGGGTGGCTTGCTGCACTTGGCAGAGTCAATGCTAGCTCACTCCAGTGCCAGGGGTTGAAAAGAGCATGGTCTTGAGGCCAGAAGAACCGTATTCAAAACAAGTCGGACCAGTGGCCCCCTGACAAGCTGTGTGCCCTTAGGGAAGTCACACACCTTCTCTGGGTCTTAAGCGTCTCGACTGTAAAACGAGGGAGCTTCCGGTTGTGATATTTCGTGACTATGAATCTCTGAGCCAGGCGTGAGGCGGTACCCGTCTCAAAGGCTGAGCATCCCTGCTACCATGCTTCAGAAGCCAGAGGAGCTGGCTTCCCAGGTGGCCCGGAAAGGCCGTCTGGCCTAGAGCTGAGACCTCACGCCCAGGCTTGGTACTCCCCCCCACCCCCCCCCCCGCCCCCAAAGTCTCATTTTCTGCCAACTCTGGCCATGCATGTTCAAACACCAGGTGCTCGGTCGCTTGCCAGGAAGGGTCTCCTCCTGCAGCCATTGTGCTATGATGTCTGGCAGTTAGGCAAGGACAGACAACTTTCAGCCCCGCCCCTTCCTCTAGGAGGTTTGGGATGGGCCAGCAGCTCAAAACGATGTGCCAGAATAGTCGGGGCAATCTGTCCCATAAGATGCACTCAGAGATGCGTTCTGCTGGTGTAGCCCCAGCCGGGCTCACCCACACAGGCGCTCCCTCCCTCCCGCAAATGTTAGGTTTCAGCTACTTTACAGCCACTCTTGGCAAGAGGTTAACCCCAAAGCCCTAGTTCCCCAAGGAAAAGAATGCATTCCGCATGTGAGCTGAATGGCCTGACCTTGCGTCAAATATAATGTTGCAACATTGAAGCCACCCCGGTGGGGAGGCTGGTGGCTGAGGGAGGAGAAGAATCTTTAGAGGGTAGTGACGGCCGTGGTCTAAAGAATCCAAGGCAGATGCAAATGAACCGCAGCACATCTCTGCTAGTTCATGTGTCAATGAACCTGTGTTGCCAAGTAACCTGCCTTAATAATAGTGTTATCACCGGGCACTGGGTGGCTTAGTCGGTTAAACGTCCGACTTCGGCTCAGGTCCTGATCTCATGGTTTCGCGCCTTCCGGTCCCGCGTCAGGCTCTGCACTGACAGCTCAGAGCCTAGAGCCTGCTTGGGATTCTCTGTCTCCCACTTTCTCTGCCCCTCCCCCACAGCACGCTCGCTCTCCCTTTCTCTCTCTCAAAAATACACATTTAAAAAATAATAGTATTACAGTCATTCAAATTATGATGGAAATAATAATGATAGTAATAATAAAAACAATTACCCCTGATATTTAAGTGCTTACTGTGTGCCAGGCAGGAACTCTGCTAAGCTCTTTACATATATTATTCTCATGTAATCTCTGTAATATCTCCATGTGGGAGGGCCTAGCATCATACACACTTTACAGGCAAGGAAACTGAGGCTCAGTGTGGCTAAGGAAATTGCTTTGAGGCTAAGAGTCTAATGTCAGAGCCCAAAGTGAGACCCAGCATCTGCCTCTAAGTCCCGTCTGACCCGATTTTCCAGGACAGGATGCCTCCAACTCACCTGATAGCCAGTTGGGTTGAATTATTCAGCAAGCACTTATGGAGTGCCCACTGTGTGCCATGCCGAGTATCAGGTGCTGAATAACCAAGAGCCTCATCTGCGAGGCTCACATTCCCAAAGAAACAAGATCGTGACTTACTCTCTTGGCCACAGGCCAAGACTCCCCCCTCTCTCGAGACGACCACCAAGCACGTATCTGAGCAAGCACCCCTAAACAGAGAATTCAGAATCATAACCCAACTCCTGATCCCGTGCTGGAGGAGGGACGAGGTACAGACCCCTGGAAAGCACAAGTGAGGAGACAGGAGCTGGTGAACAACCTGATCCCTCCGGAGTGGGTGAGCACTGAGCTAGGAGTCAATAAACCTCTGCACTACTCACCTGCAGCCGGTCAGCCCAACTACCAATTTACCCCAGCCCTCTTTCCAGTGGCAGAGCCTGTGTGCGGAGACTTTGGCTTCCCTTCTAAGCACCCGGCCTGGGTGCACGTTTGCGGGGTGACTGCTGAGCCACTTGTGAGGGGTGGAGCTGCCTGCGGGGTTCCCTGCAGCTCAGGGACCTTGTTCATGGGCTCTCTAGGAGCCGACAGGCCCCAGCTCTATACTAGTCATAGCCACCAGCTATTGAAAGCTGGCTTGGTGCAGAGTACTCTGTGTCTTGCTTCCTGCAGTCCCCATTTAAATGCCCCTTTAAGTCCCAGGAGACATCGGTGGCCCCATTTATCTGTGAAGAAGCCAAGGCTGGGAGCAGTCGCATGACCAATCATCTGGGCCCTGAGAGTAAAGGTCTGCATTTGAACTCAGGTGGCCTAACGTGCCCCCTCCCTCCGGTCTGATTTCATTTTCAGCCTCACTTCCAGCCCCTCCTCCTCTGGCCCTCCGGGCTGGCCTGGGGCAGCCTCGGGGGCCCTGCTTTCCTCCTTCCCCAGGATGGTGGGGGGGGGGTCCTGGCCTGAGAACTCACCGCTGACCCACGTCCACCAGGCACCGTGGCTCACCTGACCCGCTCCCAGGGCATAGAGGCACCCCACCCCTGAGGTTTCTATTCCCAATCACCCTCTGCCCACTTTGCAAAAGGAAAGGCCATTAAAAGTATCAGTACCCAGACGGGTGCCAGCGCCTTCCCTGGAAACAGAAACACTTTCACAGTCAGTGTCTGAATCAGCAGGCTGCTAAAATATTTAACGTCGGGGCGACTTAACAGGCCCTGTGCAGAAAGGGGAGGCCGAGGGGCGGTTGGCTGGGGCTGCTGCCCCCGCACACCCACGGGAAGCCTCCCCTACCTGCCACTTTCTCAGGACGAGGACCATGCAGAGACACAAAAGCAAGACCCATCTCTGCCCTGAGCCCATTTCTGCTCCCTCACGGGTGTGGCCAGTGGGGCTGGGTGGGCAGGGAGGGTTCTAGGTTAAGTGCCACTGTTAGCCTCGGTTACCTGAGGCCCCCTCATCAGGCTGGGGCGTGAGTCACACTGGCCAAGCCGAGGCCTCTGGCTGGCCCAGCGGCAAACCTCCTTGGCTCAGGGGCTGGAGACGCCTTCTGCTGATCAGTGTTGCCGGGCGGTTGCGTGTGGCTATGCCCGAGTCTCCACTCTGCAGACAGGGCCGCCTGGCTTTCCCACTTGCAGAGCCCAGGGCAGCAAGAAGGAAACTAACGCTCACTCACCACCACCAGGCGCCCCGCCACCGGGCAGGGCTTCACGCACAGAACCTCGCGGAATCCACACCGGCTCTCATGGTGACAATCTCTTCCGTGTACAGGAAGAAAGTATGTCTTAAAGTTGGGCCGCCCCACCCAGAAGCCACTAGTCCCACTTGGCTCCTCCCAGCTTCAATTTTCAGTAAGCAAAGTTGAGTACAATTCACCGTTCGGTTCCTCAGTGGCCCTGAACCACGTTGCCCTGAAACTGACCCTCGATTTTCAGGTGACCTCATTCCAGGTGCTCAGTAGCCACCTGTGGCTAGCGTCCGCCATCCCGGACAGCGAAGACAGAGGACCCTTCCATCATTGTAGAAAGTTCTTGTGGACAGCGCCGACGTAGAGAGGAACTTCTCCCAGACTCCACCTGGCCACTAAGTGAACGATTCGGGATCTAAGCTCACGCATGGAAAACTTTCCAGAAAAGAGGTTCTGGTCCCAGCTTTGGGTCTCATTAGCTCTCTGACCTTGAGCAAGCCGTGTCATCTGTCGGAGACTCCACTTCCTCCTCTGCGACAGGCGTCTACAAACAGCACCTACTGAGGGTTGAGCTGTCAGAGAAAGAAGGTGCTGGACGCGAAGGTACTTTGGCCCAGAGGGAGGAATAAGTGACAGGAGACTCATACTGAGTTCTTGTTTGGGGTCAGACACTCCAAACAGAGTGAGTGGCTCATGCAATCCTAACAATGCGGGGAGTGCTATGTGCTCCTGTGTTACAGGGGAGTGAACAGGTTCAGAGGATGCTGCCCCCAAGGTCAGAGAGCTAGAACTTGAGCTGGACCTTGAGGTCTGTCCACTTTGAGGCCTGTGCTTGTCCACGCTAGAACAGAGAACTCTTCTCTCCCAGACCTAGAAGCAGATTTTGGGGGTGGCTGGCATTGCCGGGAAACACAGCCCCCCTCCCCTGGGGAAGGGTCTTTGGCTCAGTTCAGGCTTGGGCGGGGGGGGGGGGGGGG
>NC_064818.1:75543631-75570549 GCF_023721935.1 Panthera uncia | reverse complement strand
GGAGCCCGGAGGCGAGCTCGGGGGGGAGTGCCGGCGGGGGCGTGACCCCCGCCGCCCCCCCGCGGGGGGGGGGTGGAGTGGGGGGGGTGGGGGGGGGGGGGGGGGGGGGGGGGGATGTGCCATCAGAGACCAGCAGGGCCCAGAATCTGGTACCAGCACTCTGCCAGTTAGCTTCTTCTCCCTTCCCTGTTTTGAGCCCTCGGGTTCCCTTCCAGCAACAATCAGCCAGAGTCTACAATGTCCATTTCTTGGGCCGCCTGAGCGGCTCCGTCAGTTAAGCGTCCAACTCTTGATTGCGGCTCAGGTCGTGATCTCACGGTTTGTGAGATCGAGCCCCGAGCCAGGCTCTGCGCTGACAGCATGGAGCCTGCTTGGGATTATCTGTCTCCCTTTCTCTCTGCTCCTTCCCTGCTCCTGCTTTCTCACTCTCTCTCTCTCTCTCTCTCTCTCTCTCTCTCTCTCTCTCTCTCATTCTGTCAAAATAAATAAACATAAGAAAAAATAAATAAAATATCCGTTTCTCCATCCCTGCGGCATCCAGGTCCGTGCAGTGGGGCTGCCTCTGCCCATGGCAGTAATGAGAGGTTCCAGGAAGAGCAGCCAGGCCAGTGTGGACACATTCATTTGGAAAATCACCGCCCAGCCCCGACATTGACCCTGGTTTTTCAAGTGGCGGTGAGCGGCTCTGCCCCGTCTTGGGTCCAGGTGCCGCGTGACAGAGGCCACCCGGCAGAGGGGCTCAGAAACCCAGAACAGCCAGAGGCCGAGGCAGCAGAGCCGGCCCGCTGTGGCCGAGGAGGCTCCCCTGTGGGCGCCCCACAAGCCGGCTTTCCGAAGCGACCTGGCGTTTCTCCAAAGCTTCACCTCCAGGAAAATGCATTTTAATTATAGAACACAAAGGCTTCACAATAGAAAGGCTACATTTTAAAAGGTCCTGTGACTTTTATATGTGATGGCTCACAACGTC
The DNA here is from genome assembly GCF_023721935.1 of Panthera uncia. NCBI lineage: Eukaryota > Metazoa > Chordata > Mammalia > Carnivora > Felidae > Panthera > Panthera uncia. The sequence continues at coordinate 75,569,582 of NC_064818.1, read as the reverse complement.
ATTTGTAGAGTCCTCAGATCCTATGGACCTTTGAACCACGCACCAAGCCCCCCCGTGAACCAAGTGGTGTCAGATACGATAGACGTGGAGGGTGTAGACAGGCCGGACAGCTGGAAATGACTCTTCTCCAGCGTCAGACTCCCCGGGGCCGTCACTATCGCACATATTGTGGAATTCCACACAGCGTGTCACTATTCCACGAAATGCGACCGTGGTCACATTTTCCTTTTGCTTAATTGCCGGGATGCTTTTGAATAAATACATAGAAAATTATAATCGCGGTTCCCGTTTTCATTACCATTATTTATTTATTATGTGGTATCTTACCATATACGAGGCGTCATAACAGATGCTTTAGAAACATTCTTTTTTTTTTTTTAAGACACGTTCTAATTTTATCCTAACTCCAACCCTAACAGAAAAGTGTTTTTTGGGTTGTTCCCCCCTCCCCCCCATTTGATAGGTATGAGAAGATCGAAAAGCTAAGCAGTGCATCCAAGGCCACACGGCCAGTAAGAGGCCGCTGGGATGTGAACGGGCGTGTCTCACTCTACTGTCTCCTGTTTGGGAAGAGCGTAGCTCCAAGTAAAAGGAGTACCAGAGCAAGTCTGTAACAGCCCGGCCCTTCTCAAAAGGAAGTTTAAAATAATAGAACCAAAGTAACACAAACCCGAACCCAGAAGGATCTCAGCAGAGAGAGGGATCTGTTGTCCTGGCTTTATCTCCTAAGAGAACTATGCTCGAATTCTTTCTCTCTCTCTCTCTCTCTCTCTCTTCCTTAATTTACACAGCTGCAGCCATCCTCAAAACCTTATTCTTAAACTCGAAAACACGGTGTCACAGCTGGTAATTTTAGAAGGAGGAGGAGGAGAGAGAAGGAAGAAAGGGAGACCAAGTGGGAAGCAAGGGTGGGAGGAAGGGTAAAAACCAGCTCCAAGCCCACGGTCAGGCCAGCTAGGACTTCCTCGGCACAATGCCAGCGGTCTCCCTCCCTTCCCCCTCTTGACCTCCCTCAACTTTTCAACCCGACTGCCCTTCGTGGGCTAGCCTAGGTTTGCTCTAGGACCCTGAGCATCTGGGAATCATTTAATTCTCTCAACATACACTAATAATTGGAAATGATAGCTTTCCAACTGTTTCCCCCAAATGGAAAAGAAAAAGACCCTTGTAAATAAATATTCAGCAAAAAGCAAGCTTGGTGATATCCAAGATGTTTTTGGATTTAGTTTCCCGAGCTGGATAGAGTTGGATTTAGTTTTCCAGAACTACATACCTGGCCATCAGCGGTATGTCATCAAAATGCCAGATTCTAGATTTTCCAGCCACGAGGAAGAGAGTCAGATGTGTACAAAGTTGAAATCAAATTGAAGCACCTTGTGTAGAGTAATCTAAAGGTGAAGTGAGGCTGTCTGTGGGCGCCACACTCTCGCACAGGCAGAGACCACACAAGAGTAGGAATCAACTCCTGCTTCTCAGAACCGGGTGCCCACGGACCCCTCAGGCGTGGGGTGATGGCAAAGCCACAGGACCCCACAGGCGTGGGGTGATGGCAAACCCAAAGCACACCCACCAGCAGTGCCCATATGGCTTCAAAATGTGGGAAATAAACCAATAACCATACCTGTGCTCCTGACATCTACATAGGTATGGGGTTGGGGTATCAAACCATCCTGTCACGGAGCCAGAAAAGAGACATTTCTAAGACACTGAACCTGATCATGGTATCGCTCTTTTCAAGTCTACAAAATCTTCAAAATTCAATCAATTCAACAGAAGCACGTCACCCGATGACCAACGAGAGAGCAGAAAATTTGGTTTTGATTTGCCTCGCTCTTACCGTAGCAACTCGAAACGTTAGATTTTTTATTTTTTCAACGTTTTTTTAAATTTATTTTTTGGGACAGAGAGAGAGACAGAGCATGAACGGGGGAGGGGCAGAGAGAGAGGGAGACACAGAATCGGAAACAGGCTCCAGGCTCCGAGCCATCAGCCCAGAGCCCGACGCGGGGCTCGAACTCACGGACCGCGAGATCGTGACCTGGCTGAAGTCGGACGCTTAACCGACTGCGCCACCCAGGCGCCCCTTTTAAAATTTTTTTTTTCAACGTTTTTTTTTATTTATAGATTTTTTAAATTGGAATACAATACAACATGGTACACGGTAAAAGATACTCATAAGGTTTGGCAATCACACACAGTCCCCAAAACATCCAAGTTGAAGCAGATCCCTGTGGGCTACACACTAGGGGTGAGAAAGAGTTCACTCTGTTCAGGCATGAAGATATTTTAGCAGACAAAGAATCCAGTACTAGAAAAGAAAGATAGCCAGGTTGGAACGTCCACTTTAGGAGAACAGTCTGCATGGGAAGAAACGGGGGCCGTTCAGTTCACTGCATGAGGAAAGGCCACCCCACAGAGAAAGGTAACAGGGAACCTGACAGCCACTGAACACCAGAATGTACCAGTATGTCACTGGAATCTGTGATTTCAGCCCTCACAGCAACTCCACGAGGCAGGCACCGTTGTCCTCCCCATTCTACAGGTGGGAAAAGCGAGTTTATGTACGTAACTAAGGGGCAGAGCTGGGGTGTGAATCTGGGGCCCCTGCTCCAAACTTGATCACCACCCCAGCTCCTGGTAGCGTCTGCTGTAGTGTGGCCAGCCCACTTGCTCCAGGCTGCCACTGAATGTCACCTTTGCGTGCCACACCTGCTATGCCCAGGGTGTGCGCCCCCTGGCCTTGGTGGAACTTTCTCTGAGGCCTGCCCAGATCCACAGCACGGCTCCCTGGTGGCAAAAGGATTCACCAGAGGCACTGAGACTCCTCCTCAAGGCAAAGAAGTGCTTCTAACGTTTGTATTAAAGTTGTAGGAATGGGGGCGGGACAGGTGGCTTAGTCTATTGAGCGTCTGACTCTTGATTTCGGCTCAGGTCGTGATCTCGCAGTTTGTGGGTTCAAGCCCCACGGGGGGCTCTGCCCTGTCGGTGCAGAACCTACTTGGGACTCTCTCTCCCTCTCTCTGCCCTTTCCCTACACACACACACTCTCTCTATTTCTCAAAAGGAATACATCACCTTTTAAAAAACCTCGTAGGAACGAGGTTGCTGGGCAGAGAGATGTGGGCGTTTGGGGTCCCCGTGGGAATTTTTGGACTTCTGGATCATTGTCGACAGGTGTCAGAGCTCTGGGAGGGGCTGTGGGCTGTGTCCAGTAGGACAGCACGTGGCCGTTGAACGCTTGGAATGTGGCTGGTCCAAATTGGGTGTTGTGGCACTAAAATACACACCAGCTTTCAAAGACTTAGTATGAAAACGAGAATGCAGACCATCACATTAATCATCTTTGTATCAATCACATGTTAAAATGATAATATTTGTGATATATTGGGTTAAGCAAGCTATATTATTGAAACCCATGGTACCTGGTTCTTTTTAGTTTTGGATGTGGCTAGTAGCAAATTTAAGATTACATCTGTGGCCTGTGTCCTATTTCTGTTGGAAAGAGCTGGTCTCTATCTTCCAGAGACCTCTGATGGTCCTGCTAAGCTTAAGCTGGAATCTGTCATAAACTATTTGCTCAGATGTTGTTGTTCCCGATTCCCCGTGGGGTCGGGGGGGGCGGCGTGAGGTCACCCCACCTGGCAGGATGGAGGTGAGGGCCCATCAGAATTCTTTCTGGAAACCCTCAGCCAATGAAAGAGGGATAGGCCTTTTCCCCAAGAACCCAAAGTACAGGAAAACCAGCCCTCCTCCTCATTTCCTTCAAGGACAAGGACAAGGCAGGCTCTGGAGCCAAATGATCTAAACAGAAATAGACTGTGAGCCACACATGTAAGCCAAGAATGCAAAGGCCACGTATGTAATTTTAAAAGTTTTGGTAGCCACATTAGAAATAGGAAAAAGAAATACATGAAAGAAAATTTAATAATAATAACCCAATACATCAAAAATATTATTATTTTAATATATATCAACATAAAAATCATTAATGATGTATTTTGTTTTTTTTTCACATGAAACTTTCAACATCCGGTATGTATTTTAATTTTTTTAATGTTTATTTATTTTTGAGAAAGAGAGAGAGGGAGAGAGAGTGCACGAGCGGGGAAGAGGCAGGCAAAGAGAGGGAGACAACGAATCCAAAGCAGGCTCTAGGCTCTGAGCTGTCAGCACAGAGCCTGATGCGGGGCTCGAACTCACGGACTGTGAGATCATGACCTGCACTGAAGTCGGATGCTTAACCGACTGAGCCACTCAGCTGCCCCCACCAGTTTGTATTTTACACTCACAGCACATCACCATTCACATGTGACAAACGGCTGTCAAATCAAATGCTATACCTCTAAGAGATTCTAAAAGTCTACCACCCGTCAGACCCTCCATCAGAGCAAAGGGAACAGAAACACTGTTCTCACCTAAATGTCATTGCTCAATAAACTGTGATAGAGTCATACAACTTCAGCCACTAAGATACGTTCGCAGCGTTTTGATGGCAGGGGCAAAACACTACAAAATGTTGAAAAAGAAAAAACAGGGGATAAAAATACACAAAATAAGGGGCACCTGGGTGGCTCAGCCAATTAAGTGTCTGGCTTTGGTTCCGGTCATGATCTCACGGTTTGTGAGTTCGAGCCCCTCGTCGGGTTCTGTGCTGACAGCCCTGAGCCTGGAGCCTACTTTGGATTCTGTGTCTCCCTCTGTCTCTCTTTCTCTCTTCCCCTCCCCGGCTCACACTCTGTCTCTCTCTCTCTCTCTCTCAAAAATAAATAAACATTTAAAAAAATACACAAACTAATAAGTAACAGTGATCTTTAAGGGGTGTGGTTGTGGAGCTTTCTCTTATTCTTTATGCTTTTCTAATATTAATTTAGAAACTATGATTTTAAATGTTTCAATGATTATAACAACGAACCATAAATATTTCTTGAGCTACCATATGTCTGGCCCTAAGTTCTCCAAGAAGGTGATAAAACCTCCAGGGACATGGAGAAGGGTGCTAATATATCATTTGTGGGGAGGGAGAGGATTTTCCTAGTTAGATATTTCTTCTGCACTTTAACTGGGAGTGTCAAACATACACACAGGCAAGGACTGGGGCGGGGGGGGGGGGTTACGTGCTACGTCAGCAGCAGAGACAAGTGCCCAGTGCAGATGACACTTGCATCTGCCCAGGGCAGCACGTGCCTGCTTCTCGCCGGCCCAGCGTTCCTAAGAGGTGCCCTTGTGGGGCAGGGAAGGCAGCTGGGTGTCGGCAGAAGTGCTCAGACTCGAAAAACAGGTGATTGTGCATTCTTTCCGCATGTGCGAAATATGAATCAAATCATTTATAAAATGCCTGCAGCTGTTTGGGAGGACACGCTGGGCTGCCACAGGTACTAATTTAAAGTCCACCCTGCTACACACACACACACACACACACACACACACACACACACACAGAGCACCAGAACAGCCAAACGTCCCAGGATGGTCACATTTCCCCGGAAGGGTGAAACTTCTGAGCAGTAGGTTTTCTACAACCACAGGTGGCATTTCACGGAGGAAAGAGCCAGCAGGGGCATGTCCCACAAGTGTGAGGGTCCAGGATTCACAGTGACACCTGTCATTTGCCCCCTAATCTCGAGATCTCTATGGAGTATGACTGGGGTTGGTGAGTAGACATTCCTGCCTCCGAGATTAAATCAGCGTTGAACCCATCTGCCTCAAAAGGCAATAAGCCAGATGAGTGGTTGTCTAGGGCTGGGGTTGGGGGGTGGTGTGTGATGTCTAAGGGGTGCAGGGTTTCTTTGGGGGGGGGGATGACAATGTTCTAAGATTGACTGTTGTGATGGTTGCACAACTGTGAATTAGCTAAAAGCCACCGAATTGCACAGTTCAAATGAGCGAATGTGCATTACATCTCAATAAAGCTGTTGTTGTTGTTTTTAAGGTACTAAACTCAGATGTGAAATTCACTCCATCCTGTTCATAACAATGCAGCCCTCAGTCATCTTGGGCACTGTTTCACCTGTATAAAGAATGGGAAAGGCTGTTTGCTTCTTTCTTATATAAGGACTCGTGTGTCAGCAGATCTCTCCCCTGCAAAACACCCAATGTGTCTGCCAAAGCAAGGCCTCTTGGTTCTCCAAAGGCTGATACCTTTTTACTGACCTTTCTGCTCCTCCCACACTTCTGGCCTCGTCTGAAACGACGTTGCCCGGGACGTTTGGAGCCTCCTTCTCGGGAACTGAAAGTAAGGTGGATGGATCGGGCCTGGGGCTCTTTCTGGGATAAGGTAGAGAAAGCAATCGATGGTAAGAAGGGTATCTGTCTCCACATCCTACTGAAAAAGCCCATTTCCCAATTAAAGCTGTAAGTGGTACTACCCCCAAATCCTAGACAAAAATCACCTTCTGGCAAGTCAACGGCTTGGCGATGCCTTGGGATCATTTGGGCCTCTCTGTATAAATAAATCCAGATTCAAAAGCAAATGTATCTGGGCTCCAGGAAAACATATGATTGACTCCAGCCTCTGACCCAAGAGCGTGCTGCTAGCCAGTAAACATTTCACGCTCTTCAGACAGCTTTCGTGAAGCGAACGGAAGGTCACGTACCGGGAACGGGACACTGGGAACAAGCAGCTCCTTGCTTCCACCATTTTGCTCACATTTTTGAAAATCGCTGCACGTCCAGAGGTGGCAAGCGAGTAAACTTAAACAGTTGAGTATGGACAACTTAGCTTTTTAAAAAAACCACCCGTCTGTTTCACTGACTCTTAAAAACCCGGGGTGGGAATCGCTCCTGAAGCTGGCCCCACGTTCCCCTGGGAGTTTGTCCTCGTCTGTACCTTTCAGCGTGGAGCGCTCCCGGGGCCTGGTTTTGCAGCTGCGGGTCCCGAGGTCCCTCAGGCTCTGGAGGTGAGGAGACTTGTAGCTTCCCGCCCCCAGCAGGGATGGGGGGCTCAGGGCCCGGCCACCCCTCAGCCTGCTGGTGCACAGACGGGCTGTCCGGGCTGTCCTCCGTGCCCGGGGCCCCAACAGAGCAGCCCGGGGCCCCGCCGGTTCCTGGCAGCGCTGGCCCAGGAGCAGCACCCGAGAGCATCCTTGGAGCACCTGTCTCGGGCGGGTCACCAGACACACGTGCCCTGGTCTCAGAGTGACGTGCTGTGCTCAGAGTGACGTCACCCTCTGCTTCCCCAGCAGCTCCTGCCACCGTGCTGGGCTCCAGGGGAGTGGCTGATGCTTCTCCAGCCTGTGGCTCTGGGGCATTTTGCGTTTCTGAGATCCTGGCACCACCCCCAAGCGCGTCGGGGGGCCAGGGTGTGCCGATGGCCTCGGCTACAATCTCCCCACGGGGAGAAGACGCTCCCAGGGCACAGGTGAACACGGGCATGCCACTTGGACCCCCTGTGTGAGCAAAGCCCCAGGCGCCGTCATCCTCTCCGGGCTGACTGTCGCCGGTGGCCGCTTCCTGGTGGTACACTCCAGGAGGAATTCTGTCGTCTGGAGCTGAGGCCCCTCCTCCGTGGCTCTGGGGAACCACCTGGAAGTCAGCAGCCTTTTCCACAGGCGTGTGCGGTACGGCTCCCGGAGAGGAGAGACCAGAAGCTAATTCCCTCTGGGCGCCCCCCTGCTGTGAGTGGGCCTGGCCCCCAAGCCCCGGCTCAGCCTCCCCAGCCCCCTCTGGCTTCTCACTGTCCTCCACCATCTGTGGGACACCAGCCATTTCCTTCCCCACGCTGGCACCGGACAGGTTCTGCTCTGCGGCTGGTGCCTCCAGACCCCGCAGCTTTCCTGGAGCGGGGTCCTGGGGGACCAGGCAGGAGACCTCAGCCTCCGTAGGCAGCTCTTGTTTCTTTTCCCTTGTGCCCACCCCGAGTCCAGCAGGAAGGGCGGGGAGAGGGGCGATGACCGCTCCTTGAGTCCCGTCTGGAGGCCTCTCTGGGTGTGGCCCTGCGAGGTCCTCACCCCGCACACTCCCCTGGGCTCCTGCCTTTTCTCCCGCTGCACTCTGGGGCCGATCGGCGGTCAAGGCTCTGAGCACAGACTTCTCAAAGATCTTGGTGATGTGCTCCCTGAAGTCAGGGAGCCCAGCGATCATGCCGGTCTGCCTGGAGCTTGCGTCCACGCCACCTGACGCGCCCCTCCTTGGATCCTTGGAAGGTTCTACCATCCTCTCCCTGCTGTCCTCTGTCTCCCTTGCATCACCTGCCACGCTTCCCTCACTGGCAGGGCGTGCTGGCATCTCCCCGGGCTTGGTGCCTGCGCCGGGCGCTCTTGCCCCCTCCTCCCCTGTCACCTGCTTACTCTCAGTCAGAAGCGGCATCCTGTCCAGGTAGGGGACGGAGCCCGCAGGTCCCTCAAAGTTTCCGGCTTTGGGGCTTCCGCTGCCGGCTTGCACCACAGAGATTTCGCCACCCGCTCCTGGTTGTGAGAGCGAGGCCAGCAAGCCGGCAGAAATCTTCCTGGGGGTAGCATCCTCCAAGGCAAGTGGAGACTCTTCTACGGCACAAGGTTCTGCCCCCTTCCCAGCAGTACCATCAATATCCAGGTAGGGAGTGCCGGGCACAGCCTCTTCTGGTGGCCCCGGTGGCAGGGGTTTCTTTGGGCTGCGGACAGCCTGGGCTGCAGAAATATCCACCTTGCTCCCGGGAATGGCACCCAGCTCTCTGGCTGCGAGCAAGGCATCCCGGGAGCTGGCCGAAAGCTGTTCTGCTCGGCAGGGCTCACCGAGGGCAAAGGTAGAGGCTTCCTTCCCAGGGGAGGCGCGCTGCTCAGTCTGAAGGCAGCCGCCCCACACAGCAGCTTCCGCTGGCCCCTCCAGAGCCCGCTGGACCCCCAGGTCTCCCTCCTCAGCCTGCCCACCGGCCTCAGCAGCCCCACCATCAGCACCTTGATCCTGAGCCGCGGGGAACCTTCCAAGAAGCCGTTGGGCCTCTGCATCCGAGGTTATGGGGAGCTCCATTCCCTTCGGTGGGGCCGGCGCTGGTTGCTGCCTGCCCGCCCGGGTTTCACCATTCGCCTCTCTGTCCGGGGCATCCCGGGTGGGTGTGACGCCAAGGGCGGCCGGCGGCCCGCGAGCTGCATCCAGGAGAGCTACTGAGTCAGGCCAACAAGGTGGGGTCCCCGCTGTGTTCCCACTTGCCTGCTCCGTCTCACCCAACCCCCGGAGCGGGGGCTGAGCGTCCGCGGCTTCTGAAGCTCCTGCATCACTGAGACATGCTTCTTCATGCTGACTGCTGGCTTTCAACACACCCGCCGGCTCCTGCTGGGACTTGTTCAGCCCCTGCTCGGCACAGCAATTCTCCCTTCCGCTCAAGAGGCCCGCAGGAGGGGAATCCTTCAAGGTGTCTGCCGCAGGAGGCGAGTCCCCGGCGGGCAGACTGCCACCGCATGCTTCCTCTTGCTCACCCTGCCCTAGCATCAGTCCCGTTGGTGCTGATGACTCTGGCTGCTCGGTCGCAGGACTTTCTGGAACCGTGTCCCTGGGGGCTGAACTTGGAGCATCGCACAGACCGTCTTTGGGGAGCGCACGTTGAAGCTCTGATCCGGAAGCCTGCTCCTCTGTTCCATTCGGAGGCAAGCACGCATCCTCCAGAGGCCCCGCAGGTATTTGAGGAGCCTCTGAGCCCACGTTCCTAAAACCTAGACCCCCTGGGTAAGTCTCCTTCTCACGTTCACCGTGCTGGGGCTTCTCCCTGAGCATGTCAAAGATGGATGCTTCTGGGTCTGATTGCAAGGGCTGGAGAGGGGTCTCAGAAGATACCGAGGGCCCCTCAGAAGCAGCTCCTTGCATCCGGGGGTCCCCCAGGCAGGGCGGCTCTCCCTGCCGACCTTGCTCCAGGCTGAGCATCGCGAGCCCAGAGTCCACTGCCAAATTCTCCCCCTCGGGGGGTGGCCCATCGGCATGGACTTCCTGACCAGCTGCCTCACGCCCCAGCCCACAAGGCTGGCCCGGGGATGTCAGCAAAGCCTCCCCGTCACAGCTGCTGGGCCTCGGCGCAGATGGGGGGCTCCTCATCTTTGTCTCCGAAGTGCTCTCCGCCTCCTGGGCTTTGGGGTTGACCTCTGCAGCAGGAGCTGACAGGAAATCTGATTTCTCAGATTCTAAAGCAGGAAGATAGTCCATTCTTTCCAACCCCCCCACGTCCTGAAGGGTGTCGGGACACTGGGTCTGCAACCCTGGCCCCTCCCAGACGGCTTCTTCGGGAAGAATGTGTTCACCAGTTCCGTCCGGCCCAGGGGGCAGGAGGAGATCCTTCTCAGGGAGCTTGCGCAGGGAGCCAGAGGCACGGACCGCGCGGGCTTCTCCCATCATCCCACAGGCCGCCGAGCTCCTAGCTGCATCTTTTGATGGAGAGCCAGGCCTGTCGGGGTGCCCAGGACCCTCCTTCTTGAGGGGCTGTGCTGAGTCCGTGCCGGAATGCGCTCTGCTCTCCACGTCACGGCTTAGCTTTGAAACCTCGTCTCTTTCTACCTCTGGGTCGGGCTTGCGGCGGAAGGCCCCGGGTTGCTCTCCCCGTGGGTTCTCAAGATCTCTATCGTCCAGTGGCTGTGTGACTTCTTCCTGTCCCCTAGAGTTGGCCCCAGGTGGTCTGCTCTCCTCCTCAGCCACTGCTGGGCTTTCAGGGGTCATGGCTTCATCCTTTGGCCCCAGTGACTTTCTGGCACTTTCAACTGATGCACTGGGTGGGGCGGGGGGCGGTACCCCTTGTTGGACTTCATGGTCCCTCGTTGAGAGCTCTCCCCTGTCCTCCGGGGGCACAGGGTCAGGACCCTCTCCAGGGCTCCCTTCTAGACCTTCTCCCTCATTTCTGAGATCTGATGTGTGCTTCTCCCGTCCCGTCAACGCTGCGTCTGCCAGCCCTTCGGCCAGATCTGTTAGAACTGGCATCGCAGCCCCGGAAACCATCTCTCTGGTCGACCAGCCGGGCTCTCCTGCGGCAGCCGAGGCCCCGGCAGCGGGCTGCAAAGCGGAGACTGAAGGTGGATGTGCATCCTCCGTCGGGGCCTGTGGGGAAGGCTCGGCGCTCACAAGCGAAGCCCCTGCGGGTCGGTTGCCTGCAGCAGCACAGACAGCTGTACTGGGATCGCCTCCCTGCCCCGCTGTCTCCAAGTGTCCCCGAGCCCCGCTGGCATCCACGGTCTCCTTCCGAGAGCCCCCGGGCCCGGGCGCCAGCACAGGACTCGGTGAATCCCAGGGCAGCTCCGGGTGCTCCAGATGTGCTCCCTTTTGCTGCTGGCAGCTTTCCCAGGAATTGGTGCCAGCCTCTGGGGCAGCCCCTGAGTTGTTCCCAGTGGGACGGCAGGCCCCGAGGAGTCCCGAGTCATCAGCTAAAGCCTGAGGCAGTGCCTCCACTTGGCAGGTTTCTCTGTCTGAGGCTCTGGGCGCCGGATCTTGTGGAGTCGGGGTCTCGGGCTTTGTGGGGGGCTCTTCCAGGCCAGCTGAGCTCTCCCCGTCTGGTTGAGCTGCAGCTGGGGCCTTCGGGGCCGCTGGTACGGAAGCCGCCCCCTGCCTGGACTCTGCGAGGGGAAGGCCACCTGCGACCTCTTTCCCTTGGGACTCGGAGCTGCCAGGCTGGCCATCTTCTCCACAAAGCTGTCCCTTCATCAGCTCTTGAGGAAGTGCTGGTGAAATTGCTGGCAACTGGTCAGTGCTCCCGGAGGAAGATAATTTACGTCCCTCTTCCTTCAGATCTCTCCCTCTGCCCTGGGCACTGGGGACGATGGCACCCACATTGCACTGAGTAGAACCGTCCCCTTCAGGGACAAACACTGTTGGGACATCCCCATGGGCATTTGGGGAAGGTTCCTTCCTGGGGTGTTGAATTAGGGGCCAGTCTTCAGGTGCTGCTCCGGGGCTTGGCAGGCAACCTTCCGGGGGGCCCTCGGCAATGGGCGTGGAGGCTGGGGGGCACTCAAACTCCCAGGGCACTGGTGGCCAGAGCAGTGGAGAACCTTCTGGGCCTCTGGCTTCCTGTGGGCATTTGCTCGGCTCTGTCACTTCTGGGGACAGGAAGCATGGATCCAGGCTGGCAGCATCTTCAGAAGTGGGACAGGAGCTTCGGAGCCCAGCACTGCCAACAATGAAAACATTTGATGTTTCATTCATTCTCATGGATGTGAGGCCAGAGCCACATCACAAGCAGAATTACCCCCACCCCCACCTTTTCTCCCACTAAAGACCAGAAAGCACACCATCCCCGTGCCGCTCACTCCTCGCCACGAAGAGGCCTCGCTCCCCAGTCCTCCCCCTCCCATAACCATCACACAAGCCTTCGCTTTCTCCAAAAATCAATTCGGGGGCATCACACACATGCAGCTTGGAGCTTTCCGTGTTGCTCGGCTGTGAATAGGGAAATATGAAAACAAAATCCCAGTAGTCCAAAACGCAGGAGAATGAAAGTTTTTAATATGTATAAACCATAATCGAGGGTTTGAACCAGTTCCATGTAACTTACAAGGTCGGTCCTAAGTACATATGTGAACCCTTAGATGTTCAGGAAAAAGACACAAGTGGGCAAAGCCATGCTTTGAATCAAAGAAGTATTCTTGGGTCACCTGGGTGGCTCAGTCAGTGAAGCCTCTGACTCTTGAATTTGGCTCAGGTCATGATCTCATGGTCTGTGAGTTCAAGCCCTGAGTCGGGCTCCATGCTGACAGCACAGAGCCTGCTTTTGGGATTCTCAATCTCTCCCTCTCTCTCTGCCCCTCTCCCCCACTTGCACTCTAAATAAATAAATACATACATAAATACATAAACTTAAAAAAAGAGAGATAAAGGGTTATTCTTGATAAAGGTTGACTTGATTCTTCTTAAAAAAATTTTTTTTTAATGTTTATTTATTTTTGAGAGAGACAGAGACAGAATGCCAGTGGGTTAGGGGCAGAGAGAGAGCGAGACACAGAATCTGAAACAGGCTCCAGGCCCCGAGCTGTCAGCACAGAGCCCGACGCGGGGCTCGAACTCATGAGCTGTGAGATCATGACCTGAGCCAAAGTCGGATGCTCAACCGACTGAGCCACCCAGGCGCCCCCAAAAAGTTGACTCGATTCTTAAATTCAACATGCGGTACTGTGAGGGGCATAATCCAAACATCAATTCTGCTTAGGTCTGCAGTTTCTGCCTGTGACCTATATATAAAACTAAAAGCTGAATTACCTTCATACCCATATCTGTCCTAACTTGAACTTACTTTGCTGGACAGCATGTGAACCCTGCAGGCAACTTGGGGGAACGTGGCTCAGAATGATGGATTTGCTGTAGGTATCCAGCTATCGGGTTACTGTAAATTAGTTCATCACCTGCCATATCTGGACTGGGCTTTTCAATTCTACGTGGTTTTTATTAAGCACATTTAAAAATTTTTTTTAAATAATACATGGCCAATACAAAATTTTGAAAATGTAGGAAAAATGTCTCCCACATGCTTGCCACTTGGAGTGTTCTGGCGAATTTCCTTTTCTTCCTACACAAGTTTTTAAAGGATGCGGTTTTGTTATTCTGACATAGCTGTGATTCTATGTACTTGTTATGATCACATACCTTTCACTGCCAAGAGAAATTGCTCAAGACAAAATTAATAGAAGTATGGTTTTTCCAGGGCTTTTACCATGTTTTTAAAAATTATTATAGGGAGAAAGATCTAGGGAATGGCCTTGTGTTATATATATACACATTCATGTATTCATACACCCACAGTGCTTTGCTTTTTTTTTTAATGTTTATTTTATTTTATTGAGAGAGAGAGAGAGAGAGAGAGAAAGAGAGAGTAAATGCATGTGAGCCGGGGAGGGGAAGAGAGAGAGGGGGACAGAGGATCTGAAGTGGGCTCTGTGCTGACAGCAGAGAGCCTGACATGGGGCTCGAACTCACGAACTGCGAGATCATGACCTGAGCCGAAGTCAGAGGCTCTGAGCCACCCAGGCGCCCCTCACACACCCACAGTGTTTTGAATGTGACCAGAGGAAAGATTCTAATCTACATGCTCACTTCCAAAATTCCAGCTTTGCAATGCAAGGCAATGCATATACATTCATTTATCAGGGACGCACACAGTGGCAAGGTGGAAAACATTCCTGTTAAAATTTAGAAATTGCAATGTGTCCTAAAATTTAGAAATTGCAAAATCCATATATTGGGGCCCTAACCCCCAAGGTGACTGTATTTGGGGATAGGGTCACTAAGGTTAAATAAAGTCACACGAGCCGAGTCCTAATCCAACATGGGTGGTGTTCTTATCAGAAAAGGAAGAGACACCAGGAGTACGTCACACAGACAAGAGGCCACGAGAGGACACAGCCAGGAGCCACCGTCTGCGGGCCGAGAAGAAAGGTCTCATCTGAAACCACCACCCCTACCCTTGCAATTCCAGCTCCTAGAACAGTGAGAAAATAAATTTCTTCTGCCAAAGCCCCTCAATCTGTGGCAGCGTAAGCCGACCAATACAACAGGCATACGGGTATTTATCGTACTATCCTTGCCACATTTTGAGGCTTCCAATTTTCCCAGCTGAGAAGTTGGGAACATAATGTACGCTGCCCCCAGGAATAAAAACTTCTCCAAAAGGGAGCCTGAATGTTTGTATCCCCCCAGTTCATGTGTCGAAACCTGATCCCCAAGGTGATGGTATTGGGAGGTGGGGCCTTTGGGAGGTGACTTGGTCCTGATTCTGGAGCCCCCATGAATGGGATTAGTGGCCTTATGAACGAGTCCCCGGAGAGCTCCCTTGTCCCTTCTGTCTTGTGAGGACGCAGTGAAAAAACGTCCATCTGTGAACCAGGAAGCAGGCTCTCAGCAGACAGAATCTGCTGGCACCTTGATGTTGGATATCCTGCCTCCAGAACTGTGATCAACCAATACCTGTTGTTTACGCCCCTAGTCTCTTTCCCTGACTCTATCCCAGCCTCTCCCCAGGCCCCTCACCTATGAAATGTGTTTGACATCTTCGAAGGGGGTATGTATACACCATCACAGCACCACTAATCCTTATTTAATGCCTGTTCCCACACATATAACACAGGAATGATGTGCTGAAAATATTTAAGATGGGCCCAAGAAAGAGTTGGCTACTGTCTCAACGAGATTCATGTTTTCAGACCCCTTCAGGACTGACAAGGGCAAAAAGAGAAAACTCAGGGGGTGAGTTATCCAGACCCCTGTAATCCTCAGCTGGTCACACGGACAGCTGCGCCCAGAAAGCCCTGGCCCAGCGTTGACTCTGTCTACCTCAGGAAGCACCAGGCTCGGAGGGCTCACAAGCCACAGGGCTGTTGGCTCATGGATTGTTCTGGAACCAACAACTCTGCACTCCCCATCTGGCCAGCTTCCTTTTAACGAGCACTTTGCATTTTGTGTCCCACCCACAAACGAGGGGTCTCACCATTTAGAAGTTAATGACATCAGTGATGTGTAAGTTGGAAATGAAGCACTCCTCTATACGTCCGATTGATCCAGAAGCACAGACCTCCCCCCCCCCCCCCTGGTAATGACACAAATAAAACCACTTCCTTGTCCCCGCCTCTGACAGGAGCTGCCAGCTTAGAGGGAGTGTGTGGCTTCCCTTCAGGTGGACTGAGGGACAAGATGATAGATGCACTCAACTTGGGCACCTTGAAAACCTGTGAGTCTTAGACAACCACCGGGAGCAAATTCCCACCGCGCGTGGGACACACGACTCCCCCGCCTCCCTCCTCTAATAAAAGCCTTGCTTGGGTTATTTAGCATAAGCTAAGCACCAGCAATTTCTTTGATTATCCATCTGAAGCAATTTTTAAAACCAGATTAAAGCCACTTGTCAGAAGCAGATTTGCCCAAGGGCAGGAAAAATTCTGAGAACCGATCTGTGAGGGCGCTTCAGTAACTGAAGGTTACATAATGTCCTTTTATGCTTCAAGATTGTATCAGCATGTGTGGGACGGCCATCCAGCTCAGAATCCAAAGGCCGGCTCTTGAGGGCTGGGCAGCGTAGACCTCTCAATGGGGGCTTTGCAGCCCGAAGGGGGCGCTGCCGTTGAGTGCAAGTTGCAGGATGAGGCCCGATGCTGTCCCCTTGGTGCAGACCAGAGGCCCCCAGCAAAATAAACGGAGAAGCGTGGGCTAAGAGGTGATTTCCTGCAGCAAAATTCGGAGCAGACAACGGAGGTGCAGAAAAGGCCGTCCCCACTACCCTGGCTGGAGACAATCACATCCAGATGGGCTCCTAAATACACAGTTCTGAAGACATACGCTTGAGCCACCCGGGAATGTTCAGAGAAGGAGGCCGTTTGAGAAAAAACAAGCGTGGCCCCTGAACTACCAGGGTTGAAGGGAACCAGCAAAACCATAAAGCATCACTGTCACGATGGAGAGTTGGCCACATACTGAGCATTTATCAAGGCCAGGCCCACGCTAAGCCCTTTTCAGTTATGACTGTGTTTAATGCACTCAGTAGCCCGCAGAATGGATAGCCCTTACTGCCCACATGTAGAAATATTCCCAGAGAGGTTTAAGACTGGACTCAGGGTCTCGGAGCTCCTGATGCGAAGCAAGATCCAAGCCCCGCACCGCCTGGCTCCAGGGCCCTGACGCCTCCTGCTTCCCTGTGCTTGCTGGCCTCACCTCTTCTGCACGGGCACTGCTTCTCCCATTCACTCTGGCTGCATTATTCTGTCTTCCAGTCTGCAGCCAGAGCGATGGCTTAGAAATAAAAGCCTGATCCCATCAGCCTTGTGGGAAGACTCTCCGATGGCTTCATTTTGCAGTCAGCTGTGGCCCCAGCCTGCCTTTCCTGTCTCATCCCACTCGGAGCTCCCCGTCCGTGCATCTGCCTGGAGCCCAGAGCCCAGAGCCCTCCTACTCTTCCCCAGCAGGTCTCAGTTCCACTCATCACTTGTCAACAAAGCCTTCCTGACCTCTGGGATCAGATCTTCTTTCACAGGCCCACCTAGTGATGGCTGTAGTCACAGTTGCCATCCACATGGATTGATGACCATTCCCTCCACTGGAGGATAATGAAGACTGAGTCTTTTCTCTTTTCAATATTGTGTCCTCAGTATGTAGTGTATAGCAAACATTGAATATATGAATGTATGAGTAGATGGATGGGTGATTGGATGAATGGTTGGGCGGATGGAACATTGGGTGGATAGATGGTTGGGTAGATGGATGGGTGATTGGTAGATGGACAGTTGGATGGATGGATGGATAAATGAATGATTGGTGGATGGATGGTTGGTATATGGATGATTGGGTAGGTGGATGGTTGGGTAAATGGATGGGTGAGTGAATGGATGGTTGAGTGGATGGACAGTTGGGTAGGTGGATGGATAGATGGGCAGATACAAATAAACCCAAAACAAGGATTCTAAATATACAGAAATGCTCCCAAATCACAGTTGTTTGACTTGAACGTTAGGAATGCTCTTTTCTTCCAGGCAACCCTAGCATTCTAGTAACCTGTTTAGTCCAAACACTTCATTTTACAGATGAGGGAAATGAGGCTCAGAAAAGGCAACACACTTTTGTTTAAATGCTTCTTCCAAAGAAGTGAGGTTAAGGCCCTACGCACACTGGTGGGTCTGATGAACTAGGGGGTGTGCTGCAAGAAATTTGTTACTAATTATAAAGTACAGAAGTCTGTGAATGATTTGTTATTTTCATAAATTAGTGTAATTTCCCCACATCACATCATCACTGTTACTCACCGCATTCCAATGTTCTTTCTAGAAAAGAAAAGCGAGGAGTAAAGAGAGATCCTGTGAGTTCGACTGCAGCCCCTGGGAACCACCAATCCTAATACACTATCCCCAGTCGTGGCAGCTGGGGTGGTGATGAGGGGGCCCGGGGCTGGGGACGGTCCTCGGCTGTGTGCGTTCCTGCCTCGGCCCACCAATTTGGTGTTTTTCTGACACAGCTGAGCCCTCAGAGAAGTATGACACTTCTGCCCTATTCTCCCTTAGCGTAATCTCTCGGGAGGAGGTGAGACTCCTCTGCTTGGTGACTTGGAGAAAGCAGCCCCCATAGGTACCCTTCTCTTCCCCCAGCTGCCTGCCATGTGAAAACCTCTCTGGGGCTGGCCCTCCCCAGCCTTTGTGGCTCCCTGCACTTGTACACAGCCTGGCACTGGGTGTGGAGGGTTAGTTCAGGGGGCAGTATTGGGAGCAGCCATTCTGACTTGCTTCCCTGATTCCCCTCCTCCATGGTAAGACCCCCTTACTCTCCGGAACAGTGCAGACACTCTCATCGGGCTCTGTGGTAGGAACCCCCCCTCCGCCTCCCTCCATGGAGGGACCCCTCCCTGGGATGCATATGCCCCCTTTTCTATTCTCCTAAAGCCTGTGTGCAGACTCTCTCTCAGTACCTACACGCTGTCCTATTTGTTTGCTCACTTATTTTCCTGCTGGGTATGACCTCCTGGAGGCTAAAGGGAAGTCATCTCATTTGTTTTTATATCTCGGTCTAGCACCCGTACATACTCTGCCGAATGAATCGTGGAATGATGGAATGAGTATATAAATGAGGAATAATTTTTTTCACTGACATAAAAACCTGCTTACTTGGGTTAACTCCCATACTGTGAGATGGATCCCTATTCCAGGGAGTTTGGGAAAGGATTTCTGTTCTAAGTGATTTGTGCAGAGGAAAGAATTCTCAGGTTAATAAAGAGAGGGAAATTGTCAAGTCCCAACAACCAAACATGGCTGGAACATGGCTGAGTCAGTTAAGCATCTGGCTCTTGATTTGGGCACAGGTCATGATCTCACATGTTCATGAGTTTGAGCCTTGCATCAGGCTCTGCACCGGCAGCATGGAGCCTGCTTGGGCTTCTCTCTCTCTCTCTCTCTCTCTCTCTCTCTCTTTTTCTCTCTCCTTCTCTCTCTGCCCCTTCACTGCTCATGCAAGCACTCTCTCTCTTTCTCAAAATAAGTAAACTTCAAAAAACAAAACAAACAAAAAAACAATTAAACATGGTATTTCGTGGAGAAAGACACCCCCTCAGAAAATTCTTTGCTATTCCAGCAGATAAAGTCAAATCTACACACACGATCTTAACTTGTCCAAACAGTGCTTCCTGCACAGAGGCCTAGGAGCCCACTGACCTTAGCAGCCTTGTCAGACTCAGCTTTGTATTTTTAATCCAGTTTTAACTCTTTCTTATGCTCATTCTGTGATAGAAAAAACAAAGACCACAATGCTTGAGCAGCCCATGAAACAGGTGGAAGGAAAATATTGTTAGGTTCTAAAGAGTTACGGGGGAGAAGGGTGTGTGTGTGAGGGCGTGTTTTCCTTACTATTTCATCTGCACTCTGCCACATGAACTTTTACATGACTTCAAGGTCATGGTCAGTGTCAGTCTGCTTGTGGGAATCCATCATTCGGCATAGCATAGGGAGGAAACCCGGCAACTGAATTCCAAGGAAAATTAAAAAATGATCTTCTAACCAATTTTTTCAGCATCTTTCTCGTAGCGTCCAAAAGACAGCGGAATGACCCAATTTTGTGCTTCCCAGACTGATTGCTGGAAGGGCTGACGGATTGTTGCACACACGAGCTCACCATCGCTGCACAAACCCATGTCTCTGTGTGTCATTCACATCTATCGTTGTCCTTCCAATGCATCTAGATAAGTCATGATCAGACCCCAATTCACTGAAATGCGTTTCCGACATAATAATTCGTTCTGATTGTTCAGACATTTCCTAATGTTCAAATCCCAAAAATAAAATTACTATCCCATTAGAGAGGATATCTTTTTTATTCATAATAGAGAAAGGTCTTTGAGACTTTAATAAGCCCAGATCAAGGAATTTGGTGGAATATTTGGTAGGAATATTTTCTTAATTTTAATTTAAATCCTACTAATTATCCACGGGAAAATGCAAGCAACTGTTTTGTTTGTGTGCTTGGATCATGGGGGTATTTTTATTTTGTTGCTTTTTTTTGGGGGGGGGGCAGGAAGGCAGCCAGGGTGTTTATTTTGTTTTGACATCAAGAAACAACACATAGTGGTAAACATATTTTTGCTAACATTCCTTCTTGATAAGACTTCTAAAGTGTATTAAAATCATTTTCCTGCCTTTGTCAACACAAGAAAAGTACAAAACATTGGAATCTTCCCTTGATGATTGAAAAATCTTTCAGAGAATTTGGGGCATTCCCTGAACAAAAAGATGTTATCAATGTCACCATGTGAGGCTGAACCCATGTGTACTGAGCTAAAAACTGTGAAGAAGGGTTTTTTTTTTCTAGAACATGTCCCAGTCACCAGCCTATTTTGTTGAGATTTGCCTCTCTATAATTCCACCGGCCTAAATGTGTGTGGGGTGGGGGGAGTTGATGAGTCAACATCACCAGAGACCAAGCCAGTTCCATGTTGAAGACATAAAAACCATCCCAGGCTCCTTCCCAACATTAACACAGCTGCGGTGATGATTTGGGAAGATTAACTCCTGTCAAGGTTGGCATTTGAGGCCACAAACAGAAAAGAGATT
Source organism: Panthera uncia (assembly GCF_023721935.1). Taxonomy (NCBI): domain Eukaryota; kingdom Metazoa; phylum Chordata; class Mammalia; order Carnivora; family Felidae; genus Panthera; species Panthera uncia. The sequence goes on along the minus strand of NC_064818.1, from coordinate 75,549,132 downwards.
ACAAGTGTATGCAAAATAAGCTGCTCTTGAAAAGGAAAGAAAAACAACTCTTGCCCATGGTATTCTCTCTCTTATTATTCTTTTTCTTCTGGAAACATCTCCCTACCACTCCCAAAATAAATGCCAGGTGTTTTGCTGCACTTCCATTTAAAACTAGAGAAAGAAACTTGATACAGTGACTTTTTGGTCTTTTCAGAGAGCTTGGGTTGGAAAGTGTCATACAAAGAATTATTAACAACAACAGGGGGTTGGACTAATGGGGGTTTGGCCGCTAGAGGAGACATGGGCGACAGAGGCCTGTGATCCCCAGAGATGGAAAGCAACAGAGTAAGTGCTCCTCTTACCCCAGCTAAGTCCTGAAGGATGTGGCCCAGGGAGTCCATCGGTCTCTTGGGCTTGATGAGACGGAGCTGGGCATCTGAGTGCCAGAGAAAAGAAACTTGGACAAAGAGAGAACTCTGGGGATATCCAAGTGCTGATTAGCATGTATATGTATATGAACCTGACACTAGGTTCAGACCATCAGGAAGGTTTATGGGGAAGAATCCTTAAAGCTAACACAGGGCTGGGAAAAGCTCCTGTTCCCACCAGCCACGGTGGAAAACCCCATAATTCATGGGACGTCTGTTAAAGCACTAAGAAGGTCTTGTCTCAGTAGTGGAAAAAATGAATCCTGGGCTAAACACTGCTCTGATCCCATCTAATGAAGCCCTAAAAAGATTAGGCTGTTCCAAATAACTTAACTGCATCCCAGAGCAAAGTTCAGGAATATTTATAAGAATACAAAAATATCCAGGATCCAAAAGCATAAGGCCCCACAGTATCTGGAATGCAAAGAAGCAGGAAAATATGACCCACAATGCAAATAAAACTCAGTTAATCAAAACCAACCCAGAAATTATGCAGATGATAGAATTAGTACACAAGGACTTTTTTAAGTTTATTTATTTATTTTGAGAGAGAGAGAGAAAATATGAGTCAGGAAGGGGCAGATAGAGGGGGAGAGAGAGAGAATCCCAAGCAGGCTCCACACTGTCATCACAGAGCCTGAAGCGGGGCTCGAACCCTGGAACCATGAGATCATGACCTGAGCTGAAGTCAGATGATGAACCGAGACACCCACGTGCCCCCCCCTTTAAAAAAATGTTTTTCTAAGTTTACTTACACAAGGACTTTTTAAAAAGTATTATAACTGTGTTCCATATGTTCAGGAGGCTAGAGGGAAGATTGAGCACGTTAAGTACAGATGTGGAAGACATAAAAAAGATCCCAATTAGGGGCACCCGACTGGCTCAGTCAGTGGAGCATGTGACTCTTGATCTCGGGATTGTGAGTTTGAGCCCCATGTTGGATGTAGGGATTACTTAAAACTAAAATCTTAAAAAAAAATCCCAATCAAGTGTGTCAAGAAGAAAACTCTAATATCTAAAATGAAAAACATAGTGGGTGGGATTAGTAACAGATTAGTCCTTACAGAGAAAAAGACAAGTGAACTCGAAGACAGAGCAGTAGAAAGACTCCAAAATGAAACACGCAGAGAAAAAGACAAGAATTTTTAAAAACAGAGCATCAGTGAGTTGTGAGACAATTCAAGCAGCCAAATATGTATTTAATTAGAGTCCCCAAAGGAGGGAGGGAGATTTTTAAAAACTATTTGAAGAAATAATGGCTGCAAAACTTACCAAAAATGATGTAAACTATAAACCCATAGATACAAGAATCTAACTCTCAGCACAAGAAACAAGAAGGAACTTACACCAAAGTATATCATAACCAAATTGCTTAAAACCATAAAAACATAAAAAAATATTAAGAGCAGCCAGAGAAGGAAAGACAGAAGAACAAAAGAAAGGATGGCAGGAGTTTTTGTTGGAAACCACGCATGCTAGAGTGCAGGGGGGGCAATCAATTTCAAGTAGTAAAAGAGAAAAGAACTGTCGATCAAGAACTCTTTGCCTAGCAAAAACAGCTTCCTGAAACATGGGTGAAATGAAGGTTTTTTTTCAGACATTTAAAAGCCAAGAGGATTAAGTACCAGCAGACCTATCTTTCAAAAACTGTTGAAGGAAGTCCCACAAACCAAAAGAAAATAATACCAGATGGCCATCGGTACCTACACAAAAGAATAAGTAACAGCAGGAATGGTGACTCTGCAGGCAAATATAAGTTCTTTTTTCCTCATTATTTAAAGCTCCTTTAAGAGATAGTTGGCTATGTCAAGCAAAAATAACATATGTCGTGGGATTTGAAACATACATAGAAATAAAATATATGACAACAAAACACAAAGGCCCAAAGGGGAGAAATAAAAATATATTGTTGTAAGACTCTACTAAATGTACATGAAATGGTGTAATAACACTTGAAATGCATCACTTCAAAGATGTATAGTATAGATCCTAAAGCAACCACCTACATAACACAAATAGTTATGGCTAATAAGTTAAAAGGGAAATAAAATAGAATCATTAATGACTTTATTTTCAAAAGAAGCCAAAAAGTAGGGTAAAAGGCACAGAAAAGAGATGGAGAAAACAAATAAGACTGTAGATTTAAACCAACCATATCGATAATCACATTAAATGTAAATGTAACAAATACTTCTGTTAAAAGGCAGTAATATTCAGAGTGGATGGCAAAAGAAAGACCCAACTATATGCTGTCTACAGAAAAAGCATTTCAAACTTTGCTTAAAAATACAAATAGATTAAGAGAATGAAAGGTAGGGGGAAACTATACTGTGAAAATGTTAATGAAAAGAAAGCTGCTGTGTCTGTATTATATCAGACAAAACAGATTTTGGAGCAAGGAATATTACCTGGCATAAGGAAGATCATCCTAAGGATAAAAGGTTCAATTCATCAATAGGACATAAACATTCTAGAAGTCTATTTAATAACAGGGGAGCCTAGGTAGCTCACTCCATTAAGCGTCTGACTCTTGATTTTGGTTCAGGTCATGATCTCACGGTTTGTGAGATCAAGCCCCATGATGGGCTCTGTGCTGAAAGCATGTGGAGCCTGCTTGGGATTCTCTCTCTCCCTCTCTTTCCACTCTCCCACCACATTCTCTTTCTCTAAAAATAAATAAATAAACATTTTTTAAGTTTATTTAATAATAGAGCTTCAAAATACACAAAGCAAAACCTGATCAAAAAAAAAAAAAAAAGAAAGAAATGGCCAAATCCCCGGTTATAAAGTGATAGTTCCATACGCCTTTCTCAATAATTGATTGAACAAGGGGCGCCTGGGTGGCTCAGTCAGTTAAGCGTCTTTAGCTCAGGTCATGATCTCACTGCTCGTGGGTTCGAGCCCCGCGTCGGGTTCTGTGCTGACAGCTCGGAGCCTGGAGCCTGCCTCAGATTCTGTCTCTGTCTCTCTGCCCCTTTCCTGCTTGTGCTCTCTCATTCTCTTTCTCTCAAATATAAAATAAAACATAAACAAAATGAAAAAAAATAATTGATTAAACAAGTAGATAGAAAATCAGCACAGATATAAAAGACTAGAGCAACACTATCAACCAACTTGACCCAATTGCTAAACACTACCCATTAGTGGCAGAATTATATTCTTTTCAAGTACAAATGGTACATTTAGAAGATAGACTATATTCTACCCATTTTAAAAAGTCTCAATAAATTTAAAAAGATTCAAATTATCCAAAGCATATCATCTGGCTAGAGTGGAATTAAATTATAAATTAATAACAGAAGGATATCTGGAAAGTCCCCAACTATTTGGATATTAAATAATACACTTCTAATAGCCCATGAGTCAAGGAAGAAATTAAAAGGAAAATTAGAAAGTATTTGAACCAATACTTGAACCAAATGAAAATTAGAACACACATGGGGCACCTGGGTGGCTCAGCTGGTTAAGCATCTGACTCTTGGTTTCAGTTCAGGTCATGATCTCACAGTCGTGAGATTGAGTCCCACGTCAGGCTCTGCACTCTCAGCATAGAGCCTGCTTGGGATTCTCTCTGCCCCTCTCTTTCTGCCCCTCCTTATGCTCTCTCTCTCTCTCTCTCTCTCAAAATAAATAAACTTAAAAAAAAAACATATATATATGATTAGAGTTAGGGTTAGAGTTAGGGTTAGGGTTATATATATTTATAGGGTTTATATATTTATAGGGTTATATATATTTATATATATATATATATTTATATATATATATATATTTTTTTTTTTTTTTTTAAGGAGCCAGACACCAAAGTATAAATGATGCTTAATCCCCCTTTATATGAAGTTCAAGACCTGGCAGAAGTCAGAATGGTTGTTATTCTTGGGCAGTGTATTGACTGGGAGGGGACATGAGAGAATGTCCTGGGGTGACGGGAATGATTTAGATCTAGGGGAGGTTTGATTACACGTGAGTGTAAACATTCATCAAGCTCTCAGCTTCATACTCTTACAGAATGTATTTTATACCAGTAAACACACACACACACACACACACACACACACACACACAACTATGGAGACAGTAAAATGATCAATGGTTACCAGGGGTTGGTAGGGGTGGGAGGGAGGAATGAAAAGGTGCAGCACAGGAAACTTTTTAAGGCAGTAAAACTATTCTGTAAGATACTGCAATGAATACCTGTATGATATTGTGTTATGGATTTGCCAAATCCATAGACTGTACGGAGCAGAGCTTGATATAAACTGTAGATCTTAGTTAATAATGTATCAATATTGGTTCATTAGCTGTAACAAATATACCACACTAATGCAAAATGTTAATAATAAGGCAAACTGTATAGGAGGAAGGGGGGTATATAAGAATTCTCTGTAGGGCTCAATTTTTCTATAAACCTGAAACTGCTCTAAAACATAGTCTATTAATTATTTAAGTATGTAGTATATAAATACCTGTATTAGTATATTGTTTAAATATTTAAGTATATTATGCATAATATATGTGTATGTTGTGTTAATATGTATGTTAACATATTTTAAAATTATATGTGTGTCAATATATTATTTAAATATATTACATAAATATTATTGTTTAAATATATTACATAATTATTGTTTAAATAGATTACATAAATATTTATATCAATAAATATATTGTTTGAAGATATTTAAATATTTAAATACATGAAAATATATACGCACATACACACACAGCCACCACAATCAATAAAGAATGAGGAAAATGTGAAAAGCTTGAGGGAAGCACTAATATTTTAAGAGCAATTGTCTATAGATGGTGAGTGCATTGGTGATTTTTTTTCCCCCTCACTTGTCACTTTTCTCTATTTTCCAAATTGTTGCAACGCATGGGAGGTGATCTCAGGATGGAAAAATACTCCTCCTCTCCTCTTTTTAAATGCCCTGTTGAAACCGGATGAGCAGAAAGCAGACACACACCTAATTCAGCGCGTGACCTTCTTTCTCAGCCTGTATCTCAAGTCAGGAGCTCACTACCCCCCCCCCCCCCCCCCCCCCCCCCCCCCCCCCCCCGTTCTTCCCTCCTCCTCCGCTCCTCAGA
>NC_064818.1:75311461-75543531 GCF_023721935.1 Panthera uncia | reverse complement strand
CCCCCCCCCCCCCCCCCCCCCGCCTCTCTGTGTTTACTTCCTGCCAGAGTTAAATAATGAGTCAGAAGCAGGACTGGGGACTGGCTGGGCGGAGGCTCTGCCTGACACACCCAGCCTTGGCAGGAGCTTGGGAGTAGATCTGGGACTTTGCAGAAGTTTGTTTGCAAGGAGGAGATTACTACTGCCTAGGAAACACGGGGCACGGTCATGAAGAGCTGGCCCAGCCCCTGCTCATCAAACAGGTCTTTTTCATTTTTCTTTTATCTGGGTCTGCGAATGGACCTTGTTTATAGGGAAATTAAATTGAAGGACAGACCCGGGTTTCCTTCTAATTATGGAGACCACAACACAAATGTTTTCAGACCCCCCGGGAGAGCTCAGCAATAATGGGTCTGAGCCCCGGCTTCCAGAGGCACCAGACCGAGCTGGACTGTGGTCCCCACCATGCCACATTTTGTCTGTGTGGGGACGAGTTTCTTAACCTCTCCGAGCCTCGATTTCCTCGTGGCCTTCCGGTCATCTGCGTGCGTCCATTCTGAGCGGCGGGTGAGGTGTGTGTTTGGGCCCTGGGTCCCCTGCCCTGCATGCAGGTGACTCAGTGGCAAGGCACAAGGGGACATTCTGGCCTGTCATTTCAAGCCCACCCTTTCATGTTTCAAACCATTTTTCTACCCTTCCCTAAGCTGCTGCTACCCAAACACCAAGGATTTTTGTTCTAAGTCTATATTTGAAAAAGTCAAGGGGTTGAGCTTAATGAATCTGCCACATCTTCTGTTTCCCAGACTTAAAGAAGGTCTGGAGTTCTCTACTGAAGAGCCTAGTAAGTCTGGGGGCGCCTGTGTGGCTCAGTCAGTTAAGCATCTGACTTCGGCTCAGGTCACGATCTCACGGTTCATTGAGTTCGAGCCCGCGTCGGGCTCTGTGCTGACAGCTCAGAGCCTGGATCCTGCTTTGGATTCTGTGTCTCCCTGTCTCTCTGCCCCTGTCCAGTTTGCACTCTCTCTCTCTCAAAAATAAACATTAAAAAGGATATTTTTTTTTAAAGAGCCCAGTAAGTCCAGTCTTTCCTAAAGTCTGTTTCCTATAGATCCATAATAATTACAGCGTTCCCTCTGCCTGGAACCATCTTCTTTCCCCACAAATCCCTATTTCTATTTGGTTTCAAAGACCCAGCAGCAAGGGTGCTCCCTCTGGAGGACTCTCTCCCTTCCCTCAGCAGAGCCGGGCCCTCTCTCCCACCCCGGTGCTCCCACAGAGCCTGCCTGTAGCATTTAGCTCTTCTAGAACGCTTTGTTTACATGCCTCTCTCTACAACTGGACCAATACGTCCCGTTGGTCTCTTCCCCCTCTGGCCTCCAGCTCAGAGCTCGGCCTGTGGTGAGCTGCAGACCCACGTTCGCTAAATGGAATATGGAATCTTCTCCCCATCCTCCAAAAAGGATGAGGTCTGTTCAGGTGTTTAAGGGACTGGGGGTACAGCAGGAAGTGGGCTATCCCTGAAGTACCAAAGAGAGCCCTGCTTTTCTCCCAAAGATGGAGGTCTATCCTGGGTGGCCCCGTGAGACGGGGACTGTGACAGCTCACTTTTTGGCCAGCTTCACCCAATACTGGACACTGGGTCTGCGACTGTGGAACTCGGCGGAATATACCCGATGGGCCACTTTTTCACTTCTCAGCAAAGGGTGCTCATCGCCCAATTGCTGAAGCCAAAGTTAAAGGAATCTTCCTCGACTGTTCCCTCCCTCCTTCCAAATCCAGTCCATCAACAGGTCCTGTCTCTCAGCTCCCGAATACCCAAAATATCAGAGCCGTGTCTGTTTCGCCATTTTCACCGTAATCACCTCAGTCCCGCTGTGCTCAGGATCCTCCCCAGAGGGGTGAACATTGACTCTCGGGAGGGGAAAACATCTTAGATATTACAGTGCAATTACAAGGTCATAGCTGGTCCAATACGGAATCCGAAGACCACAATACATATACAATGTACCTAATGGAGAGTTCTTGGGGAGGAGAAGGCAATTAGGAACAAACTGTCTAGGAAGGTTCCTGTAGCAGGACAGAGGGAGATAATGAAACCATGATTGTGATCCCTGCCTCCTTCGAGGCACGCTGGATCCTGCCAGGGTCCTGAGTATTTCAGAACTCCCCCGCTCATGCTTCCTCCTCTGACCTCCCGGCCTCCAGTCTGGCCCCCTTGCATTCTCCACACAGCAGTCAGAGAGGTTCTATTAAAACATGAATCAGGGGCGCCTGAGTGGCTCAGTTGGTTAAGCGTCTGAGTCTTGATCTCAGCCCAGGTCATGATCTCACAGTTTGTGGGGTCCAGCCCAGAGTCAGGCTCTGCATTGACAACACAGAGCCTACTTGGGATTCTCTCTCTCTCTCTCTCTCTCTCTCTTTCTCTCTCTCTCTCTTCCCCTTCCCTGCTTGTGCTTTCTCCCTCTAAGTAAATAAATAAACATTAAAAAAAAAATAAATCCATTCATGTCACCTAAATCTAGATCTCTTACCACGGCCTTCAGGCCCTAGTCTGGCCAACCTGGACCCTGTCCTCCTCCCCACCTCTTCCTACCTCATCAGCCTCCTTCTGTTTCTCTAACAAACCAAATTCATTTGCCCCTTACGTCCTTTCCACTGCCTGTCCCTTGACCTGGATCTTCCTCTGCCTGCCTTTTTTTTTTTTTTTGTAAGTTTATTTATTTTTGAGAGAGAGAGAGAGAGAGCACGTGCATGTGTGAGTGATTGGGGGAGAGGCAGAGAGAGAGAGGAGAGAGGGAGTCCCAAGCAAGTTCCTCACTGTCAGCGCGGAGCCTTACACGTCAGGCTCAGTCCTACGAACCGTGAGATTGTGACCTTAGTCAAAATCAAAGAGTCAGACACTCAACTGACTGAGCCATCCAGGTGCCCCCCATGCCTGGCCTCCTTTTTGCCTTTCCAGACTCAGTTAATACATCACCTCCTTCTCTGAGCATCTAATCCAGAGTATCAAACTGTAGGGTTCTCAACGTCAGGTGCATCAAACCTTGGGGGGCATCAGAATCACCTGGAGGCCTGGTGAAACACAGATCCCTGGGCCCCACCTCTGGAGTTGATTCAGAGAGTCTGACCTAAGACTGAATTTGTCAGGTTTGCAGGGGATGTTGAGCCTGCCAATCTGGACTTCACTTTGAGAACCACGACTGAATCTGAACTAGCCACTCCCTGTCTATGGCCGTCTACCCCAGCGCCCCATTTGGTGTCTTTTAGAGCCCTGATAGTACCTGAAAGTGTCTGTCTTCCTTCTGTTTCCTTGTTTAATGTCCGACTTCCTCACTACAACCTACTTACCCAGTGGGGCAGAGAGACTCCAGGGCTCTGGCTGACAGCTGTGTCCCCACCACTTAGCACAGAATCGGGCCCAGAACGGTGGCGCCCAATAGATATTTGTGGGAGGAAAAAAATAGAAGAGGGGAGAGGGCAGAGGCTTAATGTACACGAATTATCCCCAAATTCTGTGCCATAACTTGAAAGTTTACAGAAGCACAAGCAAGTTGGTATTGTTATTGGCCTGAGGGTAGCACCTTGGGCCGTGTGCTAAGACTTTGTCATAAAGATCACATGGGTGTCTTATTAAAAACAGATTGTTGGGCCTCACCCCAAATCTACTGTATCAGACTCTTCATGGGAGAGGTCAGGAAATGGGGTATTTTTAATACTTATAAGTTGGACCTGGCAATAGATGAGTATTTCAGAAATTCCCCCACTCATGAGAATCACCTAGGATGCTTATTAAACACAGATTCCTGGGGCATGTGGGTGGTTCAGTCGGTTAAGCGTCTGGCTTCAGGTCAGGTCATGATCTCGTGGTTCGTGAGTTTGAGCCCCGCATTGGGCTCTGTGCTGACTGTGCAGAACCTGCTTGGGATTCTCTCTCTCTCTCTCTCTCTGCCCCTCCCCTACTTGTGCTCTTATCTCTCTCAAAAGAAATAAATAAGCTTAAACACACACACACACACACACACACCCCAAAAAACCCACAGAGTCCTAAGTTCCACATGTAGCGATTTGATTCAGAAGGACTAGGGTGGCTCTAGGAATTTATATATTTTACAAACACCCAGGTAAACCTTATGATCTGGGGAGACTGGGAAATACCACCCCAGATGATTTCATTTACTATCCTTCACCCCCACCCTGACCTTGTCCTATGCTCTTAGGTACAGTTTTAAAGTCATGAAAATAAGAGCAGTGGAATGAACTACCCCGCCTGAGACTAACGTGTGAACCACCATGAGGACAGTATAGAATTGGGGGCCACAATGCTCCATTAAACTATCACCCCTCTCCACACCAGGGGCCAGCTTAAATAAAAGCCAGGGTTCCCAGGACACTCCTATGGTCTTTCTTTCAATGTGTCCAGAATTGTTCATCATTTCCCTATAGTAGGTATCCCTTTAGACATCCTTGGCTCTGATGGTGGGTCCTTCTTTTGGGTTCTTGTTCCAGAACCTTAGCAGGTTCCAGAAACCTTCTTTGTCTCCACTTCCTCTGCCCACACCCAGGCAGTCACCAGGTTCTGTGGGTTCTGCCTTGGGATGGTTTCCTGGGGACCATTCCGCCGCTACAGGGACCTCCCTTATGTCCTTCCAGCCTCCCCCTCCAGCGCACCAGTCCAAGCCCCTAAATTCATCCTCTGAACTCTGTCCTCACATGCATAAATCTTTATTTAAATATAAACAAACAAACCACAAAGTCCTCCTCCAGCTTCCTGTTACTTGCAGGATAAGATCTCAACCCCTCACCTGACCTCCATATTCTCCTCCGTCTGACCTCACTCCTTCTGCCTTGTTTTTAGTGAACACTCACCCCCTCCGTCAGGGCTCACGTCCTACTCAGCCACAAAGAGACCCAATTCAGGAATTCTGCCCCACCTGGGATGGCCTCTAGAGCTGTCCCCTTTAGTTCACCCCCCCACCCCTGCCAGGAGACTCTCCTTGTCCACCCCAGCCCTCAGAGAAGCCTTCTTCTCCTGAACCCCAACAGCACTGAGCCTATGGCATCACACAGCTCCAGAATAATGCAGTGGTTCTCAAGTGTGGACCTTGGACCAACCAGCAGCATCAGCATCACTTGGGAACCGGTTAGAAACGCTCATCCTTAGGCCTTGGGCCACACCTACTGAATCAGAATCTCTGGAAAAGAAACCCAGCGATCTATGTTTTAACCAGCCTGGCAGGGTGATCCTGAGGCCTGCTCACGTTTGAGAACCAGCGGATAATGGTTAAGACTCCTGGCTCTTGAGGGGCGCCTGGGTGGCTCAGTCAGTTAAGCGTCCAAGTTCAGCTCAGGTCATGATCTTGGGCTCTGTGAGTTCGAGACCCACGTCGGGCTGTCAGGCTCTGTGCTGACAGCTCGGAGCCTGGAGCCTGCTTGGGATTCTGTGTCTCCCTCTCTCTCTCTGCCCCCCCCCCCCCCCTTCTCTCTCAAAAATAAATAAACATTAAAAAAAAATTTTTTTTTTAAAGACTCTAGGCTGTTGAGTTTCTAGCCCCTCTTCTTCAGTGACAAAGGTGCCAGAAACTCACTTAGGACTCGCTTAGGGCCTCTGCCTGAGAAACGTCAGTCAGCTCTGAACTACTCCCTGTGACCCTCCTTGGAAGCGTGAGCAGGTAGGATGCGAGAGGACAGGAAACAGCTACTACTCAGCAGTTTTTCCTATAAGACAGTCATTTCCTCTGGTGCAACCTCATAGCTCTACTCTCTGGGGAGAAGTTGTATGGTAAGATTCATTGTGTTTTGAGTGTTTAAAAAGAGAGGGGTGCCATCCCTGGCTGGTGGTACCCAAGGAGCGAAAGGAAGGCTCGTGAGACGGTGGGCGGTGGACCCCGAACTGGGCGCAGGCACCCAGGGCAGCCATGCTCGAGGGTGGACGTTGCTGAGCAGTAAGAGGGGCACCCCGGCTTTGTCCTAGGAGCGCGGGCTCATCCTCCCTCAGGAGGCAGGGACTTGGGCAGCGATGGGCACAAGGGAGGTGCCTCCCAGCCTCTGCAGGGCTCTGAGCAAAGCGGGGCGAAGTTGCAACAGCGACACCACGTGGCGATGGGAACGCAAGGCGGATGAATTGACGTGACTCAGTCGGATGAAAAACTTCACCCCTTCGGGGATGTAGGAGCCCCATCCTTGTGTCATTCAGAGGGAGGAAGACCCTTAAGGCAGAAACAATGGACTTTCTACTACTAAATCGTAGATGACACAGGGCTCCAAGCCTCAGTTTCCCCATCTGTAGAGTGGAGAGAACGCTGTGTGGAGAGACGTTAGGCAATATTAACATATGCCTTTCCCCCTACATTCTTCCCTTGTCTCCAGGTCCAGTGGGAACCACCGCGAGCCTTTCTGTGTTTTCTCTCTGGAGTTTTTCCAATGAGAAAACACAGTATGAGGCCAATGGTTTCTTCGGTCTTTTGTAAAAACCTATCATCTCGCCTGTGAAGAGAAAATGCCGATTGTCCAATGTGGCAAAGGGAGAGATAAATGCATTGGAGCAAAACAAGAGAGCAGAGGAAAGTCTTAGAAAGTGAGGAATGTCTGAGAGTCCCTCCCTGCTCCCTGACTGTGTCCTCCCGGCCTCACCAAAGACTCCCCAGTGCCAAGAGCATCATGTAAGCAGCGCACTCCTAGGGCCTGAGGGACAGCGTGGCCCGGATCACGGGCACCACGGTGGCGAGGGGACAGACGACGGCCTCAACAGAGCAGGTGGCGAGGGGGGCCTTGCAAGGACGGCTGACGTGGGCATGCCCACCAGCCTGGCAGAGTAAGGACTCGGAATCGGAAATGAATTGATTTAAAGAAAATTAAAGTTCACTTTGTGCGCACAGAGCGTCTGGCGTGGTGTTGGGTGTCCATCCGCAAAATGAACACAAAACACGGTTATTAGCATCGTCGTGGATGCCGAGGGCTGTGTGTGCCACCAGACCAGTACCCACGGAGCCAGCTCTTGCCCTCTCTTCCTACGAGTGGCCTGACTCCAGGAGCCCGCGCCCCTCTTGATGGTTTGTGGGTTAGTCCAGAGCCCTGCACCCCAGACATTCACGTGTTTGTGGAGGAGAATCTATGTTTCTAATTGTGAACAGGAAGTGGCTTCTTTGGGCTTGCTCTTAGAAGGCACCTCCTTTATGCTCATGACAATAAGAACAAAGGGAGAAATAATAATGGACTAAAGCTGAGGAACAAGAAACAAAAGCCTTTTGAGCTGCTGTTACTCTTCAGTGTAGCTGAGACCCAGGCCCCAGATATTTCCCAAGCCTCTTGAGAGATCCCAGGACCTCACTAAGAAGGGGAGGGGAGAGCCGGATCTTGGATCTCCGCCTACAGAGATTTCCCCTGCGTAGAAGTCCAGAAAAGATGGGTCTCTCCATTAGCTTCATGATCACCCAGAGCCAATTTAGACAGGTCATCTGGTCTCATTAGAGTCAAATATTAAAATCTCCGTCCAGTTATCCTGATACAAAGTTCATGAAAACGAAATAGCCATGGGGGTCGAGGAGGCAAAGGAGGCCTCCCTTTTGCAGAAAACAGGGGTCAGAGGTGCCGTTCAAGGCATATTCTGTGATTCCCTCCGCAAAAAAGAACACTCTGCGCCACCATTTCCCTAAAGAAATCTGATGTTCAGGCCAAGAAGTTCAAAGTGGTTCGTCTGGAAACCCCATAGCCAGAGCCCTCCCCGCCGAAAGTAATATCAGTCAGGCGTGGAAATTCCTGCCACCAGGGGTCGCTCTTACTCACCCATGACCCTCCATAGTTTAAGGCTTAAACTCTTTGGTAAAAAGACACCACAAAGCATTCATGACCTCAGATTTCGTTGTCTACTGCCTGTGATGGGGAAGAAGGGGTGTCTACCTTTCAATTGTTCATTTTTGTTCCTTGGAGCTCCTGTTGATTTATTTCTTCAAGACCAGTAATTCTAGCCTCTAGCCTCCCGGAAGCTGGGCTGTGCTGAACCAGATCACGCACTGAACCCACCACAGAGGATTAGTAACTGCCTCCAGGGCTCTTGTCCCCAGGCGGTTCTGGGGACTGAATGTTCACATCTGCTGGCTCTCTGCTTGTGAATGCCCCCAAAACGGTGGGTGCCAAAGGCTGCATGGGAAGAGTCCATTGGGTTTCTTCCCATCGGCCATGGCAGGGAAATCGGGACCCACTCTGGGTCATAATAAGCAACGACTGACCCCGCACTGGCCTTGTTTCCCTGCACCAATGTGGCCTTCGCGATGCCTGGAATGCATCCACCAGCCTCCCTGGGACCGAGGGTCCTGGCCACTTTAGTACTAGTTTTTGAATCCTGTCTCATCGGCCGGTGCCCTCATTGGCTACTATGCTGGAATATAGTCCCCGTCTCACCACACATCAGACACCCTTCAGTAGCCTTGATCTTTTTAAGTTCTGATAATGAGGATAAACAGCCCGGAGTCTTGCTGGAAAGGAACTATAATGGCTAGTTTCATTGGGCAGAAAAACATATCGATTCTCTAACCATGCAGGTCAAGGCAATCACAAAGCAGTCTACGAGCCACTGCTCTGACCATCTCACCACTGAGGACCACGTCATGGGTTTTAGGGTAAATGTTCCAAAGCAAATGGAGCAGAGCAAATGCTAGGCAGGCAGTGAGCTGGCCACGCAGGGGGCCGGGTCAGTCCTCTGAACCTGGCTCCTACCTGTGTGAGTCCCCATGGTCACTGCTTCCGGACTTCTCCTCCAGGTTCCTTTTTATGTTCTGACCGTTCCCGGGTGGTTGCACAGACCCTGGACTCTGAGCCGACGAAGTTCTCTGTGCCAGAAGAAAGAGAAATTGGAGAAGTCAAATAGGAGTCCCTGAAGACACAAGAGCATTTCTCAATTGGCCACTGGCCGCATATCGAAGTGCCAGGTTGGGGGCGCCTGGGTGGCTCAGTCGGTTAAGCATCTGACTTTGGCTCAGGTCATGATCTCACGGCTCGTGGGTTCGAGCCCCGCGTCGGGCTCTGTGCTGACGGCTCAGAGCTGGAGTCTGCTTCGGATTCTGTGTCTCCCTCTCTCTCCGCCCCTGCCCTGCTCACGCTCCCTCGCTGTCTTTCAAAAATAAATAAATGTTAAAAAAAATAATTTGAAGTGTCAGGCTGTTCACTTGCTTTGTCATCTGGCTGAGCAATGCCCGTGTCCTGGCACCGAGTGATACACCGAGATATATGGTGACCCCTGCTCCCATCTGATGGAGGAGAAACAATTACACACAAGATTCCAGCTGAGTAGGACGACTGTTTCATTATTTTTTTTTTTTTAGTTTACTTATTTTGAGAGAGAGGCAGCACAAGTGGGGGAGGGGCAGAGACAGAGGATGAGAGAGAGAGAATCCCAAGCAGGCTCTGCATTGCCAGCGCAAAGCCTGACGCGGGGCTCCAACTCACGAAGTCGCGAGATCCTGACCTGAGCCGAAATCAAGAGTCAGACGCTTAACCAACTGAACCACCCAGGCGCCCCAGGATGACTGGGGACACATACCAGACTTTGGGGGTCATCTGCTCCCCTGGAGAAAGCGAGGATATCTGATCTAAAATCTTCCAAGTGCCCAACTGGCTTGTGGCAACACCTAGATGGGAGATATTTCCCCACCCCCTCCCCATGACTTTGTGAACCAGAATCCAGCCAGAAACCTGGGGGAAAACACCGAACAGAAAAAATGATGAGCCCATGGAAACCTGGGGCCACCTGATCAAAGCCCTAATCAGTCTGAGAGGTGGTTGCCTTTTCCTTCACTTCTACAATAAGTTCATCTGCTGGGGAATCAATTTTTAAAACCAAGATACAAAACATATAAGGGACAGTCCAAATTTCAAATCATGGGATGGAAAGAGACGAGAGGTTTTTAAAAACCCAATGTAGGGGCACCTGGGTGGCTCAGTTAAGCGTCTGACTTTGGCTCAGGTCATGATCTCACGGCTCGTGAGTTCGAATTCCACATCGGGCTCAGTGCTGACAGCTCAGAGCCTGGATCCTACTTCGGATTCTGTGTCTCTCTCTCTCTCTCTCTTTCTCTCTCTCTCTCTCTGCACCTCTCCTACTCTCTCTCTCTCTCTGTCTTTCAAAAATAAATAAACATTAAAAAAATGTTTTTTAGGGGCACCTGGGTGGCTCAGTCGGTTAAGCGGCCGACTTTGGCTCAGGTCATGATCTCACAGTTTGTGGGCTTGAGCCCCGCGTCGGGCTCTGTGCTGACAGCTCAGAGCCTGGAGCCTGTTTCAGATTCTGTGTCTCCCTCTCTCTGACCCTCCCCCGTTCATGGTCTGTCTCTCTCTGTCTCAAAAATAAATAAACGTTAAAAAAAAAAAATTAAAAAAAATGTTTTTTAGAATTCAATTCAAAGAATGCTCATTAAAGTATAATATAAATGTCAGAAATGGAAAAAGGGCTTTTTTTTTTTTTTTAAACCCCAAGCAGTGTTTCCCAAAGCAGTGGTTGTCTTTGAGTTCATCTTCCCAGGAAGGCCCCACAGCCCTACCCGTTGAGGTGCATGCAAGACTTGGGTTGACCAGGTCCTCAGCAGGACCCCCCGCAGAACCAGAGGGACGGGAACCTGGTGGGGGTTCTGTAGGACATGCGTGCAAGGGTCACCAGCAGCCTGTTTCTAGCCACTGTGGAAGAAGGCGGCCTGCAGCGAGAGACCACTGCCAGCAGGCAGAGAGAGGCCGAGATGAGGGACAGAGGGCAGAGGTCCCAGGGCTGTGGAGGCCTTGGTTCTAGCTGGTCCTGGGGTCCAGCCCGTTCTGCCCTCTTCAACCAACGATTACACAAGATCTTGAGTTCTCATTTGCCTTCACTGACACAGTGAAGTGTCACTCTCTCTCTCTCTGTCACTTGCAACCAAAAAAGTACATTCCCTAAGAGATCAGACCAGCTTTGAAGGAAACAAAGTGTTCTGTGTCAGATAAGTTTAAGAAGGGCTCATTATCTAGCCCTTTTTTGGAAATTCACAGTGCAGGGGCGCCTGGGTGGCTCAGTCAGTAAAGTGTCCGCCTTGGGCTCAGGTCATGATCTCGAGGTTCGTGAATTGCAGCCCCATCTAGGGCTCTGTGCTGACACCTCAGAGCCTGGAGCCTGCTTCAGATTCTGTATCTCCCTCTCTCTCTGCCCCTCCCCTGCTCACGCTCTGCCTCTCTCTAAAAAATAAACATTAAAAAAAATTTTTTTAAAGACATTGACAGTGCAAGGGCGCCTGGGTGGCTCATTGGGTTAAGCATCTGACTCTTGATCTCAGCTCAAGTCATGATCTCATGGTCATGAGATCCAGCCCCAAGTTGGGCCCCATGCCTGGCATGGAGTTTGCTTGAGATTCTCTCTCTCCCTCTCTCTCTCTGCCCCCCCTCCCCCTCTCCCTCGCTCACATGCTCACTCTCTCTCTCTCAAAAAAAAAAAAAAAAAAAAAAAATAGAGCCTAGGGAAAGGTCTGAGAAGTTCTGTGGTAAAATAACACATTGTACTCTAGCTCAGTTTCCCAAAGTTTCTTGACCACAGCATCCTCTGTTCACGTGCCACCTGTTACCATCTCATAGAGCTAGTGCTCTTAGGTCTTAGCACAAGACCTCACTTCTTTTCACGGTGCCTAAATCCAGCACGTGATCCAAGTCCACAGGCCGGGGCAGCCCCTCGCCTGGGGGAGGTGGGGGCGCCTTCGTGAAAACTGGAAGGTGGCACTGCTCTGGGCAGGTGCGTGGCTGTGAGCAGACAGCGCCTTCATGTGAATTCGAAACAGCTTCCCTTTCCTCCAGCGGTTGCAGCTCAGATCTAGGCATTTGGCTTGTTGGGTGTTTGGGAGAAACTGGGCACCGTGGGCCCCAGGTCCTGTCCTAAGGGAGGCAGTAGAGGTGAGGCACCAGGAGGTAGGCAAGAAGGGCTTCTCCGGACTTGCCGGGGCTCCCTGTGGCTGCCTGCTCCTTGTCGCTACGAATCTTCTCTCACCCCTCACAGGTGAGACCCAGAGAGAGACCCAGCCCAGCCCTGCTCAACAAAGAGAGCAACTGGAAAGACAAAAGTCCTCTCCTAAGCCCGCCAATTCACCAACTGTGACCACAGGCACTGATGCAGCCACATCATTTGTTAAATTTCTCCTTTCACCCAGACCTTCCAGAAAGTATTTACCGATTTGTTGATTCATTCAATTATCTAAGATACATTCATCGAAACCCTAGCATGTGCCAGAACCAGTGTTAGAAGTGGGGGCTACAAAAATCACTGAGATGCGGTCCCCGCCCTGGAGTTGTTCACAGACTAGGGAGACAGACCCCTGTGCTGTGACCACAGAGGTATGGACACAGGGCCACCCAAGGGGGAGACCCAGTCCTTCCAGGAAAGGAGGATCCCCGCCCCCGCCCCCCACCAAAACCTCTATCAACCTCCAGGCCAGGATTGTTGTAAATCAATTTTTGGAGCTTCTGTTGGACATCTGGGTGCAAATCATCTGTGCAGTCTGAACCTGGGATTTTCTTGAGACCTTGAATCTTGTGTTGGATGGGTGGTGTCTTTGACCTTCATACACCGCCTGAGGAACAAGTTAACTTTGGCTCTGTTTCCCCCAGCTAAGGCATGTGTTTTAGGTGTTGGCTGCTATGTTCACGCAATTGGGTCCAAAGGTAAAATATAAAAGATGCCTCAACTCTCAGGGGCCGCAAATTCTAGTCCTCACACGATACTACAATTAGAAAACTCTCCATTCACTTTTGCTGAGACCGAATGTGGGGGGAAATAACAATAACTCCTGTTTATTGAGCACTTACTAAGTACCAGGCACCGGGCCAGTAGTCTCTATGAACCGTGTCATTGAATCTTGACAACAACCTTAAGAGCCAAGCACTATTCGTGTCCTTGTTTTAGAGCTGAGGTTTGCAGAGGGCAAGTGTTTGGCCATGATCTCACAACAGTGGAGTCTAAGTGGACCCATTTCTCTCTGACCCCAGCGCCAGGAAAAAGGCATTTTTGTTCTATCCCTTTAGTGGGGACGTGTCGAAGGAGGCAGAGAGAGCTGGGGCTGATCTCTTGACTAAAAAAGGGCTGCTGACCACCCTGCTGGCTTGACGTACATGCTGGCTGAACCGTTTCCTGAAATGAGAGCTCCTTCCTGTCCTACAGGCCTCAGTCTCCTGATCTGTGAACCAAGATGACAATCGTCCCTATTGGACAGTATCAACACAGTCCAAACTTTACATTGCTGTGAATTCAGACTCCAAAGTATTTCCGACTCTTCTAGAATGTTCTTTACCTATATAAGACTACTACCTTTGGGTGCATGAGTTAAAAATGTTTTACTATGATAACTCAAGAATGCCAATACAGAGGGAGTGACATTTTCATCTTAGTCCTGAAGTTTTAAGATCGTAACCCAATTCCTGCTTGTCGGACTGCGACATGGGCCTCGGCTCCAAACACCTTCTACGGCCAGGCTTCCCCTTCAATCACCACATTATCTGCAGTGACTTATTCTGCAAATAATTTGACAGATAAATCTCCAGCCCTTTATCCCATGATCAAGGTTACTTTAAAGTAATTCTGGAAAGACGCTGACACGTCTAACGGCCCAGACAGATGCAAACAACAGATGGTGTAAGGAGACAGATCTCTGCTCTAACTAAGGGGGATAAGGGACCACGCGTTAACTTTCCTCGGGCAAAGGTAATATAACAAGGGCTCAGGATCATCTTTTAAGGCCGAGAAAGACGCTCTGCCTTTCTGCCTCTTCAGCCCCATCCCTCCTCCTATCAGACAACTAATCTGCGAGAAGAATACCATCTCCCTCCAAACAAAACATATCTGGAGGGACTCGAAACAAAAGTGCCAGTGCTGTTGATGGGAATGTCACATTGCACTTTCCAAAGTGCGTCGACATCCATCAGATTCTTACAGAATCCCTGCGAGCTAACCAGGAAGGGAAACCGTTTCCCATTTCTCAGACGGCAAACAGATTGTTCAATGGCTTGGCCAGGTCTTCTTCCTTGAAGTCCGATGCCCTTTCCACAATAACAGTAACACCCAACACCAGCACAGCCCTTTTTTTTCTGCTGTAACAGTAACAGCAAACTTATTACTACAAACACTGTCTGTGTGCCAAGTTCCGCTCTTCTACGTGCTTTACCTATTCAAACTCGTTCAATCCTCACAACCCTATTTTCCAGATAAGAACACCTAGCACAGAGAGGTTCAGCCACTTGCACCGGGTCACACAGCTTGAAAGTGATGGAGCCAGGACTCAGCCCCAGCCTCTGCTCTCGAACCCTACCTTATGTTGCCTCACCAGACACGGAAACGGTTGCCTCTGATCCCTGCCAACTTCCTGCCACGCGCCAAGTAACTAAAACAACCAGACACTTATGAATAAGGTGGTACAGGAGCCTCGATTCATTGCCCAGAATAGCACCTGGCCCAGAGAGGCACCTCATAAATATTTGTTGAGTGTACGAAAAATAGACGATTCCCGTCTCGTCTGGCAGGCCCTTCTGCAAGGCCGGGAGAGGCACACTCGGCCCTTGGAGCTCACTCGTCTGCCACATTTCCTTCAGCGTCTTTGAGCCCCGCTTCCAGTGCCCCCCACCCCCACCCGCCACCCACGCCAAGTCCTGCTGCTTACGGGACTACACGGGCTGTGCGGGGTCAACGGGCGTCACTGCAGAACAGCACGCATGTCTAAAGTTTCCCTCCCACTTCCAAACGGCAGGCTGGACGGAAAAACTGGCAGTCCTCCGCATGACAAACTGCCTTGTCAAGCTGCGTCTTCAAACCTCTCCTTTGCTGCCACCGCTCGAGTAAACAAACAGTCTTTCTTTGGCCCCAGAATGCTCCAGAGCCCCGGGTCTATTTTAAAGCAATCTCCAAGCGGGCACAGCAACTTTCCAGTTCTAAAAACGACGCTTTATCGAGAGCTCAAGTGTCTTATGATTTAAAAAAAAAAACAAAA
This sequence comes from Panthera uncia, assembly GCF_023721935.1. Classification (NCBI taxonomy): domain Eukaryota; kingdom Metazoa; phylum Chordata; class Mammalia; order Carnivora; family Felidae; genus Panthera; species Panthera uncia. The sequence continues at coordinate 75,528,577 of NC_064818.1, read as the reverse complement.
AATCCCCTGACCTTACCTCTTAAATGTTCTCCCTTCTGGCTTTACTGGTCATGCCAACAAGGAGGCTTCATTAAGCCAGTTAGATCATGACCAGAGTGTCTTGCCAACTCGCCCCCTCTTTGAGCAAGCTTCTTGGGAGCAGCGTGACTGCAGGTGAATGCTGGGAAGCAGACCAAAGGTCATCCCCATGGCACTAGGAATCGGATTTCAGAAACAATGGCCAGGCTGCCAAATATGGAGGAACACGATTCTATGCGGGCCCGGCCGCCGCCCATCTGCCCCGTGGAGGGAAGGCGGATGCTCAGGCCACTTCTGCTGGGTCACCCCAAACGTTTTCTTCACCTCAGGGCAAAAACACAAGATAGAAGTGGCTCCCCCACCCTGGCAGCCGAGGTCGCCCGGGCCTCCAGCCTCGCCTGGCGGGCACTTGGTCAGGCCAAGAGCGGGGAGGCCCCAGGAGTGGCCTTTTAGGCCTCCCCAGGTGGAATGTCTTCCAACATGAGAGGGCAGCAAACACGAACAAGCTTGGGGGTCTGAGAGGGCTGGCTTTGAAGCCCCACTCTTCTCTCAAAAGATGGGCGAAACGAGGGTCGTGTTTGCATTTTGACGCTTCTCCTTCGTGTCGGGAAGGGTCGAATCGAGGTTCTAGGTGGACACGAAGATCAAAAACCATGATATGGTGCGAGATGTTAATTTTAGCGGAAGCTGGGGGAGGAGTTGGTGGGAATTCTGTACTATCTTTGCAACTTTTCTGCAGACCTGAAAAATTCCCACATAAAAGGTTTAATTAGGAAAAAAACAAACAAAAAATGACGCGGTCCCTATCCTCACAGCGAATGAATGGGAGATGCACACTCCGTGAACAATGTTTGTCTTCCTTTCCCCAAAAGCAACTGGGTCAAAATGCTAAGAGTCACCAACGAAACAAAACAAAACAAAACAAACAAAAACACAAAAAGAACCTAGGTGCCTCCAAGATGCCCGAGTTGACATGTTACGGGACATCTTTAGTCTGTAGAGAAAGAAAACCTTTGAGATGTCAAAAACATTGCCCAATATTGATGTCTTGTGTGGGTTTAATACTTCACGAGCGATGTAATTTAAAGAAGCCTAGACCGGTTTAGAAAACCCAAATCGTTGCACTTCTTGGAGGCTGTTGCTCTATCTATAAAATGGGGGCCACGAACCCGGACTTCCTGCCCCAGTGGTTGATGGGAGAACCTTGTGGCTACGACAGAGGGCTGCACAAATGGAGGAGAGGCTCTGCATTCAAAGAGTGGGGTATGTCAGAATAGCCTATCGAGTCCTGTAACATTTACTCAACTGAACTTCAAATGTAGGCAGAAACCCTGTTTTGCCCCTCTAGGATTCCTCCATTTGCTCATTTTCAAGGGAGAGCAGCACGAAGCCGGGCTCCAGGGTAAGGTGGTTACCGGTGGTAAAAGCCAAGCTTTACTGTTTATTTGGCTGTAAGCCTTTGGGCTCTATGCCTCTGGGACCGTATCTAGAAAATGGGGGTCATAATTACAGGGTTTTCAAGCTTAAATAGCATAATACATGAGAAGCACTTAACATAAGGCTAGACCATGGAAGATACTCCTATATGCTAGTTATTACCATTACAAAGAAGAAACTGACTCAAACCTCATTAACTAAGAGCCCCAGGGGCTATCACAGCGTGGAGCTAAAGCAGTTAATCCGATTCTTCAGAAGATGCATCTGGCCCAAACCCAGAGCCACCGCTCCAGTGAGAATTAGCACCAAGCCTAACGGATCCCTGGGAGAAGAGACAGTGGCAGGAGACGAGTCACACTGAAGGAGCAATCCACTGTTATGAGCTTGAGTTCATCCTGGTTCACTGTCCCTTCCTTCAATTTCTTTCTCACTAAGTGCAGCGAAATCGTCCCAAATACCCACCTGCTGCCAGTAGAATATGAGAAGACGCGGTTCCCTCTAGGGCTAGTTTAATGCTGTCGGGGTGTTGGGTTCCTTGGGTCCCGCAGGAAAGAGAGAAACTCCCTCCCCAAGTAAAACCGGGGCCCCAAGCATTTGTCGCTTCAAACAATACGTGCGCATACGTATGGGTCGTTTATCTATTAAGCAGAATCATCATCACGTGGTGCCTGAGCCACAGCTAACCTCAGCCTGCAGAGACATGCTCAGTCACGTTGGTGGGTGGTCCCAGACCCCGGGGTCAGCTCACGTAGCACGGGGTCCCCTGTCCTCCTGGTCCTCTGGTTCTTGGATGTGGGGGAATTCCAGAATGCGAGGCCACGCGGCTGAGGTCACCTTCAGGAACAAACTTGAGGCCCAGGCTGCCTCTTGGACGCTGAGCCACGAACCAGAGGGACCTGCCCCAGCGAGGCCTGGGCTGGGGGCCGCGACCTGCTCTGTGCCCTCTGAATCCTGTTTATTTCCTGCTCCTCCCTCAGCTCTGAGCTCAAACAGCAGCTCCCCCGGGAGGCCTTCCCTGAACCCAGGGTCAGGTCAGGCGGCTCTGCACCTGTCTTCTTGCTTCATAGCATTGATCTCAGCTTCTATAGTTGAAAATCGTTTTTCTCTGAGACTCAAGCTACAGAAACATCCAGAGGGTGACATTGCTTTAAAAGGGTTTTTTAGGGGCGCCTGGGAGGCTCAGTCAGTTAAGTGTCTGACTCTTGGTTTCGGCTCAGGTCGTGGTCTCGTGGTTCATGAGTTTGAGGCCCACACTGGGCTCTGTGCTTATGGTGCAGAGCCTGCTTGGGATTCTCTCTGTCCTTCTCTCTCTGCCCACCCCCCCCATTTCTGTCTCTCTCTCGCAAAAGAAAGAGTTTTTTAAATGATCATATATTTTCAAGCGAGGCCATTACAATAATAGAATTGTGTGTTCTTCTCTCCCCCCTCACAGTGTCAGAGCCATTAATGCTATCATGATGAGCCCAAGAAGAATCCAGAAAGTGGTAATGCAGGTGGGTTGAATGCTGCCCTTCTGCTCCGGAATCCACATGCCCGGAGCTCAGAGGTCTTCTGTGGGGCTTTCCTAAAGTGAACACTTGAGTACAGAACGCTGAACGACTATGCTGGTCACCTTTCACAGCGACTTATTTCACCATCAATCCCCCCATGCAGGTCCTGATGCAGGAAACCCCAGCAAGGCTACTCTTGTCACAATGCCATCTCCACCTCTGTCCCAAAGAGGGACACACAGACTAGGACCCGGGCACTCCCAGGGACAGCGCGGGCTCCGCTTGGCTCGGTGTCAGACATTCTGCCGACCTCTGGCCGGACCATGCCTTCCGCCCCATGTGAGTCACCCTCCATAGCTGTGGTTCTGTGTGTGGTTTCTCTTCGTTCCCAACCAACACGTCTGCAGGAGAGAGAGGCCCGGGGTCTGGGGGTGGGTCACAGCCATGCATGTTAGGGAACGGGCTGCTCTGTGCTCCCTGAGATCACCCTGCCTGCTCCAAGGCTTCAGTGAGTCAGTCACGGGAGGGAGGGAGCAGGAGTGACAACTAGGATCCAGGAGGCAGCAGCGGGCAGCCACCAGGGGCCGGCCTGGAGCTGAGAGGCCTTAGCTCATTCAATAAAGGGGTAGAATCGGTCCAGCCTGTTTGTGTGAACTTTGCCCACCAATGGCTTCTCCTCTCTTGGGACCACAGGGGGAAAAAAAATCCAGGCCATATTCCTAAATTTCAGAGTTTAAGCAGGGTTTGTGTGAATCAAAGAGGAAATAACTGACCGGTCAGCGGGATCCAGATATAGGACCACGGTGACGCTATTAAACTTGACTTCTTGAGTTAAGATTAAAAGGTCACCAACCAATTCAACGATCAGTTGTTGCCAAAAAATTTCAAAAGCAAAAATCATTAAGCTAATTTGCTGGCTCACTGCCAAGAGACTATGACGAGAGGTCCTTTCATGCTTCACATCCCTGCTTCTCTCCGTGACCGTGTGAAGGTCCGGTCCCCCCAAGCACCTGCCATCCCCCAGCTCCCGTGCAGTTCAGTACATCCCCTGCCGCATCTGACCCCACTCTCCACCGCGTGTGCACCCCAATCAGCCATCGGAGGAGAGCTGCTCCCCCTCCCGCATCCTCACGATTCCCAGGTGTATCTGTTTCCATCTTCTCCCCACCATCCACAACGGCGGAGGGAACCCTGATGTAAGCCCACAACCGCTCCAATCCCATTGCCTCTCAACGGTCAAGGCCAGCCTTCCTTCGGTCCACCCATCTGTCACCTGTCCTCTATCCACCTCTGCCTCTCTCCCTCCTTCCCACCAGCATGCAGGCATCTGGGATCTTCAGTCTTTAAACCTTCATACAACGCTCTCCACTAGCTACTGTCCCAATACTCTGATCCCTTTCCTAGAAAAATTTATTGCATCGTGGATACCTCTCTCTCTACTCCCTCTTCCTTATCTTCAGTTTCCGCTCCAGCCCTCTCCCCCGCAAACCGCATCCCTGTCATTCCACTGGGAGTGCTTACCAAGGATCTTGAGGGCAACATGAGGTTTCCCTCACATCGATGGACCCCACATCGCCACGTCATTGGGCAGGTGTCTGCCTTGATTTCTCAGGAGTATCTGATGGCCTCCCAGGTCCCTCATTATCCTATGTCTTTGGCTACAACTCCTTCACAGACTCCTCCGTTTCCCCTTGGGCTCACATCTAAATATTAAAGGACATCTCAGGGATTAGTCCTGAGTCCCTTTTCCCAGTGGCCTCCTAACTACTGTTTCTCCTCCATTTCCACCCTCCGCCCCTCAAAGACCATTCTCCACATAACAACCACAAAGCTCTTTTTTAAAACTTCAAATCAGGGGCGCCTGGGTGGGTCAGTCAGTGAAACGTCTGACTCTTGATTTCAGCTCAGGTCATGATCTCATGGTTCTGTGCTGTCAGCATGGAGCCTGCTCTGGATTCTCTCTCCCCCTCTCTCTGCCCCTCCCCCCACTCATGTGCTTGCTCTCTCTCTCTCTCTCAAAATAAACAAATAAATAAATGAATAAATAAATATTAAAAAAAAAAATCTCAAACCATGTCCTGTGACTCCTCTGTTGAAATCTGGTGGTAAATCTGCAAGATTTACCCTCACCCACCTCCCTGGTCTCACATCCCGCCATCATCTCACCCACTCTCCTCCAGCCACACTGGCCTTCTTTGCTGATCTCGAAATACCACAAGCTCATCCCTCCCAGACATGTCACAGTTGCTCTTCCCTTTTCCAGAACGTTCCTTTTCCAGAACTTTATGTGGCTGCCTCCTTCCCGGCACACCAGGTCTCTGCAGAGGGGGCTCCTCTGGCCACTTATCAAAAAGAGCCTCTAACCACAATGAGACACCCCTCCCTGCCCCTCCCCCCCCCGGGATGGCCACTAGGAAAGCAAAAACCAAAAAGAATAACAAGAGGTGGCAAGGCTGTGGGGAAATTCAAACCCATGTGCACTGTTGATGGGAATGTAAAATGGTGCAGCCATCGTGGAAAAAACTTGGTGGTTTTCAAAGAATTAAACATAGCATTCACATATGATCCAGCCATTCAACTTTTGGACATATATTCCAAATAATTGAGAGCATGGAACCCAACACATTTGTACGCCCACGTTTATAGCAGCAGCATCCAAGCGTCCATCAACAGACGTATGGATAAATAAAATGTAGAATATGTATAACGGAATCCTATTCGGCCCTAAAGAGAAAAGCTGCAACATGATGAACTTAGAAGGCATTATGTTAACAGTGAAATAAATCAGTCATTAAAGGACAGATACTGTATGATTCCACTTATATGAGGTACCGAGTGTAGTCAAGTTGATAGAGACAGAAAGTAAAATGGTGGTTGCCAAGGGCTGGGAGTGGGGAGGGCAATGTGGATTTTTGTTTAATGGACACAGAATTTCGGTTTGGGAAGATGAAAACTTACTGGACACGGGTGGCGGGGATGCTTGCCCAGCAATGTGATGTGCTTAATACCACTGAACTGTCCACTGTCCACTTAAACATGGTTGGGATGGAGGGGGCACTTGGGTGGTTCAGTCGGTTGAGCGGCCGACTTCAGCTCAGGTCAAGATCTCACTGTTCGTGGGTCCGAGCCCCGCATCGGTCTCTGTGCTGACAGCTCAGAGCCTGGAGCCTGCTTCGGATTCTGTGTCTCCCTCTCTCTCTGCCCCTCCCCTGCTTGCGCTCTGTCTCTCAAAAATGAATAAACGTTAAAAAAAAATTTAAAAAAATTAGCGCCTGATTCCAGTTACCCCTGGAACATTTATTAAGAGTTTATTTGCCTGCTGGCTCATTGTCTGTTTTTCCCTGTGGAAGGGGAAGCCGTGCCAGAGTCGATTATGGCTGAACTATTCACTGGTGATCTCGAGTGCTAGAATAGTGCCTGGGAAACAATAGGCACTTGATAAAGTCTTTTTAAAAAACATTGTATTTTGTTTACTTGTTGGTTTGTCTGTTTGCTCACTTGCTTCTTTTCTTTTTTTTTTTTTTTTAATTTTTTAATGTTTATTTATCTTTGAGAGGGAGAGACAGAGCGTGAGCAGGGGAGGGGCAGAGAGAGAGGAAGACACAGAATCCGAAGCAGGCTCTAGGCTCTGAGCTGTCAGCACGGAGCCCGACATAGGGCTCAAACTCATGAACTGTGAGATGGGGCTCGAACTCATGAACCTGAGACCAAGTCGGACGCTTAACTGACTGAGCTACCCAGGCGCCCCCCCCCCACTTGCTTATTTTCGAACTCCCAGCTGGATGTCAGTCCCAGGAGGCAGGGACATGGTTTGTCCAATGCACAGCACCTACACCAGTACCAGCCACCCAGCAGAGGCTTCAAAATTGTCCCGTGAGTGAATGAAAAATCATGTCCACATCAGGGAGCCTGTCCGTGGGATCCTGAGCTCGGTAGCAAGGTGCTGTGGAAAGTCCCGAGCTGGACGGAAGAACCCGGTGCAAAAAACTCTGATCTGCCATTCTCTGTGATGCCCGGGAGACCGGGGTTCTAATCCCTGCTCTGCACTCACCCCGATGACCCACAATGATTAACCTTGGAGCCTGCTCCTTTGTCCATAAAGCAAGAGTGAGCAGCCTGGTCTGTCCACCTCACGGGATTTTGATGAGAACCAGGTGAAATCACATGTGGGCAAGGCTCCACCGTGCTCTACGCACAGGATCGCATTATGTCACAACCTCAGACACTGAAACTGCTATAGAAACATAAAGATGAATGGAAATTAAGATGGACACACTAGGGCTCCAGCAAGGCTTGACTTTAAACTCAACAAATCTTCCCCTTTCTCATTCTTGAAGCCCCTCCCCCCCCCATCTCCTTCACTTGTTTTTGTGTAGAATCCTTTGCTCCAGGAACTCAGTATCTATATTGGCATCTGGCGACCTCAGTGTATGCTCAGTAACGAGACTCTGGTGGCCGGTGCCACCTCAAGGACACGGCCAACGGGACGGGCAGCACATACCACGTTCCTATCGAAACTGCCCAGATCCTCTATTTTCCTACAAACCCCCTCAGTCCTTTATTCCAGGCGGGTCTGCAGTCTTGAAGGCATTAGCCTACCACAGCCTCTTTTACCTGGCACAGTAATAAAAACTCTCGTTTCCCATCGCTTCTCGGCCTTTTGGCTAAGATCAAGTGTAGTATCTGTTCTTATCAGTTTAAAACTCTCGTTCCTTTTTATCCCCAAACTCTGTCTTCATGTTATATTTTGGCTCTGAAGCACAGAGGTCAGTTTGCGACAACGACATCCCTGTTTGGTGGGACATCCAGCCACCCTCGAGGGTGCAGCTGCTGTTTCCTTAAAGCCAGGAACCTGTCCCCTAGGAGCCTAACCCTCCTCCCTAGGTGTGATGGGCTTTCAGAGCAGGTGGCATTTTATTGCCTCACGCTGACCACGCCCACAAGCACATACCAACCTTGCCTGACATTCTCTCCAGGAAAAATCTCCTTGAAATGGATGCAGGGCCCTGAACTTGCCCTCTTCCCCAGCAGATGTCAAACGCTTCAGCCCGAGCTTAAATTCTGAGACTCAGCCAGCTGCACGACGATGCTGACAATGGACTCAGAATGCAATCTGTTTTTTGTTTTTTTTTTTTTACAACACATCAGTTTTGCCCACTGGTGGTGTAGACGGGACCCCCACTCCATAAAAGCCGCACTCCAAGACAAGGGAACGCAAAGCCGATGAGTGTGGAAGGTTAGTGTTGGCTCCCAGCATCTGCGTTACGTGGAAAGCATAAGCCTCCTTCAGCATCTCACAGCATAGCGCACCAAAATGTCATCTTAAAAAATCTAAACCCATGTTGCCGGGGGCACCCGGGTGGCTCAATCGGTTAAGCGTCCAATTTCAGCTCAGGTCATGATCTCGAGGTTTGTGGGTTCGAGCCCCGCATCAGGCTCTGTGCTGACGGCTGGAGCCTGCTTCCGATTCTGTGTCTTCCTCTCTCTCTGCCTCTCCCCCCCGCTCATTCTCTCTCTCTCTCTCTCTCTGTCTCTCTCTTTCTAAAATCAATAAACGTTAGAAAAAACTTAAGCATGTATTGCAGATTCTACTGTTTTACAACTCATTTGAGGTAGATGAAAGGAAGCGATGGGAGGAGGAGCAGCAAACCTGAAAGTGTAAAGGAACGTGCCACACGCAAAGGCTGCAAACATCTAGATGTTAGGAAGGGGGCTGAGATGCGGACCACGCACAGCACACTTCAGATACCTGCGCAGGCTCAGGGTTTGGAGGCCACAGGATGACGTTATGCAAGCCGGAGTTCTCTTGCTGAAAGCAAAGGAGTCCCGCCATTAGGATGGGCCGCAGGGAACAAGACCCCCCACAGTACCACAGGGACAGTCTTGGCTGCTCTCTACTCCCGGGTCTGACCTGCTGGGTGTACTCCCGCCCTGCCCGTGGCTACCAGGGGACATTTGTCCCAGAGGGAAAGGCACCTGCAACCGGAGGGTATAGCGAGCAGGCAAGGGTTGGGACTGGGCAGGCCTGTTCTCCTCCTTTGCCCCGGTGACGTGGCTGATCCTCAATGCCAGGTCTTTAATCTGTGAACCGGACCTTCCTTCAGACCTGGGTCTTGCCTTCTAAAAGGTCACTTGTAAGCAGAATGCTGGGACCCCCAAGTGTCTCTTCACAGAGAAAGAGCCTCTGGGAGAGGCCGGGGGCCCTGGGTGGGATGGGAGGAGGGGAGGGTGGAGGCAGAGAAACTAGTTTGGAGCTGTCTGGACTGATCCAGGTGTGAGGTAAGAGGGTGTGATGGTGGGGGTGGAGAGGGAAAACTAAAACTACATCTTGGACACGTGGCACCTTTTTGTCTCTTGAGGAAGTGCTCTAAGTGGTATTGATGGAGACGTCATCAACCGGGGCTCACCTTTCCCCTGCAGGGGTGGGTGCCTGGCTCAGGCGGGCTAATCAGAGTGTCCACATCCAGTGGCACATGGACTGATCCCAGACAGAGCACATGACCCCATCAGGGCCAGTCCTTAGACGGTGCTAATCAGAGGCTGGATCGCCAACAAGAAGAAGCCTGGATGCCTAGAGTAGCCGGTGGCATGTTTTGTTTTGTTTTGTTTTGTTGTTTCTCCAGGCCGAGGGGACATCCCTAAGCACTCGGGCATCACGGAGGAAAGCAGAGCAAGATCCAGAGACAGGAGATCTCCAGCATCTTCTTTTGAACCTCTGGACTCACTGACTGCTGCAGCTAGACCCTCTCTCTGGACTTCCTAATCCTACGAGCCAAACAATCCTTCTCGGCCTATAGTCGTTGGAGACAGGTTTCTGTCTCTCGCAACCAAAAAAAAGTCTCCATTAAACAGAAATCTAAAAGACTAAATGGCCAGGCCATTAATTTATTAATTATTAATCATAGAGTGATTTATGAAATGTGGACAAGGGGGGTGAGTGGAGTCAGAGGTGATCCCCAGATTTCTGTCTTGGATGATAGGGTAGATCGTGGTACCCAGGAGGGGGGATTCAGAAGGAGAAGACGATTGGGGTGGGGGAGCTTAATTCAGGTTTGAGGAACAGGAAGTGACCATGGAGCATTCAGGTACAGACACCCAGGAGACAGTGGAAAGATAAGTCTGGAACACCAGCCCCACGGGGGAGCCCTGATTCCTGTAGCCAAATACACTTGTGCTTTCTTTCCACTTGTTTCTCTGTGGAAGGCAAACCTTGTTCCGACCCTGGAATCCTGAAGGCAACTCTATCATGTCCCACTGGGTCATGTGGGGCTGAGGTTGGAGATGTGAACCAGAAGGGAACTGAGGAGGGAGAACAGGGTTTGGGGCTGGCAGGAGGTGAGAAGATCTGAAACACTGAAATATATATATTCATCACTTGCAAGGATATAATGAGATGGACCCTCCCCACCCCCACCCCGTAGCCTGATGAGAAACATATAAATTGGCATCACCTTTCTGGAAAGTATTTTGAATATAGCTATAGATAGATCTAGATCTAGAGCAAGAGTTTTGAAATCACCCTTTATTTGACCTAGAAATTCCATTTCTATGAGTCTATGCCCAGTAAACCAGCCTTCAATTCTAAACAGTGTAGTTTAGTAAAGGTAATGAAAGAAAACTATAAGCCACTTTAATGTGCCTCTATTTGTGTAGAAATTCATCTCGGATTAGAGGAGTTCAGCCACTGCCCCAAGGAGTTCTCAAAGCGGTAAGACAAATATTCCTCTATTCTAGGTTTTCTCAACCTTGGCACCTTTGACATTTTGAGAAGAATAGTTCTTCGTTGTGGGGGTTGTCCCCGTGCATTGAGAACATTTAGTGGCGTCCCTGACCTCTACTCACCCCTCCACTCTGGAGACGTGATACCAACCCTGCCTTCAGACATTGACAAATGTGCTGGGCGTTGGGGTGCCTGGGTGGATGCCTCAGTTGAGCATCTGACTCGTCATTTCAGCTCAGGTCATGATCTCACAGTTCATGGAATCAAGTCCCACATCAGGCTCTGCACTGGCAGTGCAGAGCCTGCTTGGGATTCTCTCTCTCCCTCTCTCCCTCTCTCCCTGCCCTTCCCCCAATTTCATGCCCATTTTCTCTCTCTCTCTCTCTCTCTCTCTCTCTCTCAAAAATAAATAAATAAATAAACAAACATTTATAAATAAATAAACATTTATAAATAAATAAATAAAATGCAAGATAGAACATTTCTTTAAGTTAGAGACTACAAAGAGGTAGGACATGAGCCAACTCCAGCCACCAGGAGCATCCTTTTGTCTCAAAGAATGTTCAAAAATAATTTAAATTAGTTGCCAACACTTGAAAAATTGTGAAGTTTCTTTAAACAATTTCTTCTAGAAAGTAGAAGAGGAGAAAGCACTCCCCAAGTCATTTTATGACATTAGCTTTAGCGTGATACCAAAACCAGTTAAAAAAGGAAAACTACCAAGCAATATTTAGCATGAATTTAGATACAAAAATCTTCAACAAAATGTTAGCAAATCAAGTCTAACAGTCTTTACAAATAATTATACACTATGACCAAGTAGGATTACTTCTGGTATGCAAGACTAGTTCACCATTTGAAAATTAACAGCGTAATCTAATATATCAACAACCCAAAGAAGAAAGATCATATGGCTACATCAACTGATACAGAAAAAAAAGCATCTGAAAAAATCCAATACCTATTCATGATAAAAAATCCTCAGCAAACGAGGAATAGAGGGGCATCTTCCTTAACTTGATAAAGAGAATCTATAGCTTAGTCAGTAGAGCATGCAATTCTTGCCCTCAACGTCATGAGTTCAAGCCCCACATTGGGCCTAGAGCTTACTCACAAGATAGATGGGTAGATAGATAGATAGAGTGTTTTTAAAAGAGAAAATTTATAAAAACCTGCAGCTAATATCTTACTTAACAGGGAAAGACTGAATGCTTTCCCCTCACAATTGGAAAGCAGGTGAGAATGTCTACTCAGACCATTTCCAATTAACATAGTATTGGAATTCCTAGCCACAGTAATAAGGAAAGAAAAATAAATAAAAAACATACAGAATTGAAAAAAAGAAATGCAATCCCCCTTTTTTTGCAAATTGTCTACATAGAAAATCCCAAGGAATCTACAAAAAAACTTTTGGAAATAATAAGTGAATTCAGCAAGGTCACAGGATACAAAATCAACACACAAAAAATCAATACACTGACAATGAACGTGTAGAAACCAAAATTAAAATACTTTTTATAATCACTGCAAATAAAATTAAATACTTAGGCATAAACTGAAAACATATACAGGATTTATATGCTGAAATTTATGAAATGATGATAAAGAAATCAATAGGACCTATATAAATAGAGAAGCACTGGGTGTGTTCACAGACTGGAAGATTCATCATATTAAAGATGTCAATTTCTCCAGTATATCTATAGGTTTAATATTATCCATATCAAAATCCTAGTAAGGTATTCTTAGACCTAGACAAGCTTATTCTAAAATATATATGGAAAGCTTTACGCCCTAGAATAGCTAAAACAATTTTGAAAAATAGTAAAGGGGGATGGGACTTATTATACAGCGGCAGTAATCAAGACTGTGGTATCAGCAGAAGAGTAGACATGTAGATCAGTGGAATAGAAAAGAGAACCCAGAAATAGACCCACACAAATACGACCAACTGGTTTTCGACAAAGGTGCAAAAGCAGTTTAATGGACAAAGAATAGTGTTTTCAACACTATTTTCAACATGGTACCGGAGAGATGGACATTCAATGGCGAAACAAAACAGGACAAAAACAGAAAATGAACTTCAACCTGAGTCTCAATCCTTACACAAAAATGGATGCAAAATGGATCACGGATTTGAATATAAAATGTAAAACTATAACACTTTTGGAAAAGATAATATAATAGGAGAAAATTTTCAGGATGTAGGGGTAGAAAAAGAATTCTTAGACTTGGCACCAAACGCACTAGAATTGGCAGAAAAGGAAAAGGAAAAACTGATCAATTGTACCTCATAAAAACTTTTGTTCTGTAAAAGAGCCTGTTGAGGTGATGAAAAGACGAGCCACGAATGGGAGAAAATATTGCCAAATCACAATCTGACAAAGATTAGTATCTAGGCTACACCAAGACTCAACACTCAATAGTTTCTTAAAAATCCAACTAGAAAATGGCTAGCAGACATGAACACCTATCTCACCAAAGAGAACCCATGGACAGCAACAAGCTCATGAAAGATGGTCAGCATGGCCAATCATCAGGGAAAGGCAAGTTCAAACCATAGTGACATTAGTGACATATCACAACACGTATCAGAATGTGTCACCTAACAGTGACAACACCAAATGATGGCCAGGCTGCAGAAAAACTAGATCGCTCATACATTACTCGTTGCTGGTGGGAATGTAAAATGGTGCAGAGATTCTATCTAACTGGCTGTTCTTTATAAAACTAAACATGCGGGGTGGCTCAGTCCGTTAAGGGTCCAACTTTGGCTCAGGTCATGATCTCACAGTTTGTGAGTTCAAGTCCCGCTTGGGGCTCTGTGCTGACAGCTTGGAGCCTGGAGCCTGCTTTAGATTCTGTGTCTCCCTCGCTCTCTGCCCCTCCCCCCATTCGTGCTTTCTCTCTCAAAAATGTAAATAAATAAATAAATATTAATTTAAAAAAATGGGGCACCTGGGTGGCTGAGTTGTTGAAGCATATGACTCTTGGTTTCCACTGAGGTCATGATCTCAAGGCTTTGCTGGTTCGAGCCCCACATTAGGCTCTGTGCTGGCAGTGCAGAGCCTGCTTGGGATTCTCTCTCTCCCTCTCTCTCCGCCTCTCCCCCACTTGCGTTGTCTCTGTCTCTCTCAGAAATAAATAAATAAACTTAAAACAAAAACAAAAAACTAAACATACAACCACACATGACCCAGCCATTGTGCTCTTGGGCAATTGTGTCAGAGAAATGAAAATTTATGTTCACACACACACACACACACACACACACACACAAAACCTATATGCAAATGTTCCTGAGAGCTCTATTTGTAATCACCCCAAACTGGAAACAACAGCAAATGCTTCTATACCATGGAGCACCACTCAGCCAGCAAAAGGAGTGAACAACTAACACAGCAGCCTGGATGAATCTCAAGGAAGCCATGATGAGTGAAAAAAGCCAATTCCAAATGGTCACATATCGTGTGGTTCCATTTATATAACAATTCTCAGAAAGCCAGACACAGACACAGACAGAGAGAACAAATTAGGAGTCGCCAGGGATTAGGAGAAGGGAACAGGAGGGCGGTGGGTGTGGATCTAAGGAAAATGAAAGGAATCCTTCAGGTGGGAGGAATGCTCTGTATCTTGATTGCATCAACGTCAGTCTGCAAGCGCGCTGACGTTTTGCAAGATGTTACCCTGGGGGGGACTAGGTGAAGGGTGCAGGGGTCTCTCTGTACGACGTCTTGCAACAGCATGCTATTGTTTACCGCGTCTACCGTTATCTCAAAAGAAAAACTTTGATTAAAAATATTTTGCGATTTCATAGAAAAACACACTTTTTTAATTCTGTTGAAGAAGTTGCAAGGTCTTGGAACACTGGGCCTGCCATGGCAGCCATCAGCTGGAGGTGATGGTGGTGCCCCCTCCAGACAACAGGACAGGATCCCTCCTGTCTGCCACAGCACCTCCTTCTCTCTACCGTCTCCTAACCTGCCATTTACTACCATTACTGTTTCTGGCCTGCTCCTAAAGACTGGAGTTTGCTGCCTTTGCCCTCGATGATTCCCGTGTTCCTCCTTGGGAAAAGAAGATTGCAGGGAGGAAAAAAGCAGAGAGGAAACAGATTGCTTTGCGCTGGCTTTCAGATCCCGTTACCTCGTTCGGAAGGCTCACCACCATTGATCCAAAATTCCCACTGTGTGCGAGATGGATAGGAAAGTGTCCCCCTGGTTTTGTTCACCAGGACACTGAATTGAATCTCTCAAACTTAAAATGGATAGCTGTAAAATTTGAACATACTTTAACCATGCCAGCCTTATGCACGATTGAGCACTTAAGACTCATTCCTCAAAAGTGAAAACCTGACCTAACGTGGAAATGACAGTTCGCGTTTAATCTGCTCAACAGTGATAGAGTTTAAGATCGCTTTTTGAGGACCACAACTATTTTGGGGAGGAGTGTGGATAAGGTTTTATTTCATCCTCCTGTGAGGCATCCACACAAGGGAACAGATGGGTGGGCACAATCCAGAAAAAAAATATGCCAAACTCTTATTATGTCAATGTTAAAAGCAAGAAATTAACTGTTAAACTAGTTTTTTACAGTTTATAAAATCGGGGCTAGCTTGAATGCAACAATTCTGAAAATGGGAATAAGAAATACTTATGCAGATACATGTGCCATATGTATCCAGGTATAATCTGTGTTTTTTAAATGTTTATTTATTTATTTTGAGAATGAGAGAGAGAGAGAGCGGGGAAGGGGCAGAGAGAGAGGGAGAGAGAGAACCCCAAGCAGACTGTCAGCGGAGAGCCCGACGCGGGGCTCAATCCCACGAACCCTGAGATCATGACCTGAGCCCAAATCAAGAGTCGGATGCTTAACCGACCGAGCCACTCAGGTGCCCCAATATGTGTTTTAGCTTGGTCCTTCCTGGATGGAGAGGAGATGCTTGGGGGGGAAAAAAAACCTAGTCAAGGTCAATCAAGGGATCCGGGTAGGTTGAGGGGGAAGCTCCCTGACACCCACCTGGTTTTCCGAGGTGCTGTTCTCATTGCCCATGGTGATTCAGGGTGCCAGCGACCCTCTGGATTTTACCAGAAGCAACTGGAAGAAATAAAAGGGTATACACATCCATAAAATTGAAGAAGACCTCAGGCTTTTTTTGGTCTGCCCATCAACTCAGACTCAAAAGCCAGGTGATGGGAAATGTTGATCTCTGCAGCCATATCACGGAAACTTGCCTTTGAAGGGTTTTCTTTTGTTATATGCCACCCAGACTTCTTTCCCCTGTCCGGGCTGCTGTTCTCACTCCCCACCCCAGGGGCTGGCAGACATTTCAGAAAAATTAGTTTGTTCCTGAGTCTCCGACTTAACGTCAATGTACACTCAGAGGTGTATCTACAAATGAAGTGACAGAAGGGGCCCAGTTGCCAAGGAGAGCTTGAGAAGTGTCACTGTCGGGGTGTTTTCTGTTTCTAATCGTGCTCACTCTGGAAATCCAGAGTATGGTGGTTCCCCCATCAAGTGACCACAGAGCCCGGTGTCGAACATTAGGAGGCGTGAAATCCACTTTGTTCGATAATGTATGGTTTTATTTATTTATTTATTTTCCAGTGTTTATTCATTTTTTTTGGGGGGGGGGGAGGGCAGAGAGAGAGGTGGACTTGGGATCCAAAGCGGGCTCTGCTCTAACAGCAGACAGCCAGTGCGGGGCTCGATCTCACAAACTGCGAGATCCGGACCCAAGAGGAAGTTGGACACTTACTAGACTGAGCCACCCAGGTGCCCCAATAACACGTGGTTTCTATATTTTTGGCTCAAAGCACTTGTTTCATCAAATCGGCTTTGCTTCTGCACATATTTTTACGATGGCAGAATGGTTTCCTTGGGGAGGAGAACGGGTAGTAGGGCCCAGACAAGGAATAAATAATCATGTAAAGCGGCCGGCCACCGGGAGGACTCTAGACCCATTCCGTCGGGCTCACTTAGCAACACTGTTCATCCCTGTCTTCCTGAGGATGCTTCCCATACACAGCGAAGCCCAGGTCAGCGCCGACATCGGCTGAGTTCCGGGAGACCCCCTAACATCAGCAGGACGGGGACTCTTACCTTCCTTTTTCTAGATGGAGAAACTAAGTCACAGAAAGCTGGTAAAACCTATCAAACTTTCAGAACTGGAACCTTAGAGATTACCAGTCTATTCCATGGGGGGCGGGTACTGAAATGGGAGAAGGCAAGGGGACTTGCCAAAGACCCAGCTTGGACAAGTCAAAGCTGGTAATAGAACTCAGTCTCCTGCCTTCGAATTCAAGATTCCTTCCACAGCAGTGTGGTATCATTAGTATTTGCTCAGAAAACCTCAGGGATTGACTTACAAATAAAATGTGTCCATTGATCTGCTCATCCATTCAACCAACACTGACCGGGTAGCTACCATATGCTGTGTGTACTGAACCGTCGCTGGAAAATCAAATTGAAGTATTTTGAGCAGCACAAATAAAATGCCCCCCAAACTGAGAAAATTGTGAGTGATGTCACTGTAGTGATCAATGCTCTCACTCCTAACCCTTGAGCCAAAAGGATACACGTCCTTAACCCTTTCTTGACCTTCACTGTTTATAAGATGGGCCAAAAATAAAATGCTCACTCACAGAATGTAAAAATCATCATGTGCTTCAAACTGATCGCTTCGGGGTGTTTTGGATGTTCATTTGGAAAATGATGACGCTTCGGTAGCAAATACCATTGAATGCTACAATCATTACGCCCTTATCTATCACCGGCACATCTTGTGCCGACCGGTTTAACCCAGACACAGTCGGAATGTCATACGGTCCAATGTCATATTAGTTTGTGAAACTCATTCAGAGGATTCAGTTGAATAATTGTGTGACAGATCAGAGGGCTTGAACTAGCTTTTTACGCAGGTAAACAGACTAAAGACAATGGCACAACTACTTCTGGCCCAGTGCAAATTTCAAAGCCACAGAGCGAAGGCTTGCCGTTTCTGGAACTCTCTCCTCCGTGAGCTGCAGAACTGCCAGCCCCTCGGGCTCCCCCAGGACCAGAAAGGAAGGCGGGTACGGCTTTGCCGGCTACTTACATTCGGGGAGGGTCTGTGCGACTTGGGAGGCTGCGGGCCCACGGAAAGTCTGCTGTTCAGCAATCGGACTTCCTCCTCCTCCATTCAGAAGCAGGTGAGGCCGAAGCCGAGGCATCCGCCCACCTTCACCCAGTTGGACAAACAACCCGTCTCCACCCCGACACTGACACAAACCAGCTGCGCCTCGTACCTGAGCGGCGGCTGTGCGGAGCCTCTGTGATCACAGAAACGTGGAATCAGCGTTTCTGCGCCCATCGCGGCCACGGCCTTTCACGTGGGGGATTTTCCCCGTGATTACATTAGCTGGGCTCCTTTCAGAGAAGGCTTATCCAGACTAAAACTGGGCCCGTGGCCGGATTGGCTGCACCTAAGCGATCAGAACTGCCTTGCCCGGCAAGCAGGGAGCCACGGATCACTCGCTCGCCCTTTACGCAATAGAGCAGGGACAAGCCTTTCGTTGGAGAAAGGAGTAAAATGCTCAAAGGGCTTCCTGTTTACACCTGGAAATTTTCCACCCTAAATAATGTGGAAACACAGAGAAAACTTGTGGAAAACGATGACGCCAGCAGTCTGGCACCTGTTTATAGTGTGTGGTGTGGAGAATGTACTTACCGAGGCGTGGTTTGAGTTTCAACAAGTGAAGTCATAAAAGGCCGCCGGCTTGGCCGGATCCCTGATAGGCAGACCTGCCCATCGGGGCAGAGGAGGCCCCCGGGCCCTTGGGTGGGACCAAGGGGCAGCCGCCCAGGGACCCTTTTGCCCAGCAGCCTCCCAGCTCCCAGGATTGGCCAGTTATGACCAGGCAGCCACTCTTTTGTACGAATGCAGCCGGTTTTGGTTTTGTTTTTTCTCTCCCGGAAGCCTTTCCTTCTGCAGAAGCCCCTTATCCCTGCCACAGGTGCGACCCCTCCCGGGAGACAAGTTGGCATTTCCTCAAAGGCTTCCCTGGGACCAGGTGTCTTATTAAGCTCGGAAGGGTGTCGGGATCTTCCCAGAGGGGAAAGTCGGATGTGGAGGGGATCTCTGTGCCCCCACTTCTGGTTCGAACAGAGCAGAAGTGTGTCTGTTTCAACAAATGAATGGATACTCAAATTGTGGTACACCCATTCATCGGAATATTAATCAGCCATAAAAAGGAACGAAGTTCTGACTCAGGTAACAACTCGGATGAACCTCAGAAATTTACTAAGTGAAAAAAGACACAAAAGGTCCCACGTTGTGTGATCCCACTGATACGAAAAGTCTAGAACAGCCAAGTCCAGAGGGACAGAAACCAGACTGATGGTTCGCAAGGGCTGGGGGAAGGGTGAGTAACTCCTTGATAGGTTCAGGGTTTGATTTCGTTGTGATGAAAATATTTTGGAACCAGATAGTGGTGGTGGTTGCACAGCATTGTGAATGTGTTAAATACAACAGTTCACTTGAAAATGGTTCGTTTTACCTTGTATAAATTTCAGCCCACGTTTTAAAAGCGTAGGTGTTTCACAGCTTGGGGTTCCGCATAAACTATTGTTTGAAAAAAGCATTCCACCTGGAGGGAGGCGGCACTTGAAAACTGTCACTTTTACGTTGACAAACACCAGGTTTCTGTCCAATTAAGGATCGGTGGGATGAGAAACAAGAATGTTTGCCTTCTTCTTCCTCATCCCCACTCAAATCACAGGAGAATTTTTCTAGGGAGGAAAATCTTTTTAAGTGAGATGCCTTGGAGGAACCAATTAGAAAGGAAGAGAAGTCTCTTCAACAGGGGGGCAAACGCAGTGAAAGAGAAGGGGAGGATTGGGGGCACACTGCTGAGGAGAGGGGAGAGAGGATGGCCGACCAAAATAGCCGAGTCACTGAACCCGAGTTGAAGGTGGGGAATGAATGTTCAGTATTCAATTTTCACTCGTGTACATTCAGCAGTGCAAATTGCTGAACCGTCCATGAACCATGAACCATGCTTCCATGACCCATCACCTCTGTCAACTCTGGGGCTTCATGGGTAGCTGCCGATATCACTATTGCTGCCACCATTGGTCCCTGGGCCACCGCCATCATGACTGCTGGATCCTGGGCAGAATCACTGATGCCCGTCCCACCACCACTTGCCCTGGCCGCCTCCCAGCTCCAGGGGCCGCCACCGTCAGTGGGAGAGAGAACAAATCAATACACCAACACTTCAGCTTCCGCCCCAGAAGCTGGTGCTCTTATAATGTCTTATAAGCGTCTCTTATAATAAATTGCCCAGGCACAGAGGACGTGTTGAGATGTCAGGCACTATGGAATCCCGACTGTCCACATTCCTTAGCTGTGACTACCTCTCCCCAAGGCAGTACTCTAATGGGACCTCAATCTCAGTCTCCTTGCCTTACCACTGTCTACATGGGTCCGTGGCTGACCAGCTTCCCTCTTTGTGCTTGTCTTCTTCCAACCCGGACACTAAGCAACCAACCAGATTTCCATTTCCTGCCACGCATGGCTAAACACAGGTGTATGCACGTTCACTCATCAATCTCCAGGATAACCTCCCTTTGGAGGCAGGGGGTTGGGATTATGAACCAGAGCTTGCCGCCAGACTGTTTCGGTGTGAATACTAGCTTCACCACTCACTTAATGTATAGACGCTAGTGAGTTAACTTCTATAACCTCCGTTTTGTCATCTCTAAAATGGGAATCATAACGATACCTACCTCACATGGCTGTGATGAGTTAATTTCAGCAAAGCTCTTAGACTAGATTAAGCACGAAACTGCTGCCTATTACATGATTATTGGCAGTGGGTTTCTTTGGAGTCCCAGTAGGCAAATCCCTCAGTGGCACAAGGTTTATATTGCCTTCTTCTTATCCCTTCAGTAAAAATCAATAGATTTTTTTTCAATAGAAAAATGTTTTCAGTAGAAATCGGGACAGCTGCAATAAAAGTTCAGCTGAACTGACTTGTGCATTAGAAGAAACAAATGGTGGCAAATAATGTTTATTTATTTTTGAGAGAGAGACAGAGCGTGAGTGGAGGAGGGGCAGAGAGAGAGGGAGACACAGAATCGGAAGCAGGCTCCAGGCTCCGAGCCATCAGCCCAGAGCCCGACGCGGGGCTCGAACCCACAGACCACAGGATCATGACCTGAGCTGAAGTCAGACACTTAAACTGACTGAGCCACCCAGGCGCCCCTAAAATTCATTTTTAAAAGATAATTGTTTGGGAGGATTTTCATTTTTCAGCTGGCATATTGGTGTCCCATCATCACAGCCGCAAAAGACCCCGAACATGATGGGACAGTCTTTGAGTCATTCGTTCGTTTCTTCACGCATTCTATAAATACGGAGCTTTTTTGTGTACCGAGCACTGGGTGTTTGAGTTCTCTTTGATACTTACAGTGGAGCTATGTATTTTCTTTTCGAGTTCTTTTCTGTTCGAGTTCTCTTTGATACTTACAGTGGAGCTAGATATTTTCTTTTCTTATGGATGAACACCCGAAACCCAGAGGGATCGAGTCACAGGGTCAAAGATGGGCAGAGAGCAAGAGGAAGGATGGATGGCCCCAGACCCTGCGTTCATGAAGGAAGTGATGCTACTACCTTGGAAGATTCTTCAATGCCGTTCAAAGGTAGTTGACGGCCTTTTTCTCTCGTGTCTTTTTCTGCTCATTTACTTTTGGTAGAGCATGGAGTTTTTAGCTGTTGGCAACTGGAGCCGGTTAGGAGGGTCCGGGCTGATTGGGCCACCCCCTCCCTGATCTGCAGACAGGGCCAGGTTTGGGAAGGTGATTTACTGCAGTGGCCAGAGACAGCCTAGCAGGGCTGGGTAGGCGGAGCATTGCTGGGAGGAGCCAAGATCACCACCCGGGAAATGGAGCCTGGAGCCAAGTGTGGAGGAGGGGAGATGGAAACGTGAGAACCAGCACAGCAGCTGATGGGTGCAGAAGCAGCCTGTGGGCGGAGGCCGCAGCTCAGAACGAGATTGCGATGTCCAGGTCAGGCCGATGCCCCATTTCATATGCTGCGTGCAGGGTGGGGAGGTGCAGGGAGCTGGGAAATCAGAGACAAGATCGTGCCAGCCTCGGTGACGACGCGGAGACTCAGAGAGGTTTTGCAACTAACCTCCACTGTCCTGTGAGAACAGCCTCTTGGAATCTGCTGATCCATCCCACCATCGTACCAAGTTTTCTATTCGGGGTTTTCTATTCTCTTGTTTAAAAAAAAAATTCTTTTTTGTATGTGATAGAAATGTATCTGTTTTGGGGCGCCTGGGTGGCTCAGTCGGTTAAGTGTCCGACTTCGGCTCAGGTCACGATCTCACAGTCCGTGAGTTCGAGCCCCGCGTCAGGCTCTGTGCTGACAGCTCGGAGCCTGGAGCCTGCTTCGGATTCTGTGTCTCCCTCTCTCTCTCTGCTCCTCCCCCGTTCATGCTCTGTCTCTCTCTGTCTCAAAAATAAATAAACCTTAAAAAAAAAAAAAAGAAATGTATCTGTTTCAAAGGCTTAAGAAGTTTTGATTTTTCTTTTGCACTGAGCATGCTGGGTTGTGAGTGCTGGAAGAAACCTGGGGATCATCTTCAACACCCCCTTCGCAGATGGGGAAGCTGAGGCCGAGAGGGTAGGAAAGGATCGGCCCTCGTCTCCCAGCAAGCAGGGGCTGGGACCAGATGTAGACAGGCACGCTTCTAGCAGGCAGAACCCCGCCCCCTCCCCAGCAGGCCTCTGCAGGCTCTGCAGTCACCTCCCGACCAGACCAGCAAGGTCAGATAGGACCCGCCTTCCCTGCCGTGGCATTGATTGCCCTCCGGCCTCGGTGGCATCCAGCCCGTCAGGTCCTGTGCCAGCTGAGGATGTGGGAGGCATCGACCGGAGGAGTCCGGGTTAGGCTTGCTTATTGAAGGTGAGCTCAGCTGCACCTGACCAGCAGCGACTTGGGCCGCTTGCCACAGCCGGTGACCCCAGCCAGCTGCTTGTTCCCACAGATGGCCCCAGCAGGCGGGAGACCTCATCTTCTCCCCCCCCTCCCCGGTGGCTGAGTTCAGTTGTTCTAACTCCCTCCTTTGCACAGCTGAGCGTGGTGCTACTTATAGCTCTGTTATCATGTTCCTGTTTGAATACAAACAAACCGCCGTAGCCTGGGAAGGGGATTTGTTGCGAGACCTCGCCGGCCTGCTTTCTGCTCCGGCAGGGACCTGGCTGCTCTGTGGGGTTTGAGGGACGTGTGGCTCTTCCTGGCCGCTCTCCCCCAGCCTCCTGTCTTCTCTCTCGCCCATCTCTGAGGCCACCGAGAAATTTCGATGGGAAAAGGCAGCCTCGACGCACGTGAGGACTGAGAGTTACTCAGACATCTCCTCTCACGCCCCCAAGACCAGAGGCCGCGTCCCCAGCCCTGCTCCTGGGGAGAGGCTAGGCCAGTATTCAGCTGTTGCTTCTCAGCCTCAAACCTCCTGTTTCCCGGTGCTGGGGACTCTGCAAAGCCACTTCTGCTTTGCCACCTGCTCCTGGGAGGCCCTGCAGGAGGAGGCAGAGGCCAGAGGTGGAAGGAGGAAGGAGAGATCGTTCCGTCCCTGTCTGTTTCCCGGTCCTGGGAGCAGCACCCAGCCTGCAGTCTTCACCCCCGGGGGGCAGTCACCTGTCTGGGATCCTGTCTCCGGTTGTCCTGATGCCCACAGAGCTCGCCTCATGGCTGGGCCTCCCTCCACAGGGGTCTGGGGTTCCCTCCAAGCTTCTACTTTTTAATAATTCCAGCTTCTTTGTGCCCCATAAGCCCTAAGTGTGATATCTGCCTCCTGTAGCTACCACCTTCTGTCGCAACTCTGAGTTTGCTTTTCTGCCTTGGCATTTACTTAGATAGCCATTCTTTATGTCAGATTCTCTCTGATAGAATAACTGGGACATTTCTGTCTTCTGACTTGACTGGCTGCTACGCTGGCAGAGTTGGGATTCCAACCCAGACCTTCTTTCTCCTGGTTCAGGACTCCCTGCTTTGGAACCCGATAAACGTGTGTTCCATTCCATGAATGAACGAGGTGAGTTCCCCCCATTCATCAGTTCTGACTTTAGTTAAGATGTGGTGAGGATTCCCCACCAGCTCTGGCAACCCACGATCACCAACAGGGGCAACCTGGCTGATCTTATGGACTGCCTTCTTAGACAGGGCCCTAGGCCTTTCCTCAAGGGCCACCCCAAATTTAGCTTCTTCTGGAACCACACCGAATCTGCACACTTTCAGCTGCATGGCTGAGAAGTAGTTGCTGAGAACTAGCCAGCCCACAGATGGCCACAGCCCCGTGAAGGATCCCAGCCGAGAGAGACCAAGAGAAAAAAACCCAGAGGAGCCACCCAGCCCAGCCCAGATGCCAATCCACGGGATCAGATCCTAAAGAGTTCGTGTTTTAAACCCCTAAATTTTGGGGTGATTTGTTCATGGCAACAGCTAACTGATAAGATCTCCCCCCAGAGGGCCCATTTAACTTTCCTTCATACCAGCCTACACCCAACTGTGACTCTCCATCCTGAAGATCTGTGCACTGAAGCACAAAGGATGTCACGTGACAGACGACCGATAGATGGATCATATTCCTCTCCCGTGGTAAGATGACAGTTTACAAGCATGGCCCCTTGACTAGTGGCCCCTAGGGTCATCGTGGCTGATGCCAGACTATCCCTGCACTCTGAGGATGAAGCTCTGAGTTTACATTATAAACAGTGCCTGGCCCCTTAGCCTAAAATGGAAATATGAGGCCATATATTGGTTTGCAGTAAGAGGTCTCTTTTCTTTCTCTTTTCTTCCTGCTAAAACAGATATTTGACAACACCTTTAAATATAAGGTTCCCCTTCTTCGCGATCTTTATATAGTCCTTTGCAGGCTGGGTGTTGGCAAAACCATATTGCTTAGAAAAGCAAGCTGTTGAAACCCACAAACGTTCAGACATCAGTCGAATCCCAAAGCTAAAGTGTGCTGTCATTTTTGGAAAGCAAATACAGTATGAACATAATTGAGAACTACAGGCCCAGGGGGGGGGGGTTGGGGGGGTGGGGGTAGACGGGATGAGACACGACAGAAATCTTGAGTGTGGATGAGATATCAGTGCCAATTACGGCAGGGCCAAGATGTTATGCTGATGAGCTATATGTTAGAGCTGAACTAAGAAGCTGAAGATATTTGCCTTCTGCAGGATGTAATAAGTCTTTGCAAATGCAATTACTAGGTCTTGGAGAGGGTTTCAGCTACCATCAGGGAATTTTATTATATAAAATAGAGAATCACTTTTTAAGACATTTGTCCTTCAGACAAGTTTATTGTAGACTTATCTTTAAAAATTTAAGGAGAGAATAATCACTATATAATTTAAAAATTCTTACAAACGAGGCTTTGTTAAGTCCCATTTGTTCCAACTGTAGTTCTTTTCAGCAAGAACAAAAAGGACATCTTGAGCAAATTTTCCTGTGTGTGTGTTTTTTAAAACTTTTTTAATGTTTACTTACTTTCTGAGAGAGAGAGAGTGTGAGCTGGGGAGGGGCACAGAGAGGGAGACACGGAATCCGAAGCAGGCTCCAGGCTCTGAGCTGTCAGCACAGAGAGCCTAATGTGGGGCCTGAACTCATGAACAGTGAGATCATAACCTCAGCTGAAGTCGGCCGCTTAACCGACTGAGCCACCCAAGCGCCCCCCTGTGTGTTTTTTTTTTAATTAACTTTTAAGGTAGCGACCTGTCTCTCCATGTTTCCTCCCCAAAAGATATAAAACAATGAGATAGAGAAAGTAAATGCGTGCAACAACCAGACCCTCAGGATAACTTGAAGACAGGAAGAAAGCAGAGACAGTTAAACAGCACTCTTCAGAGTAAACTGAATAACAAGAGGAAAGTGAGACGATCCAGGAGCGTGATTTCTCATGCGCCCATCCTCTGCCCTCCACGAATCTTTGTGGAAAGCACAGGTAGACTGACTAATGTAGAAAAACAGTGGCTGAGGCACCTAGATGGCTCTGTCGGTTAAGCGCCCTACTCATTATTTCAGCTCAGGTCACGATCTCACTGTGAGTTCAGAACCCCGAGCTGGGCTCTGTGCTTACAGTGCGAAGCCTGCTTGGGATTCTCTCTCTCTCTCTCTCTCTCTCTCTCTCTCTCTCTCTCTCAATAAATAAGTTAAAAAAAAAAAAGAGGGGCGCCTGGGTGGCTCAGTCGGTTAAGCGTCCGACTTCAGCTCAGGTCACGATCTCGCAGTCCGTGAGTTCGAGCCCCGCGTCGGGCTCTGGGCTGATGGCTCAGAGCCTGGAGCCTGCTTCTGATTCTGTGTCTCCCTCTCTCTCTGACCCTCCCCCGTTCATGCTCTGTCTCTCTCTGTCTCAAAAATAAATAAACTTAAAAAAAAAATTAAAAAAAAAAAAGAAAAATGGAGAAGTTGGAAGGAAGCTAACGAATGAAGCCTTCGTTGATCTACAACTATTCTCAGAATGATTAAGTTTCCTCGTTGGACTTCAGATGTGGGGCGCCACGCCTCCAGTGGACCTCAGTCCAAGCGTTGCTTCCCAAGCCCCAGCTCAGCCCCTCTCTCTCACCCCTGTTTGTTTGGTTTCTAGGACTACGTATAGTCTGAGCACTACCCGGCTTCCAGAACGTGGGCCTGAGGATGGATCTTGCCATGTATGAACACAGCTCCCAAAAGATAACTTCCTGAATTCCCTCCCAGGAGGATCTGCCCATCTGATAAGAAGGTCTGGTACTAATGACTGACTGCCCATGGGCACCGTTCCTTCTCCGTCTGGTTGCTTCTCCAAGGTTGGCGTCTGTGATTAGGTCATTCCCCACGCGTCCCCCCCGCCCCCACCTGTTAACCAAGACAAGCCAACCTGAATCTTCTTGTTTGTGCTAAACGAGGGAGAGGTGTTGGCAAAAGCATCACCAGTCCCGGGGCGGGAAGACAGGCTGGCGCTGGGGGCGAGGGGAGCACACCCACCGAAGGCCAGAGAGCGCAACTGCCACCAGGTGATGCAGACAATAACATCACCAAATGTTCTCCAAAGAACTGGAACACACGAGAGGATGGTCTTGTGACTGACCAGGACTCGGGGCTTGGTCGTCTCATCTGTTTGCTATGAAATATGAGCCACAAAATGACTCCGTCAGATCCTAACTTGAGCCTCATTATCAGCTTCTAGCAGAAGCATGGTCACCGGAGCTGTTTTCTGAACCACCAAGACTAAATACAAACGCATGTTTTGTGAGCCCCCGGAGTGACCAACAAAATTATGTCCCCTCAAAATGAACAACCTTGGCCCCACTTAAAAGTGATCACTCCAGGGGTGCCTGGGTGGCTCAGTCGGTTAAGCGTCTGACTCTTGACTTCGGCTCAGACCATGATCTCAGGGTCCATGGCTTCGAGCCCCATATCGGACTCGGGACAGCGCGTGGCCTGATTGGGATTCTCTCTCCCTCCCTCTCTCTCTCTCTCTCTCTCTCTCTCTCTCTGCCCCTCCCCTACTCTCTCTCTCTCTCAAAATAAATAAACTTAAAGAACAAAGATCACTCCAGCTGCACCCACATCCATACCCTTTACTGTCCCTTCACACATAAGGAGCACAACCAGAGAGAAAGAATCTTCCATGGCCTAAGCCTTGCAACCCTGGATTTGATAAGCCTGAAAGGCAACTACTCTGAGGAGAAGCCATCCTTTGGTAGGGGCTGGGAATTTCTCTGGGGCCCCGGAAAACCGACCCACAAACCAGCTTTAGTCATTCCTGAACCGACGTGAGCAGCTCGAGTACAGAAAGTTAGCTCCCTTTGCTAGAACAACATGGGCCCGTGTCGCTGGGTTTAATCTCTTTCTAATTCTTCGGCACCAATTCTGGCACCGGGCTCTGCTGAGGCTGTTCCCAGACTTGCGTGTGGAGCAGAATTTCCCCTTTTTAGGTCACAAACTCAGAGCGCTCCCTCGTCCCAGCAACTCTCTGCCCCGGGTCAATTTTCAACACCCTCCTTGACGGCATTTATGAAACGCTGGCAAGGTGGCCGCTGGGTTGACCCGTTCCTGCTCTCCACATCATTTCACGGGACTGAAACACGCACACCAACCAGCCACAGCAGGCCAGGGGTATGGAAACACATCGACTTCCATCTCTTCTAAACACGGCTGAATTAAGGGCCGTAGGACCGAGGCTGTGGACCCTCTGGTGACTCTCAAAGCGTTCAGACGAGCCTGCAAAGAGTTGTCTTCCTGTGTTCGTTCCTTGGGCAGGGATGGCTGCTGCCTTGTAGTCTTGCCACCCTGGAGCGTCCGACCCCCTGCCCCACCTCCTGTGTGGGGTTGGACCACCTCACCTCGGCTTCCACTCTCGGGAATTGGAGATTTGGAGCAAGGTTGCATCATAGTGAGTTTTGTTCTCTACTGGCCGATACCTCACAGTCTGGTGAATTGCACCTGTCCGGGCCCCCCAGTGTTATGCCTTACACCCCGCACACCCTGGCCCATTCAGCGCACACTCTTGCGTGCAGCTGGCGGGTCTCATCATTGCAATCCGCAATAATGTCCACTCCCATTGGGGCGCCTGGGTGGCCCAATTGAGCCTCCGACATCGGCTCTGGTCATGATCTCGCAGTTCGCGAGTTCGAGCCCTGCGTCGGGCTCTGGGCTGACAGCTCGGAACCTGGAGCCTGCTTCAGATTCTGTCTCTCTCTCTCTCTCTCTCTCTCAAAAATAAAATAAAAAATAAACATGAAAAAATTTTTTAAAAAATCCACTCCCATAGAATCATACACTCGAGCGAGGAAATTTCAAAGGCCCGCCATTGGCCTTTGCTCTGAAAATGGCTCGTTTCTCATTCTCCCCCGTTCCCTACCCCCCACCAACCCACCTCCTAGACACTGCTGACGGCACGAGGGGTTGATTCTGGCTTAAGGTGGGCCAATCAGATTTTCTCTCTTGATATGTAATAGGGGCCCTGGAAGTCAATCAAGGGGCGGGGGCTGCGTGAGTCACAAGGCAACGAGGAATGGAGGCTGGAATCCGTGCCAGAGAGCCCCCGAGACTGCGCTTGATGATGTGAGGGACGAGCAAGGTTAGGAGCCCAGCAGACACCAGCCCACCCTCAGACCAAAAGGACGTAGGTGCTGGCTGAGAAGCCAGGACACAAGGAGTTGCTACAGCCCACAGCGACGTCTTCTCAACTGATCCCCCAGCTCGTTTCCAGGGAGTTTCTGTTTCTGGCAACCAGTGTTCCCTGACACCACACTCAGAAGTTGCCCGTGACCCCCCTCCCCGCCCAGTCCCCATCCTGCTTCAGCATCTCCGCGGCATCTGACACTGTCACCCCCGCTTTCCCCCAGTGGGTCTGTCCACTTACACAGGTGCTCCAAAACCCGGCTCTCCTTGGCCTTCTCCAGTTTCTCTTCCCTGCTCTCAGGGAAGCCATTTAACAAGACCCAGGATTTGGGGCAGCCCGGTGGCTCAGTCGGTTAAGCATCCAACTCTTGGCCTCGGCTCAGGTCATGATCTCACAGTTTGTGAGACTGAGCCCCACATCGGGCTCTGCGTCGACAGTACAGAGCCTGCTTGGGATTCCCTCTCTCTCTCTCTCTCTGCCCCTCCTCCGCTCTCTCTCGCTCTTTGAAAATAATTAAATAAACATTAAGAAAAAAATAAGATCCACGATTTGGTCTTAAAGCCTGGGGTCCACGGAAGATTCCACTGGTTTCCATAGCCTCCCCTGCCGAGTCCAGGCGGAAGGCTCCAAATCCAGGCCACCAAAGCTCACTTCCTCCCGCACCCACTGCGTTTTTAACTCTGGTGGCAGTTTCTTCTTAGATGACTCACTGTCACTTAACCTCTTGAAACAATTCTGCACCATGATTGCTCCTTGGGATCTGCCCCCCCCCCCCCCCCTCCAGCCCAGGTGCTGTGGTTGTGCGAGTGTAGCTTACAACTATATCCTCATTCCCAGCACCTGGTACACGGGGGTCACTTGAGTGTTTGCGGAAAGAGCCCAGGGGACGAATGCGTGATAGACTGTGTTTTAATTTTCCCTCAGTTTCATTCCTCCTGTCTCTCCAATGCACATTCACCAAGAACTCTGGGTTCTTCCTTCCCAGTGTGTCATTCACGGTCCCCTTCCTCCCCATTCCCTTTGCTTCTGCGTCGGACCCTCATCACTACCCATTAGAGCTACTGCAGAAGCAAGAGGGTCTCCAGGTCGTGATGACAAAACTGACCCGTGGCATCCTAGGAAGATGGAGGCAGCAGGGATTTCAGCTCTTCCCACATCTCCCCGTGCAAACAGAGCACCAAGCTAGGAAACCCCAAACCTAAGGGCTTCGAAAACAAAACTGGAGCATAAGGCTTTTCCTGGACATCAACCCCCAACGGCCACGAGACCCACCTGGTGTTGATGTCCGTGCAGGAGGACGTGGAGGGAAGCAACGGGACACTGCCAGCGGGACCCCAGAGCAGGACAATCCCGAAGTCGCCAACGGGCATTCGCTGGGAAGGACAGTGTGCCGATTTGGAAGCAGCAGCTAAAACCGGAGGGGCTTTGCCCCCTCTACACACGCACATGAGGACAGTCCACACCAGTGCGTACGCGGTGTGCGTGGGATAAGGGGTGGAAGTCTGTGCGTTCCTGTTTCGTGGAACGTGCTATGAAATAGGACCCACATGCGCACGTACACGCTCACGCTCCACTGTGTTTTACTAAACTGTAGGATTTTCGAATAAGGCTCAGCATTCTGCGTAACTTGAGTGTGGCCTGATGATCCAGTTATAACCGACACCAAGTCAGGCTCGGAAACACACGATTTTTGTTGAAATCACATGCAACTCCGAGTTGGCAGCCACAGCATCGAAACCGGCCTGCAAAGGTACTTGTGTGGGTCCAGAGAAACACTGGCAGACGTGACTGAGTCAACACCGTCAAGAGTTTTAAAATAACTTTTCCCCCCATAAAATCGTGGTGTGTCGGAGCCTCAGGGGCCTCTTAAATCGTCATTCCACAGAACCGTAAATACTTGAAAATCCAATTTGCAAGGGGCAGAATCATAACAGAGGCCAGAAGAATGAAATTTCATCCAGCCAAAGCCTTATTTTATGAACGAGGAGACCAAGGTCCAGATCAATGGGGACTTATCCTACCAAAAGGAAACAGTAATTTACGGGAAAGAAAAAATACAGTTCATGCAGCTTCGGGGACAAGGGGGTGAAGGGCGTGGAAATAAGAAGGACAAATGTGCCTTTAATTTCCCTTTATAAGGAAAGAAAAGAAAGAAATGCATTTATCCCTCTAATCTCAGTAGCCAAACCAGTTTAAAGCCACACGTCTGTTCAAAGGAATAAAGCCGTCAGGCTGAGACTTACCCAGTATCCTCTCAGCATGAGGAGCAGAGAGCCGGGAAAAGGCCCTCTTTTCCTGATGTCAGGACTTCTCAGCACTGCCCTCCCCCCGTGGTCTGTCTTCCCCCAGAATCACATGGAAGTGTTCTATAAATGTGCATTGGCTTAAGGTTGGGAACGCTGGCCTGGGAAGCAGCGGCGTGTAAGCAATCTGACCCAGGCCAGGCGGCAGCTTTCCAGAAGGCTCTGCAGCCCTGAGGGAGGATAACAGGGGCCAGGGCGGTTGCAGGTATCGAGAGCCTGCAACTCTGTTCTCCTCACTCTGAGTTGATTTGGGATCCGAATCCAGTCTCCACTGCCTTGGGTTGCAATTTCATTTACTTGGGGGCCGTTCTATATTTTGGCTAGGACCAGCCACTTTTCAAGACACAGCAGCCTTAATAATAATAAAAACAAAACACACCAAAAAAAAAAACCCCTATAAAATGAGAAGTGCTTCCGGTTCAGCTCCCACAGACCTCATAAGATCAAGTTGTCCTTTTTGGAAATGTCACTGTGCTCCCTTGAGACAGGGAGAATGAACAATCGCTCTTAGGCCAGTTCTAAATGGCAAAGCGACCTAAAATTCCCTCAGTATTTCGTGGGTCACATGCACAACCATACAACGAAAACAAAGCAACCATCAGAAAGAGTGTGGAGGTCTTTATGTACCGACCCTGAGAACTCCCCAAGTTACGTAGGTAAGTGGGAGAAAAAAGTAAGGTACGGGACAGT
The DNA here is from genome assembly GCF_023721935.1 of Panthera uncia. NCBI lineage: Eukaryota > Metazoa > Chordata > Mammalia > Carnivora > Felidae > Panthera > Panthera uncia. Next base: position 75,496,761 of record NC_064818.1, on the reverse strand, counting down.
ACGTGTAATATGCTATCATTTGTATAAAACAACGTATACGTGTATGCATACATCCTATATTATGTGTGGTGTGTGAATTCTATGCTCTGAAAGAATCATACCACACGCTTATAATAAATAAATGAGTGGCTCTAAAAATTCACACAAGCGACTAGTGAAGGGGGGAGCAGTTGCCGCCAGGAAGGGGCAGAAACCGGGGGACAGGGAAAGGGGGAAGATTGTCTCCTCACCTATTTCTTTTCCTATTCTAGGAATGTGACCTCATGTGTATAGTCGTTTGTCAAAGAAAAATTTTAAAGTAATCTCATTTCCATTAGAAATACTTAATTTTCAAAATTGCGATTCAGGGCACTGAATTCAATTAACCATAACGCGGGCGCGCGCGCGAGCACAAACACACACACACACACACACACACACGCACTTTTTTTTTTTTTTTTTTTACATATTTAACGTCTTTGATTAGGTTGAAATTCCTTAAGAAGACAGAGTTTTGAAATAACAAAAATCCTGGCCTACGCAGGACCCATCTGTGAGTTCCGATCGAGGAGTCTGAGGGCTGGACGTCTGGCCCCGATGCATCTCCTCTGTAGCCATGACTTAGAGCAGGTGCCCAGGTGCCTCATCGTGTGTAAAACAGCCCCACAGCCCCCCCTCTCCGTGGGCCCAGCGTGTCCTAAGCAAGACGATGTACATAAAAGCCTCTGAAAACAGAAAGCCTTTATTCAGGAACAGAGTCGTTCACGGTGATCACATCTTGTAAGATTTTTCTGAAGTTCTTGTGTAATTCAATGCTCAGATCGTGGAAGGCAAATTCCCCCTGAGAATAAGCATCAAGGAAAAGGGGATACTTCCAGAGGGCCTGTATCTACCTTCACTCCTTAGGGCCGGCTTTTATTTTCTTACCCTGTGCAGGGCGCCTTCTGTAGGTGACCTCCTGGCATGTCCCGGGTGGGGGTGGGGGGGGGGCGGGCTGTGTTCAGGGCTTTCTTCTACGCCTACCTTCTGTTCCCACTTTATTAAACCAGGAGCATTTTTTAGTCCTTGCCTGAGTACCAACGCAGAACACCTGGTTGAAAATGCTTTGAGATGTAAAAAAGTTTTGTTTTGTTTTTTTAATTTTTTTTTATTACACTGAAATCACTAGTCAAAGTCCCGGTGCCTAGGAACAGGGTGGAGGGTGGTTCCCACAATCCCAGGACAAACCGCAGACAACTGCTCGCCGGCTGACGTGGCGCCACCGTGTGGCGACATTGCCAGTGCAGCTTCTATCGTCCGTTTGACCCGTCAGCTTTGAAAGGCTTCTCCACCAAGACACTAATTCATTAACAAAAAGCAAATAATGGTTTGAATTTGGCGAGATTTGAAATCTTTTCAAATTTGCTCATAAAGCGAGGTCTCATCAATATTTTTTTTTTAATTTTCATTCATTTTTGAGAAAGAGAGAGAGACAGACAGACAGACCAAGTGCGAGCCGTGGAGGAGCAGAGAGGGAGAAGGAGACACCGAATCCCAAGCAGGCTCCGGGCTCTGAGCTGTCAGCGTAGAGCCAGATGCGGGGCTCGAACCCATGAACCTCGAGATCATGACCCGAGCCGAAGTTGGAGGCTTAACCTACTGAGCCACCCAAGCGCCCCTCATTAATATTTTTACTGCTACATTCCCATCTTGCCCAATTCAAATTCAAATAAATGCAGCCCTACTGAAAATGACTGGCAGATGGCAGAGAACACGAGAAGAGCAAAACATTTTGCAGGCAATGCTTAGAGCTGCTGGTTCTTTTGAAATTCCGAGGGGAAAATAATTCAAAGTTATGTTATGACAGTAAACAGGTGGATTTATGAAAATAAGAAGATAATGTTTACGGCCCATTTTCTCCCTACGCAGTGAAAAAGAAATTCTCATTAATGAAGCAGAGTTCCTCTCCTTCAAGAATTCATTGAAGTGATAGCAAAGGAATTTATTTTTGTTGGGACCCTAATGAAGCGAACTGGGACGGAACATCAGTCAAGAGACTGCTCCATGTTTGTGGACATCGGAAAGAGGACTGAGGTCTGGTAATGGACGTATCAGTCCACCGCCTAGAGTTGGGGTAAGAGAGAGTGGTGGGGCTTCGACCCGAACAAGACCCAGTCTGCACTGTAGACCCAGGAGAGGCTCTGAAACACCAGGAACAACGGAGGGAAAGGAACTGGGGTTCAAAATTTGAAAATTAAAAGTTGGTATAAGCAGAGCCTGGGTTTTCACCGTGTCCGATCCCCCTGATGCCCGTCAACCAGACGAAAGCAAAATCAAACAAAACCCAAACCTCCCACACAGTCCGAAATAAAAAATTCAATAGCAGGTCGAAGGCAGACAAACAAACAAACAAAAAAACATGTCCCGAAATAGAATGAAAGAAAGATTTAAAATAGGAAAAAAATATGACAGGCTTAGAGAATCAATCCATGAGGTCCCGCATCTCATTAACGGAGATGCAGACATGAAACAGAAAAGCGGAAAGAAGAAATTATCAAGGAATGAATGTAAGACTATTTCCCACAGTTGAAGCAGGTGAATCTCCAGATAGAAAGGGCCCAGTAGGTGCCTGGCACAGTATCTTACAAATCCCTCATGGGTCTGCGTGTTTCTTGGGCTCTGCTAAGTAGTTCTTATGTTGAGGGAGGGCTCTCACGAAACTGTCGTCAGACGAGAGCTAGAACTGGAGCCATCTGAAGGCTCGGGGGGTTGGACGCCCAAAAGACTCACTCACATGGCTGGCAGGTGACACAAGCTTTGGCTGGTAGCTCGCCCGTGACCTACACATGGCCTCTCCGTGTGTCTTGGGCTTCCTCATAGTACAGAGGATAGGTTCCAAGAGTAAATGTTCCGCTAAACAGAATGTGGAAGCTGCCAATCTCTTAAGGCTTGGATCCAGAAACTGGCCCTGTGTCACTCCTGTATCCTATTGGTCAGATGGTCGTGGGGCCCACATTAAAGGGGAGAAAGACGTAAATCCCCTCTCTCAGTGGGAGGAGCTTCAAAGAATTCATGGCCATCTCCGATCCACCACCAGTCTTAAGTATTTCTAGAAACAGATTACAGGTCACTTATCAATAATGAGAATCAGAACCAAACTCATTTTTCCAGAACTGTCTCCCTTGGATACCACACTCCAGCTACCCGTGCTGAAGTTTCCTGAAGTTTCCAATATGCCAGACTCCTTGAATCCTCACAGACTTCTCTTTGCCGTTGCCTCTGACCAGAATACAATTTCCCTGTATCTTCACGTGACTCAGTCCTTCTCACGATTCAAGTCTCATCTCAAATGTCACCTCAGAGAAGATGTCCTTGCCCAGCATATCTAAAATAAGTCACGATCAGCATTTACACCCTTAGCCTTGGCTACATCCTTCATAGCACTAATCATTACCAAAATGTTATTTTTTGGTCTTGCTTTTGTTTATTATCTGTCTCCTCTCTAAGAGCAGGGAGTTTGTCTCCTTCTGCATGGTATCTCCAGCACCAAGACCAGTACCTGGAACGGGTGTTGAGTGGTTCAGAATCCGTTTCAAGCAGACAAAGAAACAATGTCTCTAAATTCCTGATGAAAAAAATATATATATTTTCCATCCAAAATTCTATATCCAGCCAAACTATGAAGCAAATGGAAGGGTGGAATGAGACATTTTTCAGATTCAAAAAATTTGCCCCAGTAAAACCAGGGCATAAACTAAGAAAGGTGTTTTTATTTTTCCTAATGTTTATGTACTTTTGAGAGAGAGACAGAACGCGGACAAGCAGGGGAGGGGCAGAGAGAGGGGGACAGAGGCTCTGAAGTGGGCTCCATGCTGACAGAAGCGAGCCTGATGTGGGGTTGGAACTCACGAACCATGAGCTCATGACCTGAGCTGAAGTCAGACGCTCAACCGCCCCGAGCCACCCAGGCGCCCCAAAACTAAGAAAGGTTTTAAACACAGAATGTAGCAGAAGAAAGCAGGAGAGGGAAGCCCCACGGGGACAAATGTCCAGCAAGACGGGGCTTACAGCTCATCCAAATCAAGGGTATAGACAGGGTCCTGGGACAGAGATCTCCAGAAAAAATAGATAGTGGACTGGGTGAAGAGGTTAGAAACAGTGGACAGTATATTTCTTCAAAGATGCACTCAAAGCAACTAAAAATGACAGAGGGAAACAAAAGTTTAAGAAAGAAAACGTAATCGGTAATCCTCTTGACCTCTAGCCCTGCAAGAAATGCTATTCACAGAAATCCAATAATAAACACATGCTCGTTGATTTTCAGATTTGAGAATCGACCTATAGACAAAGCACAAAGTGCCTACCGGTCGTTACAGAACAGCCTGGATGATTTTGTGGCTGACCTTGTGCTGTGCTGTCCAGATGCCCCTCTAGGGGGAAAAAAAAAAAGAACTTCCTTATTACCCCAGCTGCTGGAAGTGCTGTGGTCTTTTTGCGGACGGTCTCAGCCGAAGAGAGATGCGTGAAGGGCAATTCGGCCTCCCCTTCTGCCCAATCCTGCTTCCTTCCCTTCCATGACTGCACCCCTAACAAAATTCCTGCAGGCCAATGGGTGTCACAGAGAGTGAGAGCTGGTGCCAGAAGCAGGGTGGTCCAAAAAAATGGACAGTAGGATAGGATTTGGGCGTGGCTTCACCTGCTACCTGACTGGCAAGGAGGACACCGTCACTGACGCCCGGTGGCACACCAATTGTCCCTGGTACAATGTGGCAGTACGATTGTTAAAATTGTTGCTGGCGGTGAGCTCAGATGGTACCTCAATGAAAGAAATGTATTCGCTGCTGTGATGTGTCAGGTGTTAGTGACATGAAAGGAGTAGTGGCCATAAGGCCATTGCCAAGATGACCGCTTTGGGACAAGACAACATATCGGTGAGAGGGATTCATCAGCAACGATAGCTAATGTGAAGGCTGGAGGCCCAAGCATGCAGCCAGCGCATGTGAAGGTTGGTTACAAACAGAAGGACGAGGCAAATAAGTAAATACGCTTACTGATGATAATGGTGACCAAGGTTTCCCACAGTTGAGAAGGGATTTGTAACATGGAAAGAGAAGGCTAGGAAAAAAAAACCTAGAGGTGCTGTACTGGAATCAGAGGTTGGTGTAAATGTGTGGGGGTTTTTTTTCCCCCTTTCTTATTTGAACACGTTTTAAATTTATCTATGTATCTATCTAGAGATAAAGATAAAAGATAAATAGGATGTGTTTAACATATGTGAGTAGGTAAATAGGAACATATATTTTCCAGCTCTGTTTCTTTGTTGTTGTTTTTTTTTCCAGAGGTCACCTTCAAGTTCAATGACCAGAACAGATTTCATGGAGAAGGTGCTTTTGTTTTTTTCAATATTTATTTTTGAGAGGCAGAGAGAGACAGAATGCAAGCAGAGGAGGGGCAGAGAGAGAGGGAGACACAGAATCTGAAGCGGGCTCCAGGCTCTGAGCTGACAGTGGGGCTTGAACTCGTGAAATGCGAGATCATGACCTGAACTGAAATCGGACGCTTAACTGACTGAGCCACCCAGGTGCCCCTATCTCTATTTCTTGAGGGGGTCTACAAGCCATGATACTCCAGCATACAAAAGTAGGAGATAGTGCCATAATCCTGGGTTATCCCCCCACAAAATATTTATCAGCTACAAAGGGAGAAAGGATTCCTTTATGGCGAAGAAAACTGCCAGACACTGGCATGACCAGGTGATCAAGATTCACATCACCAGTGGGGCAGGTAGACCTCACGTGCCCCTGGGGTGAAGCACCGAGAACACCGCTTCGTTCTGGTGCTACGCCTGCCAAGGATACGCGGCCTGGGTCTGGACATGAGGAAACATTGAGAAGACCCAAGTTGAGGAGAATCTACAGAAGGGAGATTCTTTACAGCTGTCAAGAGTGAAAGTAACAAGAGACCAAGGAGCTGCTCCTGCAGGAGATGAAAAAGAGAGACATCGTGTGATCCTGGATGACATCTTGGACCAGAAATGTCAGGACCCCGTTGGGACAAAAGGAGAAGTCGGAATGGGGTGTAATGACGGGATGCCAGTGTTGTAAAGTGTTGATTTCCTGATAGGGGTGGTTGTGGTGTGGTTACGCAGGGAAGAGTCCAGGGTGGCGGGGTCACGCTGAGGAAAGAGGGGCATCAAGTCTACAACTTGACCCCAAATAAAGAATAGTAACAGTGAGTATCCACATGGGGCGGGGGGGGTGCATAAATACAACTAACGACTGGGGATACGGGAGATCTTTGTATTCTTTTTTAAAAATATTTTTAAATGTTTATTTTTGAGAGAGAGACGGAGCGCAAGTAGGGGAGGGGCAGAGAGTGAGGGAGACCCAGAAACTGGAGCAGGCTCCAGGCTCTGAGCTGTCAGCACGGAGCCTGGCGCGGGGCTCGAACTCACGAACCGTAAGATCGTGACCTGAGCTGAAGTCGGACGTTTAATCGACTAAGCCCCCCAGGCGCCCCAAGGTCTTTCTTGTTGCAACTTGTATAAATTTGAAATTTCAAAATAAATTATTTTTTTAAATGGTGATATCTGTGCTCTCAGACCACCTGACCAAATTGTACTAAACCCTCTAAAGGCTAATGGCTTCGCTGGGCCTCTTCTGAGACCCCCACCACCCTGCCCCACTACAGCCCTCAACTCTGCTGAAAGCACTCTAGGCCGGACAACAGTAACTCCTCTTGGATGAACCAGGGAGTGTGGCACCAGAATATTCACATGACTGGGGTACCTGTGGGGCTCAGTCAGAGGGTCCGACTTCAGCTCAGGTCATGATCTCACGGTTCGTGAGATTGTACCCTGTGTTGGGCTCTGTGCTGACAGTGTGGAGCCTGCTTGGGATTCTCGCTCTCCCTCTCCTTCTGCCCCTCCCCTGCTCATGCTCTCTCTGTCTCTCTCTCTAAGTAAATAAACTTAAAAAAAATAAGAATATTTGAATGACTGAAGAATGCCAAGGTATCATAAATGACAGCAAAAAGGTGAAAGCCATCCAAATGTCCACCAGTGGATAAACTGTAGCATATCCATACAAGGGAATATTATTCAGATGATGCTTCAACGTGGATACACCTTGAAAACATGGTGCTAAATGAAAGAAGCCAACACAAAAGACAACATGATGATGATTCAACTTACACGAAACATCCAGAATAGACAAGTCTGTGGAAACAGAGAATAGGCTAGTGTTTGCTAGGGGCTGCGAGAGCACCGGGGGAATGGGGAATAACTCCGAACGGATGTGGGTATGGGTTGGTTCCTCCCCCCTGCCCCGGAGGTGATGAAAATGTTCTAGAGTTCATTCTGGTGATGGTTGTGCAACTCTTGTGAATATAATAAAAACCATTGGATCGTATACTTTAAAACTGTGAATCTTACAGTAGGTGAATTATATCTCAATGACAAAAAGTATCTCACCCTGGCCTTCAGAGGTGAGTAAACATGTTTAAATTGTTCTGCCTCTCCATTCATCTGGTGGGTCTAAGTACGATCCCTGAACAGCAGCACGGGCATCGCCTGGGAATTAGAAGTGGCCAATCAGAGGCCCCCTCCCCAAACCTACTGTATCAGAATCTGTATTTTTAAGATTAATTTTATTTATTCATTTATTTATGAGAGAGCGAGAGTGTGGGTGGGGGAGGGACAGAGGGGGAGAGAATCTTAGGCAGGCTCTATGCTCATCACGGAGCCTGATGAGGGGCCGGATCCCATGACCCTGGGATCGTGACCTGAGCCAAAATCAAGAGTCGGATGCTCAACTGACTCAGCCACCCAGGTGCCCCCAGAATCTGTTTTTTTTAAATAACCATCCCCTGTGGTTCAAATGCACACTAACATTTGGAAAGCACTGCTCTAAAGCATTATTGAGGCCATGGACTCGAGTTTTGGGATGACAAATACATAGCAGGCGTGGTCACATTAAGACACCATTTCAATGACATGACATGACATTTAAAAAATGTTTTGAGGGGCGCCTGGGTGGCTCAGTCGGTTGGGCGGCTGCCTACGGCCCAGGTCATGATCTCACGGTCTGTGGGTTCGAGCCCCACGTCAGGCTCTGTCCTGGGCGCTCAGAGCCTGGAGCCTGCTTCCGATTCTGTGTCTCCCTCTCTCTCTGCCCCTTCCCTGCTCGCTTTCTCTCTCTCTCTCTCAAAAATAATAAGCAATAAAAACAAATTTAAAAAAATAAAGAAAAAAATAAATAAAAAATGTTTTGAATTTACTGGCCCTTTTTATTTCTTTATTTACAGATCCTCTTCAACATTAACAAAACGAAAGAAAAGCAAACGGAGGCGGCGTCCTGGAAGATGGCATGAGACATTGTGCTTAAGCGTGTCCCAAAATGTCCCCAGGCTAATACCAGCTGTTCGTTTTGCCAGCTGGAAATCTCTCCAGGAGCAGAAGTCTCACCGATCCGCTGCTGGTTACTAAGATGGCTGTAGTTCTGCCCCATAAAAATAGGGAGGTGGCCGTGGCACGAAGGCTAATGATCCTTTTTAGACCATTTAGACCCTTCGGCCTCGAGAGCCTGGGAAATATTTATTTGCATGTTTTGATTGAGAATTTGCACTCATTGTTTCACCGTACAAATTAAAAATTAATATTTATTACATTTCTCTCCCGAAATGATACAATTAACACCTCACTGAAACAGCACAGATTTAATAATCTCTCGCTGTCTCTGCGCCCCAGTCCCACCCCAGGTGAGCAGCATGCACGGTGTGTGTGCCTTTCTCTGGCTTCGTGCTGTATATCTGACGACAAACAGCCCCTCTGCTCTCTGGCCAAACCGCACGGCGGGTGATTCCTCTCCTGTCCACGTCCAGGTGAGACGGGCTCGGGGTTGTACATACGCTTCCCTCTCATACTTGGGGTGCTTTGGGCACCCCGGCCTGGAGGTCTTGACAGTGAAGGCAGGCACGTCCCAGTCCTGGGCTTTGTTTTCTCTCAGAAGCTTTTGGATCAGTGTCTAGACTTAGGGCAGACGCTTGGGAAAAGAGAAGTCTCTAGATCTGGAAAGTTCTACACTCGCGTCCCCCCTCCCCCCCAATTCACATGGCGGACTCCCGCTCTTAACTGAAATGTCAGCTTTTCGGCAGGGGCTTCCCAGACCACCCCAGCTAAAGTTACCCACCCACACTGCTCACCACCTGGTAGGTAACTCCTTCCCACGATATGCTGCCTTTGAATTTCCTCATATTGTCGCCATCTGAAATTATTCATCTATTCCCTGTTTGTTGTCTTTCTCCCTGATAAGACTGTCGGCTGGCATCCGCCTGTGACAGCAGCGATCTTGTCTATGTTGCTCACAGAGCCTGGCGTCTCATGGGCCCTTGATAGCCTTAAGCCGAACAATGTGTGTAGCAGGGCTGTGGATGCTCAGGCCCTGTGCCCCCGCCGCCCCCCCGACTGCACCTGCAACCACGGTGGACAGTTTTCCACGTGTCAAGAGCTCCCATGAGTCCTGGGCTCGCCTTTGCGTTCCTGTAGACATTTCCTTTATTTCCCACGAGCCCAGGAGTGTCATACAAATTATGGCATATACAGGATTGAGTTGTGTTATAGCAGGAGACTCTTCGGACAGTCTACCCTGACACATTCCTGATCATTTCCCACCTTGGAACAAAGCAGTTCCTAAACACCAAGCGACGGCCCCGGCTGCCTCCTGCTCTGCTCTCCTCCCCGCCTGTGCCCCGACTTCCATCCTGGGCTCCTTCTCACCTCAGCTTAACGGCCTTGACTCTGCTATCCAGGTCAGATTCTTGCCTAGCTCCAAATCCTTTCCTTCCAAGCGTCTAACACAGCAGGTAATACACATTCATCTTTGTTTCGCTTGTTTGATGTCCGTCTCTCTCCAAAATCCGTAAGCTCCATGCGTGCAGGGCCTTGCTCGCAGTCTTTAATATTGCATCTCGAGCGTCCAGCCTGTGGCTTAGCACATAGTGGCCCCGCAATAAACATGCATTAATAAATGAAGCACCCAGAAAAGGGGGCAGGGTTTCATCACAGACTCACGCAATCGCCAGCATAGCAGGGGCTACTGGAGAACGAGGGCGTTGAGTTTTTACTAACTACTGCCTTCTCTTGGCAGCCTGGCCGACGAGGAGCGCCAGGATCTCCCCGAGAGATATACTGAATACCAAATCACACCAAGCGACATGTTTATGACACTAGCCGCTATAAATGCATCGTGGATGATCTAACTCGGCCCTGGCTGGACATACACAGACCCCACATCCAGCATTCTTGGCACCAAATCAGCTCTGACCAGAAGGATCCCCCAGTGGCTGGCTGTCTTCCTCAGTGCCGGAACTATTAGAAACTTTGTTTCCCACCCGAGAGCGTACACGTTTTCCCATCTGATTTGCGGGAGAGCTGGTACCCAGCCACAGCCTGAGGGACACTCTATGCACCGAAGGATTCAGTCCCTCCACCTCTGCCCCACCCGAAACTCTCCTGCCTCTCTCCTCTCTGCCCGGTGTTCATTAAGGCCTGCTGGCCAGATGTCCCCCTCCGGGTTACTCCTGGCCAGTTCTTCACTGTCATGTCATGTTAATCGGGAGGGTGATCCAGAGGCTCATCTCCCAGGAAAGGAGGAGGGAGTACACTCAGTCCCCTCTTCCCCCGCTCACTGGTCTCTGCCCCATCATCTCTTCCTGACTCGTAATGTTCATTTGTTAATCTGTCCCCACGTGGCCCCAAGACCGCTGCCTCACTTTGAGCACCGCGTGTGGACAGAACGACATTTGACCAAAGAGGAACGTTTCCTCTCAGTGTCTATTTTTATTGTGGAGAAAACATTTCTGAGTAGACCTTCCATAGACTTCTCCTTAGTCCCATTGGTCAAGAATGACCATATTCCACGCCCTAGGTCCAAGGCGGGGAGGAAAGGGGAGTATCTCGGGGTTTTTGTTTGTTTTGTTTTGTTTTTGGCTTCTATTTTGGAAAGCGGGCGTTGGCAGTAAAAAAGAAGGGATGGGGAAACAGAGAAAGAGAAGACAGGTCTCCCAGCCTCCCTGCACTTGGGTTGAGGCCATGTGACCAGATGTGAGCGGCAGTGACATGTGCCCATTTGGGTTGAGGCAATTAAGCCAACACACTAATTCTGGACTGCCTACTTCTAGTTTTCCAGTGTCACAAGGAAAATTGTAACAATTTTGGCGAAGGTCCTGTACTGGAGTTTCTATTATACCTAGCTGAAGAAACCCTGATAAACCTTTTACCCATCATGTGGGTTATTCTCCATTTGTCCCCACCCTTACCTCAAATTAACCTCCACCTTTCTTGGGGCTCGGTCAGTTAAGCGTCTGACTCTTGATTTTGGCTCACATGATGATCTCACAGTTCGTGAGTTCGAGCCCCACGTCAGGCTTTATGCTGACGGCGTGGAGCCTGCTTAGGATTCTCTATCTCTCCTCCTCTCTCTGCCCCTCACCTGCTTGTGATCTCTCTCAAAATAAATCAATAAACTTTAAAAAATTATGATAATTTTTATCACAGGTGCTCATCCTAAATACCAATATTAGTTTCTTCTTACTGCTTTAACAAATGACCATTAACCTGGTCTCCAATTTATCTTTTTTTTCCTTTGGTTGCTCGTGCTTTTGGGGTATATCTAAGAAACCATCGCCTAATCCAAGGTCACAGAGATTTGTACCTGTGTTTTTTTTTTTTTAATTTTTTTTTTCAACGTTTTTTTTTTTTTTTTTTTTTTTTTTTGGGACAGAGAGAGACAGAGCATGAACGGGGGAGGGGCAGAGAGAGAGGGAGACACAGAATCGGAAACAGGCTCCAGGCTCCGAGCCATCAGCCCAGAGCCCGACGCGGGGCTCGAACTCACGGACCGCGAGATCGTGACCTGGCTGAAGTCGGACGCTTAACCGACTGCGCCACCCAGGCGCCCCTGTACCTGTGTTTTCTTCCAGGATTTTTATCCTGTTAGCTCTTACATTTATTTAGATCAGATCCATTTTGAGTTAATTTTTATATATAGCATGAGGGAGAGGTCCAACTTCATTCTTTTGCATGTTGATATCCTATTGTCCTAGCACAATTTGTAGCAAGGACTGTTCTTTCCCCATTGAATTGTCTTGGCACCTTTGTAAAAAGTCAATTGACCGTGGATGAAAAGGTTTATTTCCGGACTTTTGATTTTATCCCATCGATCAATCTGTCTATCCTTACGCCAACACCACACAGTCTTAATTGCTACAGCTCTGTAGTAAGTCTTGGAATGGAGGAATGCAAGTCCTGCCAACTCTGTTCTTCTTTCTCAAGATCGTTTTGGCTTCTGGATCCCTTGTATTTCCATATGAATTTTAGGATCAGTTTCATGTCTGTCTCCTCGTGAGACCATGGAAGGCAAAGACAAGTCTCTGAGCCATCCTCGTGATCTACTGTGTTTGTAGGGTGTCTGGCTCATTAGAACACACCAAAACCTTATGGAACTGAATGAAATGCTCCAGGTATTTGTATCCGGAGCTCGGAATGAATTTCCACCTAGAAGAATGCTAACTACTTGTTTCAGTCCCAACGCGCTGAGCTGCAAGTGATAACCGCAAGACAATTAGCACAGGATATTTACAGCTCACTTAACAAGCAGTCTGGAGACAGGCAGTTACTCAGCAACTCAGCTATGTCCGTCCTTCTTCTCCTCCGTCCCTTAGCATCCTGGTCTTTTCCTCATGCTTGTCACTTCGTCATAGATGGCTGCTGTCGTGTCGGGTACCAGTTTATCACATCAGCATCTTAAAGAAGGAGTGAGGGCGGGGATAAAGCCTCTCTTTTCTGGAGGCTTTGTGTTTCGTGCAGATGGGACGCCCCCTCCCATATCACTGACCAGAACTGGATTACATGCCCGTCCCTAGTCCAGTCATTGAGGAAGGAGGATAAGATTGCCACGACTCATTTAGGCCAATTATAATGCATCCAATGAAGCAGGCACCAGCTTTTACCTTTTCTGAAACCCAGGTAAGTAGGGCTGTGGTGCCATACCGGCTGTGGGGCAGCTGCAAACAGCGTTTACCTCCAGCTGACTGTACAAGACGCACAGAAGTATTTTTGTAGCCTTACGTAGAAACGCAACTTATATTATTGTTTCTTTGAGAAAATCGAATGCATTCTCAGCACCAAAGGGAACTTTTGAGAAACAACATTTGCAATACAACCCCAAATACGTAGCATGACATGAAAGTCATATGTTTTTCTGAATAGAATTCCATCTGTCTTGGACCCTTTTTGAAGATACTTCAGAATATTTTAGCTTGAGAACCAATTGTGAACACAAGCTGCCATGCTGTAGCTGTTTAGAAGGGACGGTTCACAGTTTACTAGGAGAAAGTCAATTTTTGTTGTTCATTTTTGTTGTCCTTCTGGCTTCACCAAGAGTGGGACTGCCGGCTGCACGTGAACCTCAGTGGATCCGCCCCGTGATGGCTCGGAGAAACTCAGGTCACAGAGCCACATCTCTGCCTCCGAGCCCGGCGTCATCCGCGGCAGCCTCCATGACACACGTGCCCTGCGCGCCCTGACGTCGCCAGGCCGTGGCGGTGTCCTGGGGAACCAAAGAGACCCGGGAAGATGCGGGCCGGGCGGGGGGCCCGGCGGGCCAAGGCCGTGACCCCCGAGCAGCGAGGAGTCAGCGGGCCCCGGGTGCGGCAAACGGCCAGCGAGCGGAGGGCCGGGGCCGGGGCCCCGCGGCGCCTCGGGAGCGCCCCGCACCGCGCCCGCCGCCGGCCTCCCGCCAGAGGCGTCGCTGTGCGCTGGCGCCGGCCCGGGAGCCGCGTTCCGCGGGGAGCGGGCGCTCGCGCCGAGCAGGGGTTTCAGTTTCTGGCGCGAACTTCCGCCGTTCCGAAGTTGCACGGCGAATTGGCGCGATGTCCGGGGACAGCAGCGGCCGCCGGTCCGAGGGCCGGGGCCGGGGCCGCGACCCGCACCGGGATCGCACCCGCTCCCGCTCCCGCTCGCGGTCCCCGCTGTCGCCCGTGTCCCGCCGCGGCGCCGCGCCCGAGCGCAGGGAGGCCCCGGAGCGCCCGAGCCTGGAGGAGGCAGAGCCGTCGGATTCCGGGGACGAGATGGTGGACCCCGCGAGCTTGGAGGCGGAGACCGACCACGGCCTGTGCCGCCAGATCCGCCATCAGTACCGGGCGCTCATCAACTCGGTCCAACGTAAGGCGGGGCGCGGGCGGGGGCAGGTGCGGGACGCAGGCCCGCGCGGCCCGGCTGCTCAACGGCGCCCGCGCCGACCCCGCGCCGCCCGGCCGCGCCTCGATTGGCTCGCCGGGTGGCCCCGCGCCGTCGCGTGGAGCGAGCCGCGCGACCTTGGCGGGGGCGCGCGGGCCCCGAGGGGGCCGGACGGCGCCGCCCGAGCCCAGACGGCCGGGAAGGAGTGGCGGCGGGGCTCGGGCCCCGGGTGTCGTATCTGGCAGTCGGTGGGTCCCGCGAGGGGTCGCCCGCCCAGCGCGGGCGGCGCCACCAGGGAGCTGTCAGAAATGGCCCGCACTAGGACCGCACCCCGGACCTACCCACTCCGAAACTCGGGGTGGCGCGTCCATCTGTCGGGTGGCCCTCCAGGGGCCCCTGTGGCTTGCAGAGTTTGGGAGCCACTGTTAGGAGGCTGCAGAAGCAGTGGAGCCCTTTGGGTGAAGGTTAAAGGCAGCCAGGCCCCTTTTAAAGTTCATGCTCCTTAAAGGTACAGTCACCTTTCTCTTTCGGAGACGCTTTGGTTAAAAAGATAGAGATGTGTGAAATAATCACCCCAGGGAGCAGGGGCAGGACTCCTCAGCACCCCAGGTGACCACTATGTTAAGGACTTGGTGAATGACGAGCACATTTGCCAAATCTTGTATTTCTTTACGTAGAAAACCGAGAGGATATACTGAATGCCAGCGACAAACTAACTGAGGTCCTTGAAGAGGCCAACACTCTGTTTAATGGAGGTAATTCATTATTTTATATATGGGAGCTTTTTATTGTAAGTTTTAGAATAATTTTTTATTAGTTTTATATAAGAGCCATATTATTGACATCAAACAATTCCCACATAATATAGTAGTGTTTTCTTTACTGGTTTTGGAAGCTTTCTCGTTGGAGTGGT
Source organism: Panthera uncia (assembly GCF_023721935.1). Lineage (NCBI taxonomy): Eukaryota > Metazoa > Chordata > Mammalia > Carnivora > Felidae > Panthera > Panthera uncia. Next base: position 75,481,654 of record NC_064818.1, on the reverse strand, counting down.
TATACTGCTTGTGTTGTGCTTACCATTCCCTAAGGTGTATTGAAGGCTTTATGTGAAATTCTGGGGGCGCAGCCAGCAGCCTGTTTTAGCAAGCCCCCCAGGTGGTTCTGTTGCTCGTTCAAGGTTGAGAACTTGTATTATACTTGCATGAATTATCTTTATCTTTCTGTGGTATTGACTGCTGTATCCCCAGGGTGCGTTTGTTGAATAGATGAATTAAAGAAGAACTGAGCTGGGCTGTGACATCCTATTTCTAGTCCTGCCCTCCTCCCAGCTCCTTGCTATTGGTCCGCCTATGGTGGGGGGCAGGGGTGTAGTGGCCATGTCCACTAGTGGAGCTGTTGGTCTCTAGTAGGGGGGTGGTGAGAGAGAGATAAAGAGATACGTCAGAGCACTGAGCACCCTCCATGGGGAGACGGGAGTTTAAAAAACAATCATGGTTTGGGGCACCTGGGTGGCTCAGTCGGTTAAGCATCCGACCTTGATTTTGGCTCAGGTCGTGGTCTCATGGTTCGGTGAGTTTGAGCCCCATGTAGGACTCCTCACTGGCAGCGTGGAGCCTGCTTGGGATTCTCTCTCTGCCCCTCCCCGATGGGTGTGCATGTGCTCTCTCTCTCTCTCTCTCTCTGAAAATGAAAAAAAAAATATATCTTGGTTTGAATTAAAAGGGTTTGTGGCAGCAGTAGTCTGTTCAAAGACAGAAGGCAGGTCGGGCACCCCCTGATGTAGGCACTGGGGCCCCGAACCCTAGAGCAAGTCCCCAGACTACTTTGCCCACCGTCCCCCTAACAGTTCTGTGGCAACAGAAAGGCAGAGTGCAGACAGATTCGGTGGTAAGGAAGAGTCAACAACTTGTGCTGCCCAGACAATTCTTCATGTTCTTTGAGGACCAGACCCTTTCTTTCTAGTAATTTCCCAGTCCGACTAATGGCTTAACTGTTGCTCGCTTTTAACATTGCCGCGTCCGCATGTTCTCAAATGACTGTCTTTCTAGCCCTGGTCACAGCCTCTGCACCGTTCCCCATCTTGGTCTCCCACATTTGCTAAATCTCGTTAAAACCTTCCAGAACTGAGCGTTTCCCTTTCACCTGGTTAAATCCCTCCTCACCCCTTGTTAGCGCTGTCTGTGACTCATTCACCCCTTTGCTTCTTTACTGTGTGTCTTATTAGTTCTTGGGCCACACATCAGTCCCTCCTCGGCTGATGCCCCTGTGTTGACTGGGTCACCTCTTTAAGGCAAAGTTACTCACTCGCCCAGCAAACACAGAATTCTAGATCCTTGGCACTCATGGTTTTCCCTCGGTGGGAGCCTCAAAGCCAGCTGTGACCGAGAAGTCTGCGCTTTTCTCGCCGACCGTGCTGTGAGGCCAGCAGGCAAGGCACCCGGAGCAGCCTGGCCTCTGCTTCTCTCTCTCACGCATGGTCGCTCCCGCAGCAGCACCCCCGAAATAAAAAGGGAGAAGAATGATGTATAAAAGCAAAAACGGGAGTCAGCCAAGTTCGGCCACTGGACGTGTGCGTTCAGGAAGCGTGACACCCACAAGGCCTCCGGGAGCACACCAGGCACAGGTGTTTCTGTACTTGAACTTTGCCGCCTTCGCCTCTTCTTGGCTCCCTTTCCGGTTTGCCTTTCCGGGTGTTCCCAGGGCCCTCTTCACCCTCCCGGTCCCGCCAGCCCCGCCGTCTCCTCCAAAGGGCCGGTCCCTCGCCTCTGCACACTTCGTCGTCCTGTTCCCTTGACTCCTGTTTAAATCTTTTTCTCGGTATAGCTTGTCTTAAATCCCGGGTCCTCTGTCAAACGCCTTCGGGCCCTCCATCCTCAGGGTCGCCGCCCTGCTGCGTGGCCTCTGTCCACGTGGTGGCCCGGGCTGGCACCTGGGCGTCTTAGGCTGACTGCCCAGACGGTGCCATTATTTCTGTTGATGTCCCCTGACGGTTTGTGGTGGCCGCTCAACAAGCCACCAGGCCTTACACGGAGCAGGCCTTCCTTTTGACTTACCTCCGCTTGCATCAAGGAGGGACGCCGAGGTGGGGCTGCTGGCGTTGGGGGCGGGGTGGGGGGGGGGAGAAGCTGGGTGTTAAGAGAGAAGACAGGCTTTGTTGAACCCAAGCTATAAAGAGACGGTAGTTCAATTCACAGGAGGAGAAGGACCCTGGAGGGAGAGGGGCTTTTAGGAGGGCTGGTCAGCTTTTTTTTTTTAATGTTTATTTATTTTTGAGAGAGAGAGAGAGAGAGACAGAGCATGAGCGGGAGAGGGGCAGAGAGAGAGGAAGACACAGAATCTGAAGCAGGCTCCAGGCTCTGAACTGTCTGCACAGAGCCCGGAGGACTGGTCAGCTTTGACTCCAGATATCGGTGGGTTGGGCATGAGAGCCAGGTTTTAGAGGGAGATGGGTATGTTTCCTTTTTTTTTTTTTTTTTTTGGTTGGTCCAGTGGGAAATGGCAAGTAAGTAGGTGGAAATTTCGGGAAAATCCCTGTGAATCATGTGTATTTTCCTTCTTTTTTTGAACAGTGTCCCGGGCAAGAGAAGCAGTCCTGGATGCCCATTTTCTTGTTTTGGCTTCAGATTTGGGCAAAGAGAAGGCAAAGCAGCTGCGTTCTGATCTGAACTCGTTCGATATGTTGCGCTACGTTGAAACTCTAGTAAGTTCAAAGCTGCGGAATCTTAAACAAAAAATGTGTCCCAGGTCACAGATTAATTATCTGCTTTGATTAGATCTGTATGCAAATGGCCTTCACTTCCTTTTTCCTTTTCTTGGGCGGGGGGGGGGGGGGGGCACAAGTCTCAGATTCCCCCAAAGAGCTCTCATCTCACCAAGTTAAACGATGACAGGAGAGCCATGTCGAGGAATATAGGGCGGCAGCCTAGAGGTTTAGAAAAATCTCTTAGCATTCGAAGTAAAGATTCTGGGTGCTATGTTTATTTACAAATGGCCATTTTTCCCCTGAATTATCAGTTCATAAGTATTCTAGCTCATTCTCAGTGACTGGGGACCCTTCGTCCTGGCTGGACAAAACCCACGCAGCAGGTGGCAGAGCTCAGCTGGAGATGAGTTAGGCCCGGGGGGGCAAGTTCTCCTCTTTTTCTTTCTTTTTTTTTTTTTTTTAACATTTATGTATTATTGAGAGACAGAGCAAGAGCAGGGGAGGGACAGAGAGAGGAGGAGACACAGAATCCGAAGCAGGCTCCAGGCTCTGAGCAGTCAGCACAGAGCCCGATGCGGGGCTCGAACCCACGAGCCATGAGATCATGACCTGAGCCGAAGTCGGACGCTTAACCGACTGAGCCACCCAGGTGCCCCTCTCCTCTGTCTTTGAGAATAAATGGGAACCACATGAATATGCTTAGGGTTTTGCTATTTTGTGGGTCTTTTTGTTGTTGTTTTATTTACCTTTCTTTTGGATGGTTGTTACCCAAAATTAAAAAATTTTTCCTTGGTGGATTTACCACAAAAGGCACAATGAAGCTGACCTTGCATTTTACCCTGTTGTCGATTTTTTTTTTCTTTTTTTTTTGGTTCCACTCTGAGCCAAGCTCTGTCCTAGCATTTCTGCTAGACCTTTGAATTTCTGACTGAATGTTTGTCAAATGGCTATTAAAATGATTTAGTACTGTGAGATCGGACCAGATACATTCATTCTTTTGTAAAGGCAGGGGGCAGATGAGTTTTCTGTTGTTTTTAAAACCTTAAATGGTTTAAAACTGAAATTTAACTTACATTTAAAACCATAAAATCTTCTTTTTTAACTTTTTTATTGTGAGGCATAATGCATTTGGAAAATGCACACTAACATACAGCTGAACAGATAAAATGACCATATACTGGGTTGTCTTTTTTAAAATTACTGGTATTTATCCAAGTGAGCTGTGTACTTGAACAAATCAAAATAAATTCCGGAAGTCTTTAAGCCATTCAGAGTAAAACCCTAAATTAATAGCTCTGTGATGGCTGGCTGGGGAAGATCCTTCTGAGTACATCAAATATAGGTTCTATAAAAAAAAGACTGGTAGACTGGACCAGACAGAAACGGACCCGTCCTCCCACGTTGGGGGGGGGGGGGGGAGACAAGGTGGCAGGGGGCGGGGGTGATGGATGCCGACCTTATGTTTCTGATCCGGTTCTTGCAGCCTTTTTCTTTACAACTTGATTGCCTTTAATAGGGGTCAGCTCCTTGAGAGCTTTTTGATTGTTCATATTTGATATTACTGTTTTAATTTGATAACTTGGAGGCATTTTATAATTCTATAATGTAATCAAAGCACTTTCATTTTCTGTAAGATAGTTGGGGATGAGAGAATTACTAAACTTCTGGCAACTCTTCGCAGGAAGGCAGTTTTAGGATGAATGATTCTCTGACGCTAGGCCACTGCTCTCTGGATATACTGAGACGCAAGCTGAGTAGTGGTCTCTAGGAGGCTGGCTAAAATGAAAATCCGAAAGCCAGCTAAACCTGGCCTGTTCTGTGTTGGAGGCTTTGATTTGGGATGTGATTTCAGATTTGTATGCCGGAACTGCTTTCCTAATACTTTGATGGACTAAGTTCATTCATTCTCTTGTTGCTGCCTTGGAAAGTTGGAATTTATGTATGAAATTATCTGTATCGAAAGAAATTTAGCCAGCGTGTTAGGGCCTTGAAAACAGGCTTTGCCTCTGGCCTCTTAAAGTTTACTGATGCAGATTATTTGATGTGGTGAATGATTGCTTGTGGCTTAACTGGGGTTTTTTGTTTCCCTTCATTTTTGTAGCTGACACATATGGGTGTAAATCCGCTAGAAGCTGAAGAACTCATCCGTGATGAAGATAGTTCTGATTTTGAATTCATAGTCTATGACTCCTGGAAAATATCAGGCAAAACAGCAGAAAACACCTTTAATAAAACCCATACATTCCACTTTCTGTAAGATTATTTTAAAAATCTGACAGACCAGTCATTTGTAAACCTTAAGTTGTTTTTTCGTTGTAGGAACAAACATTATTTGGTATTGTGGAGGTGACAGTCATGATGCCATTGTTTGGAGACTTTGTAAACTTTGATTGAAAAGCCCATAAAATCTCGATGTGGATGGATCCTCATCCTGCTTAATTTAAGCAGGGCAGGCTGTGGGCCAGGACCTCTTACTAGGTGCCCTGCCGGCTCCTTTGTTTCCTAGTATGTGAGAGTTCCGGTCTGGGGCAAAACGTCTGGCTTTGTTTTGTCACCTTTAATCCTTACCATGTAGGAGGACGATACCTCTTATGGAGAGTATCTTCAGATCCTACCAATGTATGTAAATTGCCACTTACCGTAATTTCCTGTCGGACGATCAACTGACCTATACTTGAAGCCTGCTTGAGTCACGGTCACATCAGTGCCCAGTTGATTTTTTGGATACAGCTCTAGTTTTGAAAAGTTTTTTTTTTTTTTTTTATACTCACATTAACTTCCGTCTTCATTTCCTAGTTCAGTCCTTTTGGGGAAACTAAGAATAGTGCTCATTGGTTCTTCTCTAAGACCATCTTCAAATGCCCTGTGTCCCCCAGCAGATCTTTCTGCTGTTGTTTCTTCTTAAGTGCTATATAGCTCCTGGGCGGTTTGTCTGTTCTGATTTACCCTTGCAAACCTCCCGAGAGTGGTAGCGCCTCAGTTAGAAGGCTCTGGAGATGCACAGGTGTGGGGCGAAGCCTAGGTTTTTAAAAAGCCTTCAGTTAGCACAGGTGCCTGGAACCACTGCCTCCATTACAGCATAAAGGTCACACTTCTTCGTTACAGGATAAAGTCCAAATCTCTGTTTTTTGCTGTTGAGTTCTTGGCTCTGTCCTAAATCCCAAGATCTAAAGGGAGCCTTGGGTGCTGTGCCTTAAACTTTGTCTCCTCATCCTGCCGAAGTTGCACCCACAGTGAAGTGCTTACAGCTATGTGCCCTTGCACTTGCTGTTTCTTTGGCCTACAATGTCTTCCCCCATCTTTGCCACCTGGGAATGTTTGCTGATGTCCCAGACCCTAACTTGGAAGCCTCCAGTAACTTCTCCAGACAGATAGAAGGCAAGGTCAGAGATCGCAACCAGATGACTCCCACGTCTGGGTAGACCTCTGCCCACATGCGCTCCCAGCACCACAGTATTATTCTAGTATGATGCTGTGGGATCCACCCCATTGCGCTGAAATGGACACGTGTGTGTGGATTTGGATCTGTCCATCTACACTGCACCCTTTGATCTCCTCAGGCGGAGGGACCACACAGGTCTATGTTTTCGGGGCTGTGATCGCTGCATGGTACATCTATTACTGTAGCTTAAGTCTGCATTTGGGCTTTTTTTAGGGGGTACGGGGAGTCCAGAGGGGAAAAGAATCCCATGGCTTCTGTTTGAACTGTTCTCCTGAGACAGGTATGTTCCGTAGTCCGAGGCTGTGAGCCTCGGCACTGGCACCCCTAGTCCAAAGGCTTTTAACCCCCAGGGGAGCTGTTTTTTCCTCTTCCCCACGTGTTCTTCTTCCCTGATCTGAAGTTGGCTTTGCCAAGAACACAGTAGGCTAGCTGGGAAGACCACAGGCATGTTGACCGGTCTACTGTTGAAAGCAAAATATGAAGGTGTTTGAGGAGGTATCTGTAATTGAGAGAAGCTCCTAGGAGTTCTTTGAGAAACACAATGGGAGCAGAAAGGATGTCACAGACCCGACCAGAGTTTCGATCTGATGTCAGCTCATACAGCACTGAAGCCTGGTCTGAATCTGACCATTCCGTGGGAGCTGCTTCCAGTTAGTCAAATTGGTTTAGAAAACAAACAAAAAAAGACATGAAAGCATATTTTTCATTAGGTTGGGTTCAATACAAGGAGAGTTCCCTGTGCCAAAGCCACGAAGCGATCGTCCGAGAAAAGGTCCCAAGACAGAAGAGAAGAAGACCATGCCTGACCAGGTTTGTCTTCTGAAAATGCCTACGGTTAAAGTAGCTGTTAATATACATGCAATTTGGCCATCTTTTCTAAGCTTTAGGGTCTGGAGTCAGGTTTGGTTACTTAAATAATCACTTAAATAATTTAAGCTTTTAAACGTTTTACCGGGTTAACCCTTGTCTTAGTTTTAATTCCTTTCCGTAATGGATCAGGGGCTCTCAGCCTCAGCACAGTCAGCCCTCGGGGCAGGAACATTCTCCGTCGTGATTGGCTAACCTGTGCGATGCAGGAGGCCCCATAGCAATCCTTGGCCTCTTTCCACTAGATGCCAGTAGCCGCCTCCTCCCCATCCCCAGTTGTGACAACCAAAAACATCTCCAGGTATTGGCAAATGTCCCCAAGAGGCAAAAATCACTCCCAGTTGAGAACCACAGTTCTGAACCACTTTCTGTGTTGTGCTATTTTATTTATATTCAACCTGAACATGGTTGATTTGGTCATGTTAACTCCTCTGTTAAAAAATTAATAGAAAAATGTTAACTGAAACAAAGTTTTTTGTTTTTTTTTTTTTTAACTGTAAATTTTAAGATGGGGGTCAAAACTGGTAGTGATCCCTAATAAAAGACATTTAGACGAATATGTGCGTGGAAGAGGGCAGAAAACGCAAACAGGCAAGTAGATCAGTCTGGTAACGACTTTGTGTTTTCAGTTAAGTGAAATGGAAGAATCTCATCAAGAAGCAACAGAAAAGGAAGTGGAAAGAATTTTGGGATTATTGCAGACCTATTTCCGAGAGGATCGTAAGTATGATACCAAGTTCAAGTAGAGCAATTTGTATTTATCAGTTAGACACATGTCCCTTTCGATGAGAAGTTAGTTTTTGAAACGCATTTTCGGTTCTGTACAATGTTTGAATCATTTTGATTGCTTTTCAGCCTATATATGTAACGCGGCTTCTCTCCTTTAGATATCCCATGTGAGGTTGTTGGCAAAGTAACTTTTCATTTTTGGTTTTAAAAGATGGGGTATTTTTTCTGTTACAAAACAAAAGGTGCCATAGAAGTGAGAGCGGTAGAGTCAAGTACCTGTTCCACTTCTCGCTCCCTAGAGGCAGCTCCTTGTATGGCGTGCCTTGCGTACTCAGATCGTCTTAGCTTTATGTCAGTTATGTAACTATGCACATAAGTAAGCTGGGCATCTTTGCTGGTTTTGCTTTTTTCAAAGCTAATCATAATATACACGTTCTTCCGCAACCTGAGTTTTCCACGTCGACATTCTTCTACGTCGATACGGGTAGATCGCCCTTCTCTCCAGTGATTCCCGTTGTAGGGCTGTGTCATAAATACATTGAACAAGTCCCCCGTGAGTGGACGAGTGGAAGTTCTTTGTAGCATCTTACTCTCGTGAAAGCCGCTGTAGCAGAGAATCCTGGCACACAGCTTTGCACGCACCTGCCGACATTTCTGTAGGAGGAGGGTTGCCAGATCAGTGGGCATACGTATTTTATAATAGGTAGGCCAAATTGGTCTCCAGAAGGGCCGTATCCCTTTATAGTCCCAACAGCGGGTTGAGGGCCCATTTCCCTCCTCTGTGCACACAAGAGAATATTGGTCTTACTGATTAGCAAAATCCATCTTTCCTGTTTTGAAGAATTTTTTTTTTTCTTTTTCGTCTACAGCTGATACTCCTATGTCCTTCTTTGACTTTGTGGTTGATCCACATTCTTTTCCCCGAACAGTGGAAAACATCTTTCATGTTTCCTTCATTATAAGGGTAAGATTTAAGATTATTTCTCTTTTTTATCTTTTATAGCTTTTAAGAGGGTACATAGTAAAAGCTATGGGTGGGAGCTGGCAGAGGTGTTTGTACTAACCAGTATGTATGTATGTATTTGCGTTGTAGCAAAACATTGGCACACAGGCAGAAGAAACTAGCTGAAAATTTGTGTGTGAAGGGCGCCTGGCCGGCTCCGTCGATGGAGCATATGACTCTTGATCTCAGGGTCATGAGTTCGAGCCCCACGTTGGGTGTAGAGATTACTCAACATAATAAGTAACCTTAAAAAGAGAAGTTGTGAGCTTGCTTTTACATTTTGGAAATTATTTATAAAAAGGATTGGCGGAGTTTGAGTATGGAACTATAAATTAGAGAACAGTGTGGTATAAATGTTCAATTTCCCAAATTTAAATTGCCCACATCTGATAGTTGCCATGTTAGGTAAGAAAATATCTTGTTCTCCTCAAGAACCATATACTGAAAGTACTAAGGAAAGGGAGCAGGCTATCATTTATTATCTCATAAAAATTACTAATACGGGAGGGGTGCATGGATGGCCCAGCCTGTTAAGTATAGGACTCTTAGTTTTGGCTCAAGTCATGACCTCCTGGTTTTGTGAGTTCAGGCCCTATATCGGCCTCTGTGTTGGCAGCACAGAGCCTGCTTGGAATTCTCTCTCTCTCTCTCTCTCTCTCTCTCTCTCTTTCTCTCTTTCTCTCTGCCCCTCTCCCAATTGCACTGTCTCTGTCTCTCTCAAAAATAAAGAAATAAACTTAAAAAAATTTGGGGTGCCTGGGTAGCTCAGTTGGTTAAGCGTCTGACTTCAGCTCAGGTCATGATCTTATGGTTCGTGGGTTCAAGCCCTGCATCGGGCTCTGTGCTCACAGCTCAGAGCCTGGAGCCTGCTTCGGATTCTGTGTCTCCCTCTCTTTCTGTCACTCCCCCACTCATGTGCACAGTCTCTCTCTCTCTCTCTCTCTCTCAAAAGTAAATAAACATTAAAAAATTTTTTTTAAAAAATTACTAGTACAGTGGTGTCTGGGTGGGTCAGTCAGTTAAGTGTCCCAACTTCAGCTCAGGTTATGATCTCAAGGTTCGTGGGTTCTGCATCAGGCTCTGTGTTTACAGTGTGTAGCCTGCTTGGGATTCTCTCTTGCTCGCTCTCTCTCTCTCTCTGGCCCTCTCCCACTTGCTGTCTCTTTTCCAACATAAATAAACTTAAAAAACAATTATAAATGAATATGTAGAGAGAGTGAAATGATGTGGCAAAACTTTAACAGTGAAATTTGGTGAAAAAAACTTGGTGAAAAACTTTGTGAAGCTCGGTAAAGAATATAGGAAGGGAGGGGTGCCTGGGTGGCTCAGTTGGTTAAGCATCCACTCTTGATCTCCGTTCAGGTCGTAATCTCACTTTTTGTGGATTTGAGCCCCACATCAGGCTCTGCGCTAACTGTGGAACCTGCTTGGGATTCTCTCTTTCTGACATTCCCCTGTCGCATATGTGGGCACACGCTCGCTCTCTCTCAAAATAAATAAACTTAAAAAATACATATACTATAAAGGTTCTTTATAGTAGCCTTGTAGCTCTTTTCAGTTTGAAATTATTTCAAAATAGAAGGTTCAAAAAAAAACGCTACTCAAAAATATACTGAAATATAAGAAAAGAAGCATACTTTAGACCTATCTTTAGTCTTGTAACAGGTTGCACTGCTGCATATGTAAGATGAATTTGATTTTAACCTTAAACAAAAATCTTGTATTGACCAGAGCATCTTCCCAGAAATGATAACAAAGGCATATTTTGTCAACGGTAGATGATGAGCTAACACCTGCTAAAATATGGAGTGTTCAAAAATACGCATGAATCAGTTAAAGAGATAAGCCAGTTTCGGTTTTATTTAGCAGATCCTCAGGATAGAGGCTGATCAGAAACCCGAGGGAAGCCCCATGTATCTTCTTGTCTACGTAACCTCATTATTGTTATGGTACATTTTGAGTGTCTGGGATATGGAGCTTTCTAATTAAGGAATAATGCTTTTCATCCAGTGGTTACGGGTTTTGGATCTAATTTTTTAAATCGGTTTTTGAATCCAAATCTAAAATCATGTTTGTGTTTTAGGATGGTTTTGCAAGAATAAAGCTTGACCAAGACCGACTGCCAATAATAGGTAAAGGATACTATGTTAAGATTAGTTTTTGAGAAAACGTATGTGTTGTTAGAGGTCATGAAATGCAGCTTTCTAAATGTAAATGAGTTTGCATTTTAGGTATCGAACTTTTACGTTGCTGTATCTTTACTGAAAATATCGCCATCATTTAAAGCCAGAGGGTTCATCTGTATCATTGACTCAACACTTACTGCCTTAAAGACTGACAAGAAAGTCCCTCCAGTTTTTATCTAGAATGTTTGTAATTGCAGTTACTATTGTACTTTCCTTCCTTCTATTTTTCCCTGAAGCCACCTCCCTCCTCTCCTTGGGAGAATCTTTCTCAAATAATTTCACCGGTCTCCATGAGTCCTTTGTTTCCTAAGGTCTCCTGCAGAGAATCAAGTACATCCATTGCCTTTATTGTTACTTTAAAAGCTCTTAATTTCTCTGGGACTCAGTAGGGCTCAGCTCTGTGGTTAGTACTTAGATCTGCAGAGGTTTTTAAATGATTGCAACGTGTCACTCCATCTTGTGGGGTTTTTTAAAAATGGAAGCAAATGGATTACTTGCTACAACACTATAACAAGTCAGTGATGCGTGGGATCCTAATAAGTATGTAATATTATAAGTGTTTTTTCGATACAGGCTTCGTTCCTGTTCACCAGTTTCCGTTCAGCCTACCTCCTGTGATTCGATAACCTTTGAAAACTTTTGTCTTTCCAACAGAGCCCGTTAATATTAATGAAGAAAGTGAGGGAATTGACCAAAACACCCAAATTAGGAATCAAGGAATCATAGCTTTGAGTTACCGAGACTGGGAGGTAAAGCTTTGCCCCTTGCCCCTTTCCCCGGGGTAGTTCTGTCTCCCAAACGGCATTTGCTGTAAACCCAGTGCCCAAAATGTTCTCTGTTCTCCACCAGGAGATCGTGAAGACCTTTGAGATCTCAGAACCTGTGATTGCTTCAGGCCAGAGCCAGCAGAGGCTAAGCGCCTGACGCCAGCAAAGGTAACATTTCCTATGTTATGAAACGTTACTTAGCATTCCAAACCACCTTCCTTTTTCGCATTCTGGTGAAATTGGGATTTGCCTCCCTCTAGTGCCCCAGTCCTAGAACTGTGCGTGCTGGTGGGAAAGGCAGCGCGCCACCTAGTGGTTGCAAGTCCCCTTCTTTGGATTACTTCGGGGTTCTGAAGGGGCGAGGCAGGAGTGTGTTCCTGGCTTGGCTCCTCCTACTCCCCGCCCCCCCCCCCGCCCCCTCCAACAAGTTGATAAACTAGATAAATCGAATACTGAACCCTCCCATCAGTCGTGTTCAGTGTCCGATTTGATTTGGTTATTTTATAGCTATGAAGTAGAAAGGGAGGATTAGGACAGATTTACCTTGGAATGATGTCAGTAAATGGGCGTTTCTTAAATGTGAGTTATGCTGTGAAACACTTCTTCAATTTTTATGAAGGAGAACATGCTAGAAGGAAATCTTAGTGACGATCGGGCATTTGCTGTGGGTGGGAGTCAGGAGACCTGGATTCTGTTGGCTCTGCCCCTTACTTTAAAATCATGGAGGGGGCGCCTGGATGGCTCAGTCGGTTAAACGTCCGACTTCGGCTCAGGTCATGATCTCACAATTCGTGAGTTCAAGCCCCCGAGTCGGGCTCTGTGCTGACAGCTCAGAGCCTGAAGGCGGCTTCGGATTGGATTCTGTGTCTTCCTCTCTCTCTGTTCCTCCTCTGCTCACACTTTGTCTCTCTCTCAAAAATAAACAAACATTAAAATCACTGAGATGACTTCATCTCACTCAGCTTCATTTTGTCTATAAATCCAATCTGTAAAATTCGGGGGGGGGAGATTTTGAATTAGAACATTGTTAAAGTTTTATCTTTCTAACTCAAATTTTCTGTAATTTTGAGAGTTAAAAATGAACTTTGAATACTTAATCTGCTTTGGTTCCAAGATAACTGAGGGAAAGAGAGCAGACGTAAGATATATGATGTGGGTGGACCGGGGCCCTCCTCACTGAGAAAGCACTGGTTGTTGGAGTCTATTTCTGTATATCTAGTAAACTTTGGATTCATGTTATCATTTACAAACTGTTAACCAGCTATTTTTTTCCTCTTTCTTAGGACTCAACTGGATAGTGAAATCCAAACAGGAAAGCAGCATGTATTGTATATATTGTATGATTAAACATTTTTAAAGACAGATTGTTTTTAGTAAAATGTAGCTTTTGATAGTTAATGAATTGGTCCTGGTTGTCTTTGATTAAAGGAAATTCACTGCCATATTCACAAATATTTGTAGTTACTCTTTATTTTCTGATTATGCCAGAGTTTGGCCTTTCTCTAGTCCTGTTCCACTGAAACCTTTTTAGTTAGGATGTCAATGGCCTACAGATCATTATGGTTCTTTTTATATCTCTTTAGTTAAATGTAAAGTTAGCTGGTCAAGTCAACCAATATTGGATTGAACTGTATGAAATTGTTTGTGTAGGCAAAACATTGTCAAATATCAGCCATTTTCTATGATTCAGCCTGTGATTTACACACGAGAAACTATTCAGTCCTCTGCCAGGCCAGGCTGAACAACCATCCCCACAGCTCCCAACAGTGGTCCCCTGTGTGCACACAGAGGACAGCCAGACGGGCGCGACTCCCAAGCTTCTGATCTTGGCTGGGCCTTCAGGCCTGTCCTTGATGTTTTTTAGCCCCTTGTTGGTTCCCTTTCCCGTTCCACAGCTTGCTACATCCTCCCTCTCTCCCTCCTCCCATCTGGTGTCCGAGTCAAGTGTCCGAGTGTCGCTTCTCTGGCAGGCTCTGGGTCCCAGCCCTTCCTGGTCCTCGGGCTTGTCAGCCACTCTCCATACCGAGCACTTTCCCTTCAACCATGCTTGTTTATCTCTCACCTGAAAACCACTACCAGAACCCTCAGTTACTGTCCTGTCTCCTCTTTCAACAAGGATCTCTTCTACTCTCCCCTCCTGGCCGTCCTGGATCCGCGTGGAGTGGCACCCCCTTTCTCAGCATCCTCTAGGGGCTATTTTAGACCAAAGTGGTGATTCCTACCCAAATAGATCCCCGGGTTAAATGCTGTGCATTTGGCACTTAAGATTCTGTTGCTTTCCCTGCTTCCCCTCCCCCCATCTTACTCTCATGAATTAATCCTAAACATTCTTCCGACTTTGACTCAACTCCGAAAAGCTACGGATGTATGTGCAATGGCTGATTGCCAGCATAGGGGCTGTTTTAAACATAGGTATAAAACAGCTCCCAAGTCTGTCTTCCCTGTAATCCCTGTGCTGGTCCCTCTACTCCTTTATTTCCTCAAAAGAAACCCAGGATTTCTCTTCTCCTTCCCCTCTACCTCGATCGGTCACGACTCCCCATCTGGTGTCCTGATTCTCCATCCTGCCCAGGTTTCTGCCACAGAAGCCTCCCATCTGCTGTCCCTGCTTCCTTCCTGCCCTTCACATCTCCTGCACATCTTCAGAACCGCTCGTCAGCCTCAGTGACTCCCCACTGCCTCTGACACTTGAACAACCTGAGCTTTCAGAACTGTCCGAGGCCTCACATGATCTGGCTCCTTGCCTACACCCCTGCTCGCCTCCCGCTCCAGACTTCAGCTCTCTCTTCCGTTTCATTGAACGGCTTTGCAGAGGTTTACTTCATACTCTTTGTCATTCACCCATTCCTGGCAAACAACTCATCAGTCTCTCCACAGGGCTCTGTAACCATCACCACGGTCTGATGTAGAACATTCTCGCCCCCAACCCCATACCTGGTGGCCATCACCCTTCCTCGCCCACCTCCTCACCCCTGAGCCCCAACTGATAGCCTATTTTCTGTCAAAATTTGCCTATTCTTGGCATTTCACATAAATGGAATCACATACGTGGTCTTAACATTACAATCTTTCAAGCACACATGTCTAGAGTTGCCTTCCTCTGTGGGTGATGGAGTTTTCAGAGGCTTGGAGTGGTAGATTAAAAGATGGTTGCAAATTTGAGAGGAAAAGTCTGTTTCCTTCCCCCTTGAATCTGGGCTGGTCTTGGTGATTTGTTGTAGCAACAGCAGACGGCAGAAGTGACGTTCTGGGACCTCGGAAGCTACATCAAAAGAAGCCTTGTGGTGTCTGACAAGTTACCAGAGTCGAGTCACCTGTAATAAGGCCAGCTACCCAGTGGCCAGGAACTACATGAACAAGGGAGGCCCGGACCGGGACCAGCTGAGCCCAGCCTCCCAGCCATCCTCAAGGGCGTGTCGCCGGTACCCTCCGGACTAGTCCAGCGGTCACCTGAATATCCCCAAGCTGCTCTAATGGGGACGCGTAGGGCAGATCGCACTGGCGGGCTCTGCCTGAATTCCTGACACAGGATTATGAGCCATTATAAGATGGTGGGGGTTTTAAGTCACAAATTTTGGGGGATAGTTCTGCAGACAGCTGAAACGCTTGGTCTATCTACCCTCCCCGCCCCCAAAGTTTGATACACTTAGAAACAAGATTCAGGGGTATGGGATTTTATCGCACTGATTCCGAACGTATGCTCGCCTGAAAAAGAAATACAACAATCCAGAAAATAACTTAAACTTTAATTTTTTCTAGCTGACTTCTCAAAACGGTGGCATGCTCAAGAGCTCTCTGCGGAGCGGCTTCTTGACCTCCTCCTCCTTTTTGGCCTTTTCCGTGAGGATGGTCACTTCTAGGAGCGTTTCCTGGTAAGGCTGGGCGATCGGATAGGGGGTGACCCGCTCGAATTCCTTCACTTTCTCCCTGTGCACCGGAGGCCTGCGGAGAGGGGGAGCCGGGGCAGAGAGCCCCCGAGCTCGGCTCTCGCTTCTCTGCTCTGTGAGCTGTCTCCCCCGAGTCATTCGGTCTTGATGCCCCTTGATCTGTTCCTTGGCCCAGGCCGCCCTGGGCTTTTTGGTCTTCGTTTTGTGTGTCCTCTGGAGAGTGTCCGTCTTTTCATCCTTCCCTAGGGTTAATGTCTTGGGGAAGACCGTTAGGCTGCGCATCCTTTGAGAGAGGGGCTGACGCTTGCCTTCTCCAAGGCCTCTGGCCCGTTTGGCTCAGTATATACGTGCTTCTCTATCTGGCCCAGCTCCCTCTCAGGCACTAAACAGTCCCATTTTTTAGCATCTCCTGTGTTTTCACTGTGCGGTCTCTCTCTCTCTCTATTTTAATTTCCCACCCCGGAACCATTTTGTATTTCCACGCTTCTCCCAGCACCATTTCTTGATGTCGTCGATAGTAATATGCCTCTGCTTTGGCAAACCGGAAGTCAAAAGACACGGCTTTGGGTTGATGAAGTGTTTCGTTCTCCTGTCGAAGCTTTTGGAGTAACAGTTTCCTCACTTGGGAAGAGTGGACGCCACCTAGGCTCTTGTCAGAGGGAAGCATTAGAAGTTTTTTAAGTCGGATGCCCTTTGTCACAGGCTCACAAGTGGCTAGCATTTCTGCCTGGCATTCTGACACCGTGTCCCTGTCGGGGTCTCTTAGCCGTGTCCCCTGGCTTTCTCTCCAAACCTCCCACACACCCCTCCCCCCGAGGCCCCTCCCGGTTGAAGATTTTGCCTTAGACGACCTTGAGGAAACAGCAGCAGGCAGTCAGAAACATCTTCCTCTTCTTGTTGCCGGAACAACCTCCGTGTGTCCATCCTGGACTCTGCTTTCGTAATGGAAACATTGCCCCTTTGTCTATCAAAAGCCAAGTCTTCTACATGCCCGTGTGAAGCTTCCAGAACTTCAGTTTGCAATCACCAAATTCCCTTCCCCGCTTCATCAAATGTTCCCCTGTACTGGATCACTCCGTCCGCATAAAAAAAGGTTCCAGTATTGACATCATTTTTCGACAGAAAGGGAAGACTCTGCGACGCGTGCCACCTTGGCTCCCCTTCCTAGTGTGCCATGAAGCGGAAATCTACCACCCCTCTCCACTGCCCCACCCCACAGTTTGCCCTTGACCCTTTTCACTTGGGTTTCCATCCCTCCACTCTTCCCAGACTGCTGTCGTCTAGCTCATGACGGATCTCCACAGTGACGAATTCAGCGGCCTCGTCTCTGTCCCGGTCATCCGTGACTTCAGCAGCATTTCACAGAGTGGACCACTCTTTCCTCTTTGAAATACTTTACTTTTCTCTGGCTTCCCGGCTGTGGCCAAGGGCATGTGACCAAGGCTATCCTGGACCTGCTAGAGAATTCCAGCCATTAGCTGAATATCCCCAGGTGACTGAATAGCCCTTCATTCTCCTCCTACCTCATGGCCGTGCCCTCCACCGCTTTGCTGGCTCTGTCTTTTAGAGGTAATGCAAGAAAATATAAGAGAAATTGTCACTTAAGATGAGCATAGTCTCATCTAGGCTTTTTTGGATGTGGACAGTCTCAATCACTCAACAAGGTGACCTACCACAGGCCAGAGACTGCTCTAGGCGGGGGCAGTAAGGGATGAGCAAAACAGTCCCACACGACGCAGCCTTGCACTTGAATCTCAACTCCAGACCTAGATACTGTCTACTTACCACCTCCACTTGGCTCTAACTGCAAAGTGCTCCCTTCATTTTCCACCCTTCCAGTCCTGTCCCCGGTAGCTTCAGGATGCCCCCATCCTAGGGTGTTAGCCTGACTAGAGTTCCTGAATCCACACTCTCTCCCTCTGTCCCCAGCCCCATCAGACCACTCACACGGCAACCGGATTGATCTTTGTATCACACAAATCTCAGCATGTCACTTTCCTGCACAGAAACCTAGGATAGCGTCCTATCGATTTTAGGAGAAAATCCCATTCATAATCTGGCTCCTGACTGCCTCTTAGCTCGACTGCTTGCTTGCTCTGCTACATGTAGCCACCTGGCTTCTCTGTTCCTCAAACCCTATTCTCTTTGCCATCTGAGTATTTTCATATATTCTCTTATACTCCCAAACACACAATACAGCAGCTCTGACTATGGTACTTAATGTACGTAACGTTTAGGTTTTAGCTTAAATGTCACTTCCTCACTTTGCACGTAATTCCTTCAGATAAAATCCCATCTTTCATGACCCGTATCACAATTTGTGGCTGTCTGTTTAATGTCGAGGTCCCTCACTTGCCGAGGCCCCTCGAGGGCCCAAGCGATGTTTGTTTTGTTCAGCACTGCGGGTACTGAATGAATCGAACCTAACAGACAAAGCACTCTTGCTTGCAACACTCAGGCTGTTTCTACCTTGAAGAGGAACTTTTTATGATGGTATTTCTGGCTCCAAAGTTCACAGTAAATGTACTTCCTCACCTTTATCTTCTTTTCTAGTGGGGACTGGGAACCCCCTGCAATCCGAGGGTCCTGAGTGTTTTGGGCCCAGGCCAATCTGGAAGATTAAAAAGAGAGATCACACTAGGATTTGGAGAAAGGCTTCAGGAACCACGGCCCAGGTGTGCACTGAGGTAGGGAGGATTTGGGACTTGCTTTCACACGTAGCAAGAGGCGTTTCTTGGTGCCGATAGGCAGGATTCTGGCTAACTTCTGTCTTTCCTTGAAGCAAGGAAGGAGTGCTCTCTGATAGAAGTATGAACAGAGATCCATACGGAGTTTGAGGTTCAGACTAACAAATACCTTTAACACTGAAGAGGGGAGGCTCAGTTGTGATTTCACATTCCACAAACCACTGTTGGTATAATTGTTGGTAGAACAAAGAACTTAGCTTTGATCAGAAAATAAGTTTTCAAAGCTGTAAGTCCCTTTTCAGTTATGCATAAAATTATAAATAGTATAATTTAGAAGCTATCGTTAATTCCCAGCAGCAGCTAACTATAACATGTTTCAGGATTCTTGTCAAAGGCTTTTATTTTAGATAGATAATAAAACAATTTGATGGCAAGAAAGTTGGTTTTTTAATTTAATGCAGAAAAATACAGGCGAGACAGGGCACCTTAAGTGTCGGTTGAGCGTCCAACTCTTGATTTCGGCTCAGGTCATGATCTCCCAGTTCGTGGGTTCAAGCCCTGCATCGGGTTCTGCACTGACAGTGCGGGACCTGCTTGGGGTTTCTCTCTCTCTTCCCCTCTCTCTGCCCTTCCCCTGTTCGCTCTCTTTCTCTCTCTCAAAAATAAATAAACATTTAAAAAAATTGAAAAAAAAAAAAAAAGAAGAATACAGCTGAGAAATCTGCACAGTCACATTGAGGTATTCTGGAGAACTTTTTTTTTTTAATGTTTATTTTTGAGAAAGAGAGAGAGAGACAGCGTGTGAGCAGGGGAGGTGCAGAGAGAGACACAGAATCCAAAGCAGGCTACGGGCTCTGACCTTTCAGCACAGAGCCCCATGGGGGCTTGAGCTCAGAAACTGCGAGATTGTGACCCGAGCCAAAGACCGACGCTTAACCGACTGAGCCACCCAGGCGCCTGAGAACTCTTGTTTCTTAACCTGCTTAGTGAATAGGTTGTCTTTAGCAACCTGGGTTGTGAATATTCTGTTTCTCTGACTTCTCTTTGTAGCAGAAGAGAAGGATTTTATAACATTGACCGGTAAAAAACCAAACTAATTACTGTGTAAGTAAAGCTAATTTCTTAAACAGACTCCCTATTTCTGCTTTCGTGTTTTTCTTTCCTAAGAGGTTCTTATGCATTATTTCCAAAGCAGCATATACTGGGCTCACTGTATACCGGGTGATGTGCTGGGACCTTAAATGGGTCCTTTCACTTTGCCTCCCAAACAGTATGTGTGGGAGGCACTCATCACGTCTCACTGCAAAGACCTCTGAGGCCGAGAGAGGTCCAGTGACTTGTCACAGGTCCCGGGTCGGTTTCAGAGGCAGGAAGCATGCCTGCACGACTCCAGAGTGCATCATTTCCGTTCCTGCGCCACTCTCGTTCCTAGATCAACGAACACTCTCCTGGCGTTTGCTCAGAGTGGAGGGAATACCTCCTGTTCTTCCGCACTCAGATCCAACCATTCTGAGTCTGTCACCAGAGGAGGGCGTGAGGGTGGGGTCTGCGCTGACACTTGGTCCTCCCTTAGGTTCCGCGGGGACCCTCCCCGCCCGGCGCCTGTGGTCACCCCTCCAGAAGCCTTGTGCCATTTATCTGCCGTGTCCTTTGTTTTCACCAGAGCCCGATCTATCGCCAGCTTTAGGAACAACATGCTTGCCCTTCACTCCCTTCTCTGGTCCCCAATCTCTTATTCTCTAGTCTGCAAAGTACTATTTTCCAGCTCTTTCGGACCCTCAGCCCCTTATTGTTGATCCTTCAGGATGCCGGGGGTGGATTTCTAGGGCAACCAGAGGCAGTCACAAGCTTTTGTATGTGTCATCACCATCCTAGATTGAGGCTACTGTGAAGTGGTAGGTGGGGACACTGTCCGGCTGGCAGGGAATGAACTTCTGCGCGAGCTGGGCTGAATGGCCACAAAGCGGAAGGGGCTGGGTTTCAGAGACACAGGCAGCCTTGCCGCTGGAGGAAGCCCCTTCCAAGGCAACGGGAGCGTCTTTGTCATTTTTGTTTGGCTGGTGTTTTGCGGGGGTGGTGAATATTCTGTATCCCCCAGGGAGGCGGAGGGCCTCGGGGCAGATCCTGCATGCACACTTGTAGCTGGCAGAGGCTGGACTGTGCGGGTGGCCTGGTCATATGGTCTCACCATCCCTTAGCAGGTATGTCACTTGGCTAAACGTTGCTGCTGCTGTGGAGGTTTTGCGTTCTCGTACTTTTTTTTTTTTTTAAGTGAGAGAGAGGACGCACACACGGGGGGTTAGGGGTAGAGGGAGAGAGAGACAGAATCTTAAGCAGGCTCCATGCCCAGCACGGATCCCAATGGGAGGCTTGATCCCACGACCCTGGGATCACGACCTGAGCCAAAATCAAGAGTCAGACGCTCAACCAACATTGAGCCAGACGGTGAACCAACACTCAACCGACTGAGCCACCCGTGCGCCCCAAGCTCTAATACTCTTTCATCTACTTGTAATCACATATTATTTGTGTTTATAACTGGTCATTCTTAAAGACTAGCAGGAAATACACAAATGTTAAAATAAAAACTAATGAAATGATTCTGCATATTCACTTCAAGATGCTTTTCACCATATATTTAAGCTGCAGATGGCCAAATAAAGTCCTCATTTTTTATGCTTTTACAATTGAGATGTCTCTACTTCTCAAAACGTGAAAGGAGAAAATATAGTGATTAACTACAACCTGGCTTCTGACTTAGTAAGAATAAAATCTATCCCTCCCCCAATGTGCTGTTTATAGAGATGTGCTTGAAACCGCAGCCCCGAACTCATTCAGAAATGAAACGGTTATGGGGCGCCTGGGTGGCTCAGTCGGATATGCTTCTGCCTTTGGCTCAGGTCATGATCTCATGTTTGTGAGTTCGAGCCCCGTGTCTGACAGCTCAGAGCCTGGATCCTGCTTCAGATTCTGTGTCTCCCTCTCTCTTCTGCCCCACCTCTGCTTGTGCTCTGTTTCTGTCTTTCTCTCTCTCTCTCTCAAAAATAAATAAACATTAAAAAAATTTTTTTAAAAAGAAATGAAACACTTAGGAAAGTAAATGAGGGTATATTATGCTTAAAAAAATAAAAGAATTTCAAACAGCAAGTCATGACTGTGATTTCTCTCTTCATGCCAAAACCCTGAACTCAATTTCAATCTGCATTTTAATATTCACCAGATACCATCTTAACACCGATAAAGTGTCATGTCCCTTGGATGTCAAACTCATGTGATATTAATTCAGCCAAAATTTGTATATGCCTGTGCCCTGACAGCTTTGCGTATTCCACAAGTTCCCCGTATTCACGATGAGCCAGGCTGTGTGTGAAGTGCTAAACGCTAATACCTTATTTACCCTCCTGTGGAAACAATATAGCCTCTTTTCTGAGAAAGAAAAATATGCAATCCCCAATATCAGCCTCTTGTTAACTACGGTATCAGCTTAATTAAAACTTCTATAAAGACAACCATGTGGACCTAAAAGTACTCTTCATTTAAGTATTATGTTGTGAATTGTTTCTCTTTCCTGATAAGATAAACGGGATGAAGACGACCAACCAGGGAGCTAAAGAACCTTTTTGAAACAGCAGATTGGTTTGGAACAAACCGTCAGCACCACTACACTTGGCCCTGACATAAACAAAAGGTAGCCTGAGTTGTGTCTTTCTCTGAGAAATACCAAAACAAAAGGACGTTTTGCTAAGAAGTATTTTATCATATACCTAAATTTTAATCCTTTGTCAAAAATCGTGAAATGTGTTTGAACAGTTATGAGAAGTCCTCGCTGGGGAAGGAGACGATAGTGGTTCCTGACCTGAAATTACTGTTAACCACTTCTCATGACACTGACCTTGAAACAAATTTCAGAGTGTCATCACAGACTAACTTCGAGCATCAGAAACTGCACCCCGCCCGCTGACTCTATTTTGCAGGAGTTTGAAAACAGACTCAAATAAAAAATAAGTGTCCCTTCTAGTACCTAAACATAACACTGATACTCCAACCACCCTATTCGGTAACGTTATTATTATTCTGCCCATTTTCTATACGAGGAAACGTGGCTAAGAGAGTTAACGTGATGTGTTTGAGGCCACACGGTTGCCCAGAGGGGGACTGAAACTTGAACATGGATGTCTACAAGCAAACTTGTGGTCTTAGCACACGCCATGCCACCTGACCTTGGAAAATGGAAGGAGTGGAAACACAGCCCTCACCTTTGTGGAGCTCAGAACCCAATGAGGGAGGCAAGAAATGTACATAGGTGCACGTGTATGGTGTAGCAATACAAACGGGATGCATTGGTGTGGAGCAAAAACAGAGCAGGAGGCATTCATGTGAGGTGGGGCTGAATACAGGGGACCTGGAGGGGAGCATGTTCTGAGTAGAGTGGCAGAAACGTGGGGGATACTCCTGAGACCAACCAAGCAAGAGTGACTGTCAGTGGTTGTTAGAGGAAGTTGCACAGGCAGGATACCACACGTGGGTAGCAGCTAGAGCCAGAATATGGTGTAGAGGAATTACGCTGACTTCCCAAAACAAATAGACAACTATGAAATGTGGTTAATAGGAAAATGATTAAAAAGATGTGGCACCAGAGAAAAGATCCCCAAACCATAGGGCCTAGAAGCAGACAAGTCGAGAATTGGGTTGGGCCAGTAGAGAGGTTAAGAACTTGGTTCTAGACCAGCATTGTTCTACAAAAATAGAATGTGAGTCACAACTTTTCTAGGAGCTATGTTAAAAAATAAAAATAAAAAGAGGGGCGCCTGGGTGGCTCAGTTGGTTAAGCATCTGACTTTGGCTCAGGTCATGATCTCACGGTTTGTGAATTCAAGCCCCACATAGAGCTCTCTGCTGTCGGCACAGAGCCTGCTTCAGATCCTCTGTCCGCCCCCCCCCCCGCCCCTCCCCTGCTTGTTCTCTCTCTCTCTCTCAAAATAAACTTTAAAAAAATTTTTTAAAAATAAAAAAAGTAAAAAGAAGCAAGGGAGATTAATTTTAGTGATATCCAAAATATTATCCACGAGATCCAAAATATTATCATCTCAACATGTCAATTAAAAATTTTTTACACTGCTGTTCTGTTTTTCATTAATAAACATTTTTTAAGAGCACCTATAGGTTTACGGAGATATTGATTAAAAATTACTGTCTTCAAGTTGCCCCCGTTATTTATATTTTGTATTAGTGTGGTACACTTGGAACAACTGATGAACCAATATTGCCTCATTATTATTGGTAAAGTCCATAGCTTATACTGAGTTTCACTCTTTGTGTTCTGCATTCCATGGATTTTAACAAATGTATAATGACAGGTGTCATCATCACTGCATCATACAGAATTGGGTCATTGCCCTAAAAATCCCATATGTTCCTAGCTATTTGCCCCCCCCCCCCCACCTTGCACCCTAAACTCCAGCAAGCACTGATCTTTGTACTGTCTCATGGTGTTCCCATTTCCAGAATGCTGTAGAGTTGGCATCATACAGTATGGCTTTTTCATGCTGAAAAGGCTTTTTCAGTTTGGCTTATTTCACTTAGCAATATACTTTAAATGTTCCACCATGTCTTTTCATGGCTCAGTAGTTCATTTCTTCTTATTGCTAAACAATAGTCCATCATTGGTTCATCCATTCACCTGATCAAGGACATCTTGCTGGCTTCAGGTTTTGACTATTATGAATAAAGCTACTATAAACATTTATGTGCAGGTTTTTGTGTGGATATAAGCTCTCAACTCATTTAGTTATATACCAGTGATTACTGGATCATATGGTAAGAGTATGTTTAGTTTTATAAGAAACTGCCAAAGCATTGGGGTGCCTGGGTGGCTCAGTTGGTTGGGTGACCGACTTCAGCTCAGGTCATGATCTTGCCGTTTGTGAGTTCGAGCCCCACGTTGGGCTCTGGTGCCGACAGCTCAGAGCCTGGAGCCTACTTCAGATTCTGTGTCTCCCCCTCTCTCTACCCCTCTCCTGCTCACGCTCTGTGTCTCTCGGTCTCTCAATAATAAATAAACGTTAAAAAAAATAAAAAAAAAAAGAAACTGCCAAAGCATCTTCCAAAGTAGCTGTACATTCTGTGTCCCCACCAGCAATGAATGAGAGTTCCTGTTGCCCCACATCCTTGATATTATTTAGTGTTGTCAGTGTTATGAATTTTAGCCATTCT
Organism: Panthera uncia; assembly: GCF_023721935.1. Taxonomy (NCBI): domain Eukaryota; kingdom Metazoa; phylum Chordata; class Mammalia; order Carnivora; family Felidae; genus Panthera; species Panthera uncia. The sequence continues at coordinate 75,457,224 of NC_064818.1, read as the reverse complement.
AGGTGTGAATGCTATCTTGTTATTATTTTAATTTGCAATTTGCTGACAACGTATGATGCTGAGAGTCTTGTGAGCTTATTTGCCATCTGTTTATCTTTGGGAGGTATCTGTTCAGATCTTTTGCCCATTTTTTATTTGGTTGTTTGTTTTCTTGCTGAGAACTTTAAAATGTGTGTGTGTGTGTGTGTGTGTGTGTGTGTGTGTGTGTGTTTTAAATACCAGTCTTTTGGCAGAGACTATGATTTTCTCCCAGTCCATGGCTTGTCTTTTCATTCTTTTACCAGTGTCTTTTGCTGAGTACAAGTTTTTAATTTTAATTAAGTGCAACTTAATTTTTTTCATGGGCCATGTTTTAGGGTCCTATCTAAAAAGTCATCATTAAAACCAAGGTTGCCTTGATTTTCTCCTATGTTATTTTCTAGGGGTTTTTAGTTTCATGTTTTACATTTAGGCTTATGATCCATTTTGTTAATTTTTGTTGAAAGCATAAGGTCTGTGTCTAGATTATTTATTTTTGCATGTGGATGCCCAGTTCCAGCACCATTTGTTGAAAAGACTATCATTTCTTCATTGAGTTGCCTTTGCTCCTTTGTCAAAGATCAGTTAACGGTATTTGTGTGTGGGTCTATTTCTGGGCTGTCTACTCTGATTTATTTGTGTGTTCTTTCACCAATATCACACTGTCTTGATTACTGTAGCTTTATAATAAATCTTAAGTCTGGTAGAGTCAGCTCTCTGATTTTGTTTTCTCCTTTAACATTATTTGGGTTATTCTGAGTGTTTTGCCTCTCCATATGAATTTTGGAGCCAGATGGTTGATATCCTCAAAATAACTTCCTGGGACTTTTGTTGAGATTACATTGAACCTAAAGATCGAGTTGGGAAGAAACGACATCTTAACAATATTCATTTTCCTGTCAATGAACATGGATCATCTCTCTGTTTACTTAGATCTTCTATTTGTTCTGACGTTTTGTAATTTTCCTCTTATAGATCTTACACATATTTTGTTAGATTTATACCTTTTTTTGTGGTGCTAATATAAATTGTGTTGTATATTTATTTTTTATTTTATTTTAAAGAGAGAGAGAGCGTGAGACAGCATGTGAGCTGCTGAGAGGGGCAGAGGGAGAGAGACAGAGAATCTCAACTAGGCTTCACACTCAGCATGAAGCCCAACCCAAGGCTCAATCTCATGATCCTGGAATTGTGACCTGAGCTGAAATCAAGAGTCAGATGATCAAATGACTGAGTGACCCAGGCACTCCTTTTTAAAATTAATTAATCACTCAATTTATTTATTTTATGGTGTTGTGTTTTTAATTTCAAATTCCAATTATTCCTTTCTGGTATGTAGAAAAGAGATTGGTTCTTGTATATTAATCCTGAATCCTGCAACCTTACTATAATTGGTTATTAGTTCCAGGGGATTTTTATTGTTGTTGATTCGTTGCATTTTTCCATTTGGCCAATCATGTCATCTGTGCACAAAGGCAGTTTTATTCCTTTCTTCCCAATCTGTACCTTTTATTCCTTTCTTTGTTTATTGCATTAGCTAGGACTTCCAGCATGATATTGAAGAGCTGTAGTGAGTGGGGATATCCTTACCTTATTCCTGATCTTACTGAGAAACCATCTAGTTTTTCACCATTGAATATGAAATATAAAAATATTAAATATAGTTGTATGGGTTTTTTTTGTAGATGTTCTTCCTCAAGTTGAGGAAGTTTCTCTTTATTCCTAGTGCCGAGAATTTTTATCATGAATAAATGTTGAGTTTTGTCAGATACTTTTTCTGCATCTATTGATATGATATGATTTTGTTTCTTTAACATGTTAATGACATGGATTACATTGTTTTTGAAAGGTATAAGAGTGTATGATTCTCTATATAGTTGAATTTGATTTACTAACATTTTGTTGAGGATTTTCACATGTATGTTCATTAGAGATATGGTCTGTAGTTTTCTTGCAATGTCTTTGTCTCATTTTGGTATTAAGATAATGCTGGCCTCATAAAATGAATTGCTTCTATTTTCTGGAAGAGACTATGGAGAGGTGGTATAATTTCTTCCTTCAATGTTTCGTAGAATTCACCAATGAACCCAACCCAACCCTGGGGTTTTCTGTTTTCAAAGGTTTTTAATTATTATTCCATTACTTTTGCTATAGGCCTAATCAGATTATCTATTTATTTTTGTGTGAGATTTGGTAGATTGCACCTTTCAAAGAATTGATGCATTTCCTTTAGGTTATCATATGTATGGACATAGAGTTGTTCATAATATTCCTTTGTTAATACTTTTAATGTCCATGGGATAAGTAGTGATGGTCCTTCTTTCATTTCTGATATTGGTAATTTGTATTCTCATTTTGTCTGTCTTACTAGAGGTGTGTCAATTTTACCGACCTTTTAAAAGAACTAGTTTTTGGTTTTGTTGGAATTTCTCTATTGATTTCTTGTATTTTCATTTACTTTTGCTCTTTATTTTTCTGATTATTTTGGATTTGTCTCTTCTTTTTCTAGTTTCCTGAGATAGCTTAGATTTTTTTCTAGTATATGTATCCAATGTTATAAATCTCCTCTAAGCACTGCTGCTCTCACAAACCTAGTAAGTTGTACAGTTGATTCTTGAATACACACTCACCCACTTATTTGTGGATTTTGAGAAATATGTACTATAAATGTATTTTCTCTTCTTTATGACTTTCTTAATAACATCTTTCTCTAGCTTACTTCATTTGTAAGAATATAGTAAATAATACATATAACACAAAAAATACGTGCTCATCAGCTGCTTAGGCTACTGATAAGGCTTCTGGTCAAGAGTAGGCTATTAGTAGCTATGTTTTTGGGAAGTCAAAATTTATATGTGGATTGTTGACTATGTGGGGTTTGGCACCCCCCTAACCCCAGCATTGTTCAAGGGTCATTTGTATTTTCATTTGGTTCAAAATATTTCTAAATTTCTTTTCAAACTTCTTCTTTGACCCAAGTGTTGTTTAGAAGTGTGTTGTTTAATCTTTGAATATTTTGGAATTCGCCAACTACTTTTCTGTTGTTGATTTTTACCTTAATTCCACTTTGGTCTGAAAGCATACTTTGTATGATTTCTATTCTTTGAAATTTGTGGCACAGCAGGTAGTCTATTTCGGTGACTGTTCCTTGCGAGCTTGAGTGTGTATTCTGCTGCTGTTGGATTAAGTATTCTATAGATGTCAGTTAGATCCAGTTGATTGATGGAGTTGTTGAGTTCAATCATGTCCTTATTGATTTTCTGCTTGTTGGATCTGTCAGTTACTGATATAGGGTGCTGAAGTCTCTATCATAGTGGATTCATCTAGTTCTCGCAATTCTGTTTTTACTTCACATAGTTTGCCCCTCTGTGCTAATTGTATACATGTTAAAAATTGTCTTCTTGGAGAATTGCCCAGTTTATCATTATGTAATGGTCCTCTTTATCCCTGACTTTCCTTGCTCTGAAATTTACTTTGCTGAAATTAATGTAGCTACTCCAGTTTTTGACTAGTGTTAACAATAGTATATCTTTATTCATCCCTTTACTTTTAATCTATCTTTGCTTTCACATTTAAAGTGTTTTTTTCGGTAGATAACATATAGTTGGGTCTTATTTTTTTTATCCAGTCTGACAGTCTGTCTTTTAATTGGTGTATTTAGACCATTGACATTTAAAGTAATTGTTGATACAACTGGATTAATATCTACTATATTTGTTATTGTTTTCTATTCATTGCTCTTGTTCTTGGTTTCTTTCGTCTTTCTTTCTTTCTTTCTTTTTCTTTCTTTCTTTTCTTTTTCTTTCTGTCCTCCAGTCTTTTCCTGCCTTCTCTGGTTTAAATTATGCATTTCATGATTCTGTTTTACTCCTCTCTCAGCATAGCACCTTTTTTTTCTTTTCTAAGTGGTTGTCCTTGAGTTTGCATTATACACTTACAACTAATCCAACTTCTCTTTCAAAGAATACTACACCACTTCACAGGCAGTGCAAGTACCTTATACGAGTATTTCCAATTCCTCCCTCCCATCCATTATAACATTGCTGTCACTCACTCAACTTACCCATAAACTTGTAAAATTACCCTATACAAGTTGCTATTATTATTTTGAACTGCCTATTATCTGTTAGAGCAATTAAATAAAAAAAAATTTTTAATGTTCATTTATTTTTGAGAGAGTGACAGAATGCAAGAAGGGGAGGGGCAGAGAGAGAGGGAGACACAGGATCAGAAGCAGGCTCCAGACTCTGAGCTATCAGCACAGAGCCTGACGCGGGCCTTGAACCCACAAACCGTGAGATTATGACCTATGCCGAAGTCAGATGCTCAACCAACAGAGCCACCCAGCGGCCCACAAGCAATTAAATTTTTAAAAATGAAACATTTGATTTTATCTCCATTTATTCCTTCTCCAAATGCTTTTCCTTTTTTTATGTGGATTGGTTTCTGAATTATTTTCCTTAAGAATCTTCTTTAACATCCTTTGCCAATCAGGTTTACTGGTGATAGACACCCTCCATTTTTGTTTGAGGAGCCTTTACAGGAATACTTCATTTTATTACACTTCACCTTACTGTGTTTTGCAGATACTGTGTTTTACCAATGGAAGATTTGTGGCAATCCTGCATCGTGCAAATTTGTTGGCAATACTTTTCCAATGATATTTTCTCACTTCATGTCTGTGTGTCACATTTTGGTAAATCTTGTGGTGTTTCAAATTTTTCATTAGGATACTTATTATGGTGGTCCATGATCAGTGATTACGACTGGCTGAGAGCTCAGATGACAGTTAGCATTTTTAGTAATAAAGTATTTTAAATTAGTGTACTTTTTTAAGACATGATGCCATTGCACATTAACTTTTATGTGCCAAAACATCCATTTGGCTTGCTTTATCACGGTACTTGCTTTACTGCAGTGGTCTGGAACTGAACCACAGCATCTCCAAGGTATGCCTGTACTTCTATTTCACTTTTGCAGAATAATTTCACTGGGCACAGAACTGTAGGTTGGTGTTTTTTTCCCCCCCCAACACTTTAAGTATTTCACTTCCCTCTCTTATTACATGCTTTCTAAAGAAAAGTCTGATGTAAATCTTATTTTGCTCTTCTATTAGTAAGGGTTTTCTTTTCTCTGGCTTTTTCAAGAGTTTTGTTTGTCTTTGACTTTCTGCATTAAAAAAAATTTTTTTTAGTGTTTATTTATTTTTGAGAGTGAGAGAGAGACAGAGTGTGGGTGGGGGAGGGGCAGAGAGAGAGGGAGACACAGAATCCAAAGCAGGCTCCAGGCTTCAAGCTGTCAGCACGGAGCCCAATAGGGGGCTTGAACTCACAAACTGCGAGATCATGACCTGAGCCGAAGTCAGACGCTTAACTGACTGAGCCACTCAGGTGCCCCTTCTTTTTTCAAGTTTATTTTTGAGAGAGAGAGTCTAGCACAAGCGGGGGAAGGGCAGAGAGAGAGGGAGACAGAATCCGAAGCAGGCTCCAGGCTCAGCTGTCCGTATACAGCCTGATGCGGGGCTTGAACTCCTGAACGGTGAGATCATGACCTGAGTCAAAGTCAGATGCTTAACGTACTGAGCCACCCAGGTGCCCCTCCCCCAACCCTATTCTAAACACAGTTTCTTTTATTAATTTTCACACTACCAAATTGGAAAGTACATTGGAGAGTACATGTCTGTCCAGTGGAGGGAAATGTCCAATCAGGCCTCTTGACAGTGAGTGGCCCACAGAGCAAAGCATCTTCTAGGTGGCTACCATGCCAGCACCTGAGACCCCTGGTGTTCCTAGCCACCTCCTCCTAGAGTGCCCCTCTTCTCTGCCTCCGGTTATCTGTATTTTACTCTTTTTCCCCTGACTTTACTTAGGCCCCATCAACTCACGTTTTTCAGAAGAAAGAGGAATGCGTTCCACAATTCAAGAAACATGAATTGGGCCTAGCCCATGCAGCTTCCTTGACATCATCAGGGCCTCCCTCTTCCACTCTGCAGGCTCACTTAGTGACATAAAAAACGTGGTGACATAAAAAAAACATTAATGGGCTCACAGCTAGTGTTGCCAGCATTTCATTCCGTTAAACAAGAAAATTAAAAGACAACTACCTATTGCTTGCAATTTCATACGTAAGGGAACATTCCAATAATGTCTTCTTCCCATGTCTCCCCACAAAAAGGGGGAGCTGGGGGCACCTGGGTGGCTCAGCTGGTTAAGCATCCAACTCTTGATTTAAGCTCAGGTCATGATCTCATGATTCATGAGATCAAGCCCCTTGTTGGGCTCTGCGTTGTCATCATGGAACCTGCTTGGGATTTTGGGATTCTCTCCCCCCCCCCCCCTCCTCTCTCACTCACTGGTGCTCTTTCTCTCTCTCAAAATAAATAAACATTAAAAAAAGGGGGGGGACTGAAGCTGAAAGTTATTTTTCTCACTTGGGCCTGGAAGATGAAAACTCATTTTCTCTTTCAGCAAAATAAAGACATCTAGGAACCACTGCCCTAGAGTCTTTGTTGATCTCTTTTTCACAATTTTATTTTTATCACCTTCCTCCCTCTGTTGCAGAAGGTCATCGAAAAGACATCGAAAACCCAGAATTGCTTCAGGTTCTGTGTCTCCCTCTCTCTTGGCCCCTCCCCTGATTGCGATCTCTCTCACTCGCAAAGATAAACATTAAAATAAAGTGAAATTATGAAGCTTGGAGAAACAGGTAAACTTTGAAGGTCAGTTTCCACATTCTTGAACCCAACGTCTACTGTGCTGGATACACACTTGCTTAAGGTGAAGATGTTTCTTGGTAGCCCAGTGACCTACTACATTACTAAGCATCACTTGTGCCTACACAATGGGAAAAAACCTAAGGGATAGTGGTGTAGCATACAGGAGGTTCTTAGGGCCCCTCTGGGTTTCTCCAGTTCCTCCAACTCCTTAAACTTGAAGGTCCCTTGCTACCTATCAGTATCCATTAAGACAGACCTCATTCATTTTGTCTATTACGGCAGATTTGGCTCTATTCACGGGCCTTTCCCAGCCGGGTTCTCATTTTGAAGTAAAGTCCTGTGGACAAAACAGAGAGCAGAATGCCATGCTCAGACAGAGAGTAGGAAGCCAGGAGGCTTCCTGCTTTTCTTATAGCCCTCTACCAATTGACTTCTGTCTCTTTGTCCCCACCTCATCCCAAGCAGGGAATGCCAGCCTCGAGCTACAATGCCAATGTCCTAGGTATATGTGACAACTCATTTAATCCTTCCAGTAACTTCACAACATAGGAAATGAAGGCCAGGGTAAATAACCTCTCAAGATCATACAACTAGTAACAGACATAAGAGTGTATACGTGGAGGGCAGGGACAGACCAAAGGAAGTGGTAGGCCATTCCAGGTTGGTAGGTGGCAGTTTTAATAAGTAAAGGGAACTTACATATGAGGCTTGCTTGGGCAGCAGCAGGAAGAATGGATCCACACACCCACCTACCATATCTAAAAAGTTTGTACAGAGAGGCCTTAATTGGGTTCAGCCGAGTATCCTGTGCAGGTGTTCTCATCATTATCTCAAGGCTATAACCTCGAAGCAGCCCCTGTAAGTGTGAAAGCCAAGTGGGAACCAAGGAGGAGAACAGGTGAGGCACCTCCAATCACCTGGGTCCAGCTCACAGGTCAAGAACCAGGAGATCACGACCTGAATGGAAGTCGGACGCTTAAGCCCTACTGATACACCCAGGCGCCCCACGATGTCACTTTTCAAAACACTACAAAAAGATAATCAGCTTTATTGTTGACTAGGAAAACTGTACAGACAGGCTTAAATTATCTGTGCACATAAATATTAAGGAAAATTAGCTTGTTGGAGGTACTCATTTTTATACTTTGCCCCAGACTCTTAAAATAGGGGTTGCAAATTGGAAGTCCACGGGCTGAATTCAATCTACATAAATGTTTTGGTTGCCCTGCACAGTTAAGAAAAACTTTTAAAATAATATCTTAAAAAAATCTAGATTTGTCAGTTTCTCTTTAAAAGTTATAGGCAATGGGCTGATAGCAGCACAAGGCACATACGGGCTCTGGCAGTTGTTTGCTTTAAAAACATTGTCTTCAATTCACCCACGACAGCTATTCACAGAACACCTGCGAGTATACTTATTCTATTTTGGCACTTAAGTGAGTACGTGCTGGTTTGGAAGCTGGAGTTGGCTACCCACATGGTGGTCAGGGCGGCCCGAGATGGTAACTTTTAAACTGAGACCTGCAGGAAATGACTGAGTCACAACCTCCGGCCCTCAGTTTCCCCATCTGTAAAACGGAGCTGAAGATGCGCGGTTGTAGGAATGCTTGGCGAGGAATTATGCAAAGATCCGGCCCTAAGTCGGGGCTCGAGGGGCACGACTACCACTTTCGCTAACATCTCCGGAGGCCTCGGCCCCAACACGGACCGGGACCCCGAGGAGGAGCTAGGGGCGCGGGTCCGGGCGCTGGGACGCAACCGCCAGACCCCGTCCTCCACTCCTCCCCGCCGCGGGCCCCCGCGCTCCGCCGAGGTCGGCCCCGGGGCGCCGAGAGGCGTGGCCGGCCTCGGCGGACCCTGGAGGCGGCCATGGCCTCGGTGGTGGAGTACAAGGGGCTCAAGGCCGGCTACCACTGCGGCTACTGCGACTCCGAGGAGGGCAAGGTGTCCTGCGGTGAGTGTCCCCACGGACGGGGCCGGCGTGGCCGCCTGGCGTCCAATCCCCGCACCGCCCGCCGCGCCCCGCGCCAGTCCCCGGCCCGGGAGCGCACAGGCCCGGCGCCCCAATTCCCGCGTCCCTCTCCCACTCGTTTCTTCCCCGACTGGTTCCCTTCGCGCTCCTCTCTCCTCCTCACCCTCACCGAAGATGGCGGTCCAGGTCGGAGAAGGAACGGAAATAGCGGACGGCTGCCCTCGGTCAAGATGGCGCGGGCGGCGTCAGCGTGCGGGGTTCCTGGGGAACCTGGCCTGCGGGCGCCCGAGCAGCTTCGCGCGCGCCTCGGGGACTCCCGAGCGGCGCGCTGCATTGTGGGGTGGCGGCGGCGGGGCTGGGCCGACCGGCGTCGCGCTTGGAGGGCCGGGGCCATGGCTTCCTGGGCAGCTCTTTCGCCCAGCATCGTGGAGTATTTCGAGGGCGAGGACTCCTACCGCTGCGGCTATTGCAAGAATGAGTCGGGCAGTCGCTCCAATGGTGAGCGGGCCGGCGGGTGGGGGAGGGCGTCGCGGCCTCGGGTTTCCGCGGCCGGCCGGCGGCCTCGGGGGTGGGGGGGTCTCGGCGCTCTCGGCCCCCAGGGACGCGCGGCGGCGGGAGCCCCCGGCCAGATCCTGTCTCGAGGAGGGTGTTGCGGAACGCTGCTCGCCGGGGAGGGCCGTAGCTGTCACAATTAAAAACGAATCTCCGCTCTGATTCATCAGGGAAGCATCTGGGTGCTTAGCCTTCACACAGGTGGTCGGAAGTGCGGGATGATGATGGTCTCGCCGCAGCCCAAAGTGTGGCAACAGGTGCTCGTCATCCACCAGTAGGACAGGGTTAAATATGTGACAGCAAGCAAGCCATGCCGGGGAGCATTGCCGAGTGGTCAGTCCCGCTGGGGCGGGCCTCTGAGTGCTGATGCTGCTGTGGGATCATCCCCGGTTTTAAGTGCAGAATGCGGCGTGTCGGGTGGGCTGTTTGTGTACAGGGAGACGTGTGTGCATACGTGGGCGGGGGCATCTCGATAAAATGCGTCTGGAGACGCCGGTGACGGACCGTAGACGCTGCTGGCAAGGGAGCCTGTTTGTGTTAATGCGTTTGAAAATTTTACCGGGTGCTTGTTCATATGCCTTATCGTTCCTCCACCCACCCCCAGAACAACAAAGCCAGCTCACAGTTTTGTTTTGTTTTTTCTTTTTCCCCCATCATGGTTCAGGTTTCTTCCGGAAGATTTGTTTGTAAACAAAAACAGTATGTTTATATTACCTGCTGTGTCGTGCATTGGCAAGCATAGAATCTTTTATTTTAAGAAATAGTGCATCATGGTGGGAAATGGGATAGCTATGAAGATACACGTTTAGGTAGTTCCCGTTAAAAATATGTATAAATGTCCTACAGCAGGGCAATGATGTGGACGATTATGGTGTGTCCGTTTACTCATTAGTTGAAATGGTTCATTAGATGTTTGTGGGTAAGAGGAAGTAGAATGTAATATAATGCAATCATTTGGAGTGATGGTTATGAAGAGCTAAGCAGAAAAATGTTTAGAACGTAGGGTTAGACGGAGAAAAACAGGATCTCTGGGAGGATGAAAACCCAGGGGGAAACACACCAAATGGTGGCAGTGATTGCTTTCGGGTATTAGAGATTTCCTCCTCATCTTTTTCAGAATTTGGTATTCTGACTATAGTATGTGTGTAATAAGCACTTTAGATTGTGTGTTTAAAATTAACATATTCATAGATTCTTCATTATTTTCCCAGTAACTTTAATAAGAGGAAGTTGATTAATATAGATGTCCTTTGTTTAAAGTTCTGTGGAAGAAATCAGTTTTCAGCCTTTTCACCTAAAGAGACAACTGTAAATTTCCATCGTATTTATTTTAGTTCTGATGATAATCTTTACTATAGGGCATAGCACCTATTAAGTAGGTTTTATTATTCCTATTTTTATAGATGATGAAATTGAGGCTCATAAAGTAATTCAGTGTTAATGAGCACCTGCAAGGCTTCTGGACATTTCTGTTTCTTAATACAACCTGTGCTATCAAGCGTACCTCTGTCTTTGCATACTTCTTTTTAAAATATTTTTTTAATATTTATTTATTTTTGAGAGCGACAGAGACAGAGTGCAAGCAGGGGAGGAATGGTGGGGGGGGGGCAACACAGATTCTGAAGCAGGCTCCAGGCTGTCAGCACAGAGCCCGATGTGGGGCTCAAACCCACGAATCGTGAGATCGTGACCTGAGCCAAAGTCGGACGCTCAACCAACTGAGCCACCCAGGCACCCCTGTCTTTACATACTTCTGATGCAGTTTGCTGTTTACGAGAGAAACATTTATTTTTCTATTAACATTAATTCAGATATACCTTTTAATGTTTTTTCATGGTTGCATCATTAATTATTCCATCATACTGATAATGTCCTCTGTAATCACTTTTTTGTTCCTGAGCATTTCGATTGCTTTCAGTTTTTATACTTAAAAGGAATACTGCTGTATACTTTTGTTCTATTTTCAACGTCCAAGACTATGCTAAAAACATAACAATGAGAATTAAATGCATAAGAAAAGATTTGCTTTCCAATTCTTCGGAGGGGACCAGCTTATTAAATTATCGGGGATATTATTATGGTTAAAGGTGTTGTGTAATCTGATCTCAGGGAGGACCTTAAATTTACAATGTCAAAGAGACTATAGAGTAATTCGGAATTAAATGTAATCACTTTGATTTGTTTGATTTTTAAGATTAAGGTAAATAATTTTTTTTCATTTGTTGTGTATTATGTCACATGGTGTGAAGTATGTGCAAACTTTCATTTTTCCAGTGTGAGCTAGATTTTTTTTTTTGCTTCAATATTCACATTTAGAAAACGCTTTGAATTAAAAAAAAAAGTTCAACCTGCTATGATTAACTTGGTACATGGCACTTACTTTTTCAGGCATGTGGGCACACTCCATGACCGTACAGGATTATCAGGATCTCATAGACCGAGGATGGCGGAGGTAAAGGTCCTTCATACAAAAATGCTTCTCTTATTACTCCGGTTCTTCTTATAACTAGAAAATGTTGTTCGCCTGTGAAATGTTTTCCTGTTGTTGGAAAAAGATTTAAGACTTTTTTTTTTAAATGTTTATCCGTTTTTGAGAGAGAGAGGGAAAGACAGAGTGAGTGGGGGAGGGGCAGAGAGCGAGGGAGACACAGAATCCAAAGCGGGCTCTGGGCTCTGAGCTGTCAGCACAGGGCCCGATGTGGGGCTCCAACTCACGAGCCGTGAGATCATGACCTGAGCCGAAGTCAGACACTTAACCGACTGAGCCACCCAGGTGCCCCAAGACGTTTTTAAATTATATTTCTTTATGTAGTGATTCCACTGTCTCTTCTTTTAAAGGCATTTATTAGGAGCACCTGGGTAGCTCAGTCCGTTAAGCATCCGACTCTTGATTTTGGCTCAGGTCATGATCTTGCAGTTGTGGGATTGAGTCCTGTGTCGGGCTTTGCACAGTCAGCGAGGAGCCTCCTTGGAATTCTCTCTCTCCCTCTTTCTGCCCCTCCCCCTGGTGCACGTGCTCTCTTTCTCTCCAAAATAAACATTAAACAAAGATGTTCATTAGGAGAACTTCAAGCCTACATAAATGTAGAGTATGTTCTAATGAAGTTGATGTAGCTATCAACAGGCTTTGGCAGTCGTTAAGGTTTGTTTTGCCAGTCTTGTTTCGTCAAATCTCCTTGCTCCCTGTGGGGTGTGAATGTTCGTGTGTCATCCCTCACAACCCCCAAGTACATCTTTTCAATCCTAACCCCCGATATGATGGTATTGGGAAGTGGGCCTTTGGGAGGTGATTAGGTCAGAGGGTGGGACCCTCACGAATGGGATTTGTGCCCTTGTAAAAGAGACCCCAGAGAGTTCCCTTTCTTGCCCCTTCTGCCATGTGAGGTTACAACAAATATATGAACCGGGAAGCTTGTCTTCATCAGACATTAAATATGCCAACACCCTTGATCTTGGACTTCCCAACCTCCAGAACTATGAGGAATACGTTGTTGTGTTTATAAGCAACTCCCTCTGTGGTATATTGTTACAGCAGCTTGAACCAGCTGAGATGCTCCCTCCTCCTCCACAAAATAATTTAAAGCAATTTAGGTATCCTGTCAATACACCTATAATAGACACGTTTCTAAGAGAGGATTCTTGTTTCCTTTTTAATGTATTTATAATACCGTTACCATACTTTACAAAATTAATAATTCCTTGATGTCATCTGTTACTTAGTTTTGATTAGGTTTCTACTAGTCTCAAAAATGCCCCTTTTTAATAGTTGGTTTATTTGAATCAGGATTCCATTAAGGTTTACACATTGCCTTTGATGGCTAAGATTTTTTGGTAATTATTTTTATATAGATAATTTTAGAGTATATAAAGTTTTTTTATGTAAATATAAGCAGCGGTAAGGGCCTTGTGCCAATACTACCCAAAAGATATGGGATTGAGTGCAACAAATGAAACTTCATAGCTTTCTTTAAACTTAATCATGAGACCCAAAAAGCAGATCTGGGTCAGATGTTGAAGGATTTTGTATGCCATGATGAAGAACTTTTCTTTTTTTTTAAGGTGGAAGGGGAGCCATTGAAAGCTTGTATATCAGAAGTGTGATGGAATTTGTGCTTTGGAAATGACCATTCAGATCGTAGAGAGGTATTTGAGGGGGTGGTTCTGAAGGCAGAAAGACCGGTTCTAAAGATCACTGTACGGTCCAGATAGGAAATCGTCCTCTCACAACGATGCCGTCATCATCAGTGGCTATAGGTTAGAAGATAGGTGAAAGGGGATGGAAACAAGGTACGGTTTAGAAGTAGAAAGCTTACTGACGGGATATAGAGGTGCCTTAAAGGGAGGAACTTGAGATGACTCCCAGGCTTCTGGGTCAGGAACCGAACTCATGTGTGTTTGCTTGGATGGCTGTAACAAAATACCACTGACTGGGTGTCTTAAACAACAGGAATCTGTATTCTCACAGTACTGGAGGCTGAAATTTCCAAAACCCAGGTGTCTTCAGCTTTATTTCTTTTCTGGAGACCCTTCCTTGGCTTGTACGTTGCCGCCGCCTTGCTGTGGCCTCATGGGGTCCTTTCTCTTTGCATGTATGTCCCTGGTGCCTGGTGTCTCTTTGTATGCCCAGTTTCTTTTTCTGATATGCACACCATTCAGATTGGATTAGGGCTTATGTTAACTGTCATTTTAACTTAATCACCTCTTTAAAGGCCTTCTCTCCAAATATAGTCCCATTCTGAGGTAATGGGGGTAGGGCTTCAAAATATGAATTTTGAGGGGACAGAATTCAGTCCATAATGTCATGGCTCTGCCATTAACCAAGATCCAGAAGGCCTTGAAAGGATTGGGTTAATTTTGGGCTTCGTGGCCCTAGTGCACATGGAACCCTCAAGTGTGGATATCCTAGGCTATGACACGTCAGGGTCCCCACATCCTGAGCAGTTTTCTGTGATTGCCTTTGTGGTATTGAGGATTGGTGGTGGGTTGAAGCCTGGAAGGATGGCAGGTGATGCTAAGAGGGTAACTGAGGTGAAGAGGCTTGGAGTATGTACGTAAAGGTTTAGGAAAGGAAAGGCTGGGCTCTGTCCTTGCTGTGCCAGTGTTGCAAGATTGCTTAGTTCTGAGGAGTAACTACATCTATATGTTTTTATGTTATCGATCAGATTTTTACCGTAATTAATTTTGTGCCCCTGTACTAGTCTGCTTTGGTACATGTGAGAAACGTATGAGACATTAACAAAACATTTTTCAATTTTAGAAGTGGAAAATATGTGTACAAGCCTGTCATGAATCAAACATGTTGTCCCCAGTACACGATAAGGTAAGAAAGAGGATCTGTCTCGTATAATTTTTTTAGTGGCACCTTGCTTTTTTTTACATGTTAACTTTTGTCGTAGGTAGACATCCTTTATAAAGAAAAGCAAATGAATTGTATCTTTTTTACATACCGATGCTACATTTATACGTCATCAGTAGCTATTAATAATTCATGGTTTGGGTGTAAGTATGATATAAAAAAGTGTACTATTTAGTAGTCTAGTCAATGATTCTATGACATATTATGAAAATACCAGCAAATACTCTGATTACTTTTAGGTATCAAATTCTTTATAAAATTTAGCTTAGGGCTTTCCACATTCTAGTGTATTACTAGACGTCGTGCTCATATTCAAACAGTACTATAGGATCTGTAGAAAGGGGCGGGGGCTGACATTTAATCTGCCACATGTATTCAGAGTTGTTTTCTTCATTGTAAAACTTAAGCTAGAAAGTCTGTTTTCCTACAGAGTGTTTGCTTAACCAGCAAACCCCAGCATAACATGGAAGGATTTAACCTTTTTAGTTTCTAAAGGTCCTCCTCTTCTCCCTTGTTGTCCTCCTTGCCTTCTTCTTCTTCTGGTAAAAAAAAAGAGAAAGCATGTTATCGTTGTTAAGCATTTGAGTACAGTTTCAATGTAAATATATTCTCTAGATAAAGAAAGCAAACGTAGTTGTATCCATCATGTTTTGGCTGGTCTTCACACTTCTGTCCCATCTCTTAATTTGTTTTGGGGTTGAAGACTGTTTTGACAATCTGATGAAAAGTTATAGATCCTCTCTGCAACAGAACAAAAGGGAGAGGGGCCTGGAGGCAAGAATACGTAACATTTTGCATATTAATTTTAGGATGACCATAGACTCCCGAAGTTCCACCGATTCCTGGTTAAGAATCCATTCTCTTATCTAACTGATCATAGGACTGGGCAATAAAGAGAAGAGGTGGCTGTCTGGTTTGGTGACACCGTCTCACTTATACAAAGAATAAAATGACAGAATTGTGCTGTCCTCTTTCAGTTTTAGTGGTTATGAAGCAGTGACATCGTCAAAGGCAGAAGTCCTTTTCCTTCAAATAGCAATTTATTATTGGATTATGGCCAGGATTCTGTTTAAATTAAGTCTGGAGCTGATCAGCTTGAACCCTGAGACTCTCTAATCAGAAAATGTCAATTTCAGTGGGTTAAAGAAAAAAGACAAAGCTTCTATAATTTATTGGGTGCCTCTCAGTGCCAAGCACTGTTCCAGGTACATTGATTGCTTTTATGAAAAGGGACTCAATTAACATTGCAAAACAGAGCATGAAATCAAACATTTCCTGAATTGTTATCCTCTACACAACTTCGTTATATATGATGACACTATGGAGTCATTTTGTATATTTACTCTTCTGGGTTTTTTTTTTTTTTTTTACTTTGTTGACTACAATAGTTATAATAAGACCTAATGTAAAGGCAAGGTGATTACAACCTATAGCATAGCTTCTTGTTAGAGAGAGGTCAGGGGCTGCCCAGTATGTGAGTTTAAATGAGGATGAGCTTCCTTGACGATGATTTTTTTTTTTTTTTAGTTTTTATTTTTATGTAAAATTATATGCTAATAATTAAAAAATCAAACATTTCATAAAACGTATTTTGCAGAATTGCAGTCCCCTGAGCCTTCTTGTTTCCTCTTTCCCAATACAGGGCACACTCAAATTTTTTAAGATTCTTTTGTTTTATCTTCTTTCTACCTTTTACTTGAGATGCTTATATAACTATATATCCTTATCTTTGGGTTTTTCTCATTATCTCTGTGTTTCTCTCTTTCAGAAATAAGGATTCAACTTTATTTTTTCTCACTGTCTCTGGGTTTCTGTCTCTGAAAGATAAGGACTTAACTTTATTTCATCCCTGTTCCCTTGTCACATTCAAGCTCCTTTTCGTCCTCATTGTCAACTTCCCAGCTTAGAAGTAGTGTAATTTTAAATAGGTGTAATGCCTTTGTTATGACCTATAAATACGCTTTACAGTTGAGTCATGTAGTGTGCTATGATTTTTCCTTCCTGTACGAGTTTTTGCTTTCCATGGAATTGATAATTGTCTTCTGTGTTTACATAGCCTTTTACGTACCCATCACCAGTTGGTTTAGAAATGCTTCCGTAGTAGTGTAAATGTCGTCTTGGTACTTTCAGATGCTTCAGGTACCCTATTGCTTTTATCTTCTTGATGAATATCTCTGTGTTGTCTTCTGACGTGCTTTGATCTGGACAGGTTGTCTCTACAACTCCTGCATCACTGTCACCCTGGGATCTCTTTTTACTGTCATCGTGGGGATTCTCTTTGGATTTCTTTTTGGATCCTGTGTCTCCTATCTCCTGACCTCTCTTTCTTGGATTATTTCCTCATTTTCGTGAAGCACATTTAATAGCTTTCTGAGGAAGAGTGCACGAGAAGTACTTTTTAGACATTGTACATTTGAAAATGTTTTAATTCTCTACTCGAACTTATAGTTTGGCTGGGATATGGAAGTGTAGATGGGAGGGGCGCCTTGGTGGCTCAGTCGGTTAAGCGGCCGACTTCACCTCAGGTCATGATCTCGCACTCCGTGAGTTCGAGCCCCGCGTCAGGCTCTGTGCTGACAGCTCAGAGCCTGGAGCCTGTTTCGGATTCTGTGTCTCCCTCTCTCTGACCCGCCTCTGTTCATGCTCTGTCTCTCTCTGTCTCAAAAATAAATAAATGTTAAAAAAAAAAAAAAAAAGTGTAGATGGGAAATAATTTTCCTTAAAATTTTGAAGGCTTTGCTCCATTGTCTTACTGCTATTAAGTCAGGTAGTCTTCTGATTCCTGTTCCTTTGTGGAGAATGTTCTTTCTTTGGGGAAGGATTTTTTGTTCCCAGTGTTCTGATGTTTTCTGTTTGGCAGTGTCTGTTTGCATCCATTACACATGGACTTATGTGGCCCTTCTTACCTGGGACCTCCTCCCACCATTATTCTTCACTTCACGGACATTTTCTTTATTTTGTTGGTCTTCTTCCCTCCATTTTCTTTCTTCTATTCCATTATAACTGCTGATGATGTTTTTATTCAGTTATTGAACTTAAACATTAATTTCAAAATAATTAAAAATTAGAGCGATCCTCTAATTTTTTTTCTCTTCAGTTTTCCATCCCTTTTGCTGTATCTTTTGGAAGATTTCCTCAACTTTATTTTCCAAGTCTTGTTTAAATTTTAACTTTTTCTGTTATACTTTTTCTTCTGGGAGATTTTTCTTTTTGGACACTCTCTATTGTTTTGTAACCTCCCATTGTTGTGTGGCTGTAATAGCTAAAGAGAAATAAGAGAGTGTTCTGAGGATATTTTTATTTTGGGGGCTCTCTCCTTCCTCTGTACTCTGTGTCTTCCTAGTTACCTTCTCCAGTGTTTTTGGCAACGTGTCTTTGTAGAGTTTCTCTCCAAGTATCTGGTGATTCTCACTTTACAGTGGAGAGTGCCTGAGGACAGTATCTTGGGGTCTGATCACATTCTGGAGAGAAAGTGCCAGTTTTTGTGCCTGGGTTGGGGAAGTGGCTTGGAAGTCTCAACATTCAGGATGTAGACTTTAGACTTTTTTCTAGTCCAGTTCCATTGCTTTCCACTGTGCTTGTATCCTCATGTAGGAGGCCCTGTTTTTTTTTTTTTTTTGTTTTGTTTTTTGTTTTGTTTTTTTACTCTTTTCTAAGTTTGCAACTTTCTTCTGGGTTGTGTAAGGAGTTGTGTGGGGAGGAGTGGGGAGGGCATCAGACATCTAACTGCTTCCAAAACAGACTTTCAAGAGATTTTCTATTTTTAGACCTGCCTTCACACTTATCTCCTGAGGTATCAGGTATCACCGGTCTCTAAAACTTTTAGGGGTAATGTAGAGAGAATTGGTTGTCTTTCTGGCTTTTCAACACTCTTGGCTTAGGATTTAACATTCTTTGGTCTACGAAGTCAGTTACTACTTATACCTGTGCTATCCAGCTTCCAACATTTCTCTTTTTTTTTCCCCCAGTGATTCATGTCTTTTTTTTTTTTTCTAATTCCTTAACGTAGTTTTTTAGTGAGATTTGGGGTGGGACTAGAGGCTACATCAAGCCCTGTCTTTACCCAGAAATCCCACACGTGAAGTTTGCCTCACTGTACTAGATACTATCCAGAACTCATTTTATTTCTTCATGGTTTGAGTTCACTTTTTAAATATTTGTTTTGCTTTCCTAGGTGCCGACCTTTACAGTTTCAGCCATCAAAATCACACAAGAAGGTTTTGAAAAAAATGTTGAAATTTCTGGCCAAAGGGGAAATTTCCAAAGGAAATTATGAGGGTAAGATGAGATTGGGTCTAAAAACTCTTTATATTGATGTTGATTTCCAAGGTTCTCCCTTCTGGCTCTTTCTGAAGTAGGGATAGGGGGTTCTTGCCATAGTCAGGCACTACTGTTAATCTGAGGATGGTGATTGTTGTTAGTGTTGCTGGTACTGTTGCCATTGGCCTGAAGGTCAAGGGTATGAGGAGTGTCTGTTGGGGAAAGGAAAAATGTAGGAAAGTTTTACAGCTCTTGTGATTTCCTAGAGTTTATTAGAGCTTAAGTTTTCACAGTACTTTGACAACTTGGTCCTATAATACCTTGTGAAGTACAGAGAAAGTGGTAGAATGTCTGAGAAACAGATGCTTAGGTACCCCTTGCACAAGACTACACAACCACTTTGAATGCTGAGTGAAGCCCAGGTTTTCTTTGAGGAAGCCCTTCAGTAAATCATTATATTGCTTGAAGTTTTCTTTTTTGTATGATAAACTTTGAATTGTGAGTCCGTTTCCTAAAAGAAATTAACTTTGGTTTACAGATACTTGCTTTTTCAGTTGTTTCAGTATCTTGTCTTTTCTTTTTTAAAAGTTTTCCTCTAGGCCATGCCTAATCGATGAGCATAATTGGGAATGCCAGCTGTTGTTAGAGCTCTTTCTCACATCTGCCCTAGGAAGTGTCCAACCCTGGGAGCCTTCCTCACTTTTAACTTGTTAACTTTTAACTTGTTAACTTGTTAACACTTTTAGCTTGTTAATACATCCCCAAGTATATTTTCAGTGCCAACAATGTGCCAGTCCCTGTTTTAAGCACTGGCGATACAGTGGCCAGCAGGCCAGGGAAGTTCTTCGCCCTTGGGCACTGTCCTTAATGGATTAAAACTCAGGACATCATGGAGCAGACTTGGCAGAGCTGTGGGCAACAAAAAAGCCTGGAAGGCTTACAGGGTCTAGAGGTTCAGGGACAATTGGGCATTGGGGACATCAGAACTTTGGTACAGCTCTGGTTAGTATTGTCTGTACATAGTCTTAAAAACTAAATACATTTTGTTGGTTGGTCAAAAAGTTATTTCAGTGGCTGAAAATCATGTTCTGAGTTTCAAAAATTAATATTCAGATAAGCCTTGAAGTGCCTTCCATTTATAAATTGATGATTGCCTGTCTTTATACATAGCTTTTACATTTGGCTCTTTATTTGACTTGTTACAGACTTCTAAATTATTTATGTTTGTAACTTATGGGAGTGATGTACTCATTAGAGTAGAAGGGTAAATATCTATAAGAAGAAGACACCAGCATGCGATGACTAACAAATGCTAGAAGTCTGTTTGTTTCCTCGTGTGACAGCCCATTGTGGGTGTTTCACATTAGCCTACAGTCTGCTCTGCGCCCCCAGCCATTCTGGGACTCCCTTCAACATGTAGTTTCCAAGCTCACGCTGGTTTTTACTAATCCAGTCAGTGGGGAGAGGAGGGGGTGGAAGTTCAGGGTTACAAATTACCTTTAGAAACAAGTGAGGCCAAGTTGAACCTATCAGTTTTGGTTCTGTTCCACTGGTGGGAACTTGGTCACAACTTGCAGACGGACTGGGGTGCATTCCCTTGCTTGGGTGCCACAGTCTTAACTACAGCCCTGTTACTTTGGAAGGTGGGAGAATGGACCTGATGCACACACCGTAGTCTCTACCACATCAGAAAAAAGGGGCATTTTGTTTTTACTACGTGTATCTTAATTGCGTCAGATGGCATGGCTGATAGACTTTGATTTTTTCTGATTTGTAGATGATCCTATGGAGCCCACCATGGAGGACACTGTTGCTGGTGACTTTGGATTAATAAATAAATTGGATATACAGTGTGACCTTAAAACGCTCAGCGGTGACCTCACAGAGAGCTTTGACAGTGAAGAAAAGAAGAAAGGAAAAAGCCCAAAGAAAGGAGCATCTAATGAATTCATTCAGTCGCAAGATATAGAGGAGAAGTTGGGCTCTGGTGAGCCATCACATCCAGTTAAAATGCCCATGGCTCCTAAGCCAGGTAGGGCAAGTTTGCTCTGTGGCCTTTTTAAAGTCCTAGTGATTTTCTTTGTGCTTGGAACATTGTAGCCCTTGGGCTGTCTCATCAGCTAAAAATATGAGTTGTATGAAATCTGTAAAATCCCTGTTTTGTACAACTTATTATTGCCTGGATTTAGATGGACAAATCACATATTTTAAAAACTGCTATTTTTAAAAAGCCTGAAATAATAGTTTCATTATCTCCCAATACACGTATTTTTAAAGAGTGCCATTTCTTACTACCCTAGGAACGTAGAGTTTGAGAATCACATTTTTACCTGTGCAAGGATGTGGTGCTAAACATTTTTATTTTTGGTGTGAAGTAAGACAAAGTAAATTTTAGGTATTATGTTCAAAATACAGACATTATAAAGGTCTTTAGTTTATTATTAGATTTCTTTATGTAATCATAATGAATTTTAGTTTAAAAATTTCCAGATTTTGATATTTTACTTCACCTTTAGTAAGGTCAGATTTTTTCCTATACTTTCACTTGTAAAATACTTAGTTTTTAAAATTGTATCCAACTTTAAATGGGTTTATTTGTGTGTGTGTGCATGTGTTTGTATGGTTTTTTAATTTTTCTTTTTTCTGTATTTACTTTTAAAAATGTTTATTTTTTTAAATGTTCATTTATTTTTTTATTTTGTCGGGGGAGGGAAAGAGAAAGAGAATCCCAAGCAGGCTCTGCACTGTCAGTGCAGAGCCCCATGCCGGGCTGAGTCTCACAAACTGTGAGATCATGACCTGAGCTGAAATCAGGACTCAGATGCTTAACCAACTGAGCCACCCAGGCACCCCTGTGTGATTAAAAAAAAATTTTTTTAACATTTATTTATTTTTGAGAGACAGATAGAGACAGGGCGCCAGCAGGGAAGGGACAGAGAGAGGAGACAGAATCCAAAGCAGGCTCCAGGCTCTGAGCAAGCTGTCAGCACAGAGCCCGATGTGGGGCTCGAACCCACAAACCGTGAGATCATGACCTGAGCTGAAGTCGGATGCTTAACTGACTGAGCTACCCAGGCACCCCACCCCCTGTATGATTTAAAAAAAAAATTATTTCATAAAATGTCAATTTAGATGTTTATGTTTCAGTTCCTGAATTCTTATGTTTATTTATACAAAATGATCCAAAGGAGAGATTTTTATTACTATTACGGTTTTTCTTGTCTAAATCCTATTAATGCACAGAAAACTTTGTTTTGGATTTTTTTTAAACCTCTATTTATTTTGGCGGGGGTAGAGAGAGTGCAAGTGGGGCAGAGATGGAGACTGAGGATCTGAAGCAGGCTCTGCATAGACATCAGAGAGCCTGATGCAAGGCTTGAACTCATGAAACATGAGATCATGACCTGAGCCGAAGTTGGATGCTTATCCAACTGAGCCACCCAGGTGCCCCATTTTGCATTTTTTTTGAATAGGTATTTTTACGCATGGCTTTCATGGCATTTAATTGGATGTCAACCTGAGATTTCATCCTAACTAGTAAGAAGAGTCCAATAAAATATTCTGAATGGTTTAGATAAATTTCTTACATCTCTTACTGTCTTAGGTGATAGGGCCAGTTCTTTTATTATTTTAGTTGTTTATTATAAAAATTACAGTTTATTACATTTTTAAAAACTTCATTTTGCATCTCTATAAGATTAGAACTTTCAAATACATACTCACAATAGCATTATTACACCTAAGTAAAATTCCGTAATGATACTGAATATTCAGTGTTAAAGTTTCCAGTTTTTAAGTATTTGTTTGCATCAGGATCCAAATATGGCCACATATTGCAGTTGGTTGCTATAGTTAAAAAATCTCAGTAGATCTTTCATTACTCCAGCCTTTTTATTTGCACTTTATTTGTTGAAGAAACTGGGTTGTTTGACCTGGGTTATTTGACCAACAGTTACATCTACAGTGCAGTTTAACATGTTGCCGTACCTGCCTGTAAATTGATAGTTGGATGTAGAGCCTTGATCAAATTCAAGATTAAATTGTTTTTGTTTTGTTTTGTTTTTTTTGTCCTTTGGCATTTTGGTTTTCTTTTGCTTTTTTGGAGAGAGAGATATCTTCATCAGATTGGAGTTCCAGTTATTTATTTGAGGATGGGTAAGGTTAGTTCACGGGTGGTGGGATGTTCTTTCAGGAGACACATAATGTCCGGTGCCTCTCTTTCTGTTCATGCTAGTAGCTGTGGACCAATGCTCAATGCCTAAATCCGTTTATCCGTTAGATATTTTAAGTCTGTAATTCATTTTTCATTTACTAACTGGATACTTCCATAAACAGAACCTTCTCATCCACTTGTCTCCCATAAGAACTCCCAGCAAAGGCAAGAGGAATTCTTGATTCTTTCATTTTGTGTCATCCATTTTACAAAATAACCTCTTCTAACAGTGAGTTTTAAACACATTTGCCATGTTTTAATTCTTGCTCCTGTGGGAGTTTCTCTAAGTTGGCTTCTGGTTTGTTTGATAAAATGTTGGTAGTCTTAGCAGCTTTCTATGACATGATGCTCCTGGAACGTCTTGTACAGCCATTTCCCCAAGAAGTCCTGGTTTCTTTTAGTGGAAAATGGCATTTGAAGATCACCAACTAGACCAGAGGTGACCACTATTGTTACTGGCTTGGTTCTTGTTTTCTAGGCTTTTTCCATGAACAGACTTAATAGGTCGTGTGGTCATATTGATATTTCCAATTCAAATTCAGGACTGTTAGTATTTTTACGTGTTTGTTTGCTTGTTTGACATTGGATCTTCTTTCTTCCACACTTAGAAACCTTGCTCTCAAGGACATGGAGAAGGGTAGAATTAGAATATCACAGTTACCCATTTGCTTTACCCTACATTACACAACAGTTTTATAATAACAAAACTAACTTCTTCAGCAGTATGATTACTGGAACATTAAAAAAAGTTTGCACTTATTTTCCTTTTATATTTTTCAATAAAAATGTGAGATTATTTTAAAATGTAGGAAGCTTTGGATTTTGTCTAGAAACACGCATTTCCATTTTATTTACAAAATATTAAAGGTATATTTCCTGAAACTTAATTAGGAATTATGCGGGTCTGCTGAACTCTTTTCAAAACTCTTGGGACTAATCTAGGATCCTTGAGTGGTTTGAACATCTGTGGGTGCTGGGTTGGTACGGTGCGGTGATTTTATATTGATCTGTTTCTGTTCCATTGAAGGAGCTTCTTGCTTTGGGGGGATCTTTATTCCCATAAATAAGCTGAAATCCTAATTTATCCTTTGCAATTCATATCATGATAGTACATACGTGTAGAGTAAAACAACCACAAGAAGGATTGCTTAGTCCAATGAATCCGTTAATGCAAAGCTGACATAGGTGATCTTTCATAAAAATGGTGAAAACTTGTTTCTCAGTTCACTCTAGAGAATGTCATTTTGAGTAACTATTAGAAAATGCAGGATTCTTTTTTGCCTTATTACCATTTATGGAAATGCCTAAATAGGTGAACCATTGTAGGAATTGGTGATGCATATAATAGCTAATAATAATAGAAGACCCCAGTTAAATAGTAGGTATTGTTTTATGAGCTACACATGTATTGACTCATTTAATTCTCATGGAACTCCAAAGGTAAGACTGGTTATTGTCTTTCTTGTATAGACAAGTAATGTTGCCTCAGGTCAGCTAGCCGAGAGACAGGGATGACCTCTTGCGGCCCATGTCAGAGTGTATGCTCTTAACCAAATGCTGTTGTGCCTCTGTGAACAAATTTGAGGAAGACGCATTCCCTGGCCAAAGAAAATTAATTCTCTAAGGCAGTAATGGTTAATTATTGAGTCAAGTCTTTTGTTGCCTGGTTGTTAAACTTATTCAGAGTCTTCTTTTATGGGTAGATTTTGTTTTTATTTGGAAAACATGTTAGTGAAGTTGTAATATGGTTTCACTATGAATGAACTATTTTCTCATCAGATTAATTTTTTTTGACCAGCTCTTGGTCTCTAGCAAGTCTCTTAACATACTGGGTCTTAATTTTCTTTTCTATAAAATTAAACTTTCTGGTCTTGTAAAACTTCCTATTGCTTACTTTTATATGGTTTGTAAATATGTGTTTTAGGAACTTAAAGTAGCATTTTTCTTTATCTTGTTAATAGCTAAAAAATTTACAAAGGTATGTTCATCGTTAGAGAATTTGAAGAAAAGAGAACACTGCAAGGAAAAGAGCAAGAAAAGTCCTTTCTTTGACTGTTAACATGGTGGTATATTTCTTTTCAGGCATTTTAATAAATATTTTTCGTGTATCTATTTGTAAATAATTGGAAATCTTTTTTAACCTTGTGTAATGACAAATCCCCGAAAATTTCTGAAGCATTTCTAATGACTTTTTGATATTCTGTTGCTTAGCTGTTTTAAAAATTTGTAGGGGGGGGCCAGTCAGTAGAGCACGTGACGCTTGATCTCAGGGTCATGAGTTCAAGCCCCATGTTGGGTGTGGAGTCTACTTAAGAAATTGAAAATAAAATGAAAATTGTATAATTATTCTATTGGGCATTTAAATGATACTGAAGTTTTCAGGTGTGTTCATTATTTGCCTCTAGCTCTTGATTTTCTCAGCACAGAGTCCTTAAAGACAACTTACTGGATGAAAAGGCACTCACTAAAATTTGTGGTTTATTGTAGTTAAAATATTTATTTATTTATTTATTTATTTATTTATTTATTTATTTAAGTTTACTTATTTTGAGAGAGAGTGCACAAGCAAGGGACGGACAGAGAGAGAGGAAAGAGAGAGAATCCCAGGTAGGCTCTGTACTGCTGGCTCAATCCCAGGGCTCAATCCCATGAACCGTGAGATCATGACCGGAGCCGAAATCAAGAGTCAGATGCTTAACCGGCTAAGCCACCCAGGCGCCCCTGTTTTAGTTAAAAATTTTTATATCTTTAAGGCCTTTCAGTCTGATACTTGCTCTTTTAATTGAAACAAAAACTGTCATTAACTGAGCTGAGCTAATGAGGCCCCTCAGTTAGATGGAGAGACACAGATCCCTTCAACTAAGCAAGAGTATTTTTTCATTAAAAAACCTGCCAGAGTGTTTTCTGGGATCAGTATTCATTTACACCCAGGTCCTAAGCGTTTGTTTATGTCACAAGTGCTTTGAGAGAAATGTCCCTCAGAAATGTGCTGGAAACATTCATGTCCTGAAGCAGAAGATAATTGATTATGTTTTTTTCTACTTATAAAGACAGAGAAGTGGATGAATATTAAAAAAAATTGTTTTTGAATTTTCACCAGTAAAAGCTGCCTGAAAAGTTTCTGTGACTGTTTATTTTCTTTGACAGTTCCTGCTTCTAAGATAGGATTTTAAGATAACTTAGAGCTCTACACCAGAATCTTCTGAAGAATCCACCTATAAAGCTAACCTAACTGTTGAAATGCTTTGGGCCTAGTTCTGTAGAATCTTTGAGACTTGAAAAAAACATTTCTTGAGTCAATTGTGAGTGGTCTAATATTTTGAAATTGTTTTTAGGCAAAGGAGCAGATTTGAGTAAGCCTCCCTGTCGAAAAGCAAAGGAAATCCGGAAAGAAAGGAAAAGGTTAAAACTGATGCAGCAGAACCCGGCTGGAGAACCTGAGGGTTTCCAGGCTCAGGGTGAACCACCGTCTTTGTTCCCACCAAAGGCTAATAAATCCAACCAGCCCAAATCGCTCGAAGATTTAATTTTTGAATCTTTACCAGAGAATGCATCACACAAGTTGGAGGTACTTTGGAGGGTGTTTTATTTTATTTTGTTGTTGGTGGGTACTTTATTTATTTTCATTTGAGGTTCTACTCACCAGGTGATATTTTGCTGTTTAAATAATGGGAAATTAAAGTGAATTGGGATGGAGTAGCATTTGTATTTGCTAAGTTGATTGCTACTTGAGAAAACCCCCCCCCCCTTTTTTTTTAAGATTTAAAATAAATATTTTAGGCAATTTGGCTACTAAAGTTGTGAAAACAGTTCCAGTTTTAGCATGTTACTATGTAAGGGACTCTGGCTTTTTGTATCCCTTGATTGAAATTTAGTAGTGAAAGAGATAAAATATACTATGTCAATTTTATCTTTGGTAGTTTTGGTTAGATAGTGAAGGAAATCACAGTAGGCAAATCTTTGTTTTTTATCCATTCTAATATTCTGATCTTGACCAAGGCAACAAATTGTATGACATATGCAAGCCAGCAATTAGGAATTAACTAAATAGTACTAAGTTGTACTACTACAGTCCTTTCTCAGTAATTCTCTCAAACCAATATAGGCATAATACGAATACTTTTAGAATATTCCTATTATTTTTGACTTACATTTCAGATTAAGTCTACATTTTTCGGTATTTGGTATTCATTTTTTTCCCCTAAAACATTAACGATAATAATTTTGTTCTCATCAGTAACTGGGCAACCTTTGAATTTATAGCTTAATATTGTCTAAGTGTATCACTAAGGACCTGCTATTAAGAAATTAGCTTTAATGCAATCTAAACCTTAGGATGATATATATTGTTAGACTTAAGTCTTAACTATGTTATAATTCCTTAGCTGTTCTGATTTTGGTATTGACACTTTCTCCTTCCCAAATTAAAAAGAATTGAACCCACTACTTAACGTATTTTAAGAGGAGTCTTTTCTCTTGTGATCATAAATAGTAATGTGTTCAGGGCACCAGGCCCATCTAGCATGTTGTACAGTAGGAGGCTTTTTAATTTTTTAATGTAATGATAGCTAGGATGGGCAGAGATTTTTTTGTCCACTGTATGACCCTCTTTTTATGGAGAAGAATTACTTCTTATGGCACACATGAAAATTTTCTACTTAGCCTTTTTTATTGCACTCGATTTTCTGTTTTATTATTCTGTTTTGGTAACACATTTTAACTGGTTAGTAAATAGTTGATGTTAAAATAAATCGACTTTACTGTATAATTACAGTTTTTAACTCCTCCTCATTTTACGTATGAGGAAACTAAGGCACAGAGAATACATTTATTTACTTGACCCAAGATGGTGACGTTAAAATTTGAGTAGGAGAAACTTAACTTTAGAATCTTCATTCTTAACTCTGCCATGAAGTACGAATACTTTGTGAGGGTTGTCTTTCACCCTTACAAAAAAATTTTGTAAATTTAGAGTTAGCAGTGATGCATGAAGAGCGTCTAAAAAATGTGTTCACATATTTTTGTCTTTCTGACTGATTTACTGAAGGTGGGTTGCATGCAACGAAACAAGTATTTATTTGCGTTTGTTTCTGGAGTGCCAGAAGCATTCTGCCATTTTACCATAGAGTTCATCTTCTGTGATCGGTCATAGACCTTAGTCTTCGAATCCTCCGCCTTTTTAATGAGTCTGCAAGTTGGAGAAATAACTTTTTAAAAAAATTTACTATCTGGTTGATTTTCAAGGTTAAAATACTATCATTGTTTATGCTTTAATAGTTGTGTGGAAACATTTGGTTCTTTTTGGGTGGGAGTAACTGTTTTAATGCATGTTCTGTGGAATAAATAATTAATGAACATTGTTTTTTAACTCCTTCTGAAGGTGAGGGTGGTGAGATCATCTCCACCAAGTTCTCAGTTCAAAGCCACATTTCAGGAGTCTTACCAGGTCTATAAACGTTACCAGATGGTTATTCACAAGGATCCACCTGATAAGCCAACTGTGAGCCAGGTCAGCAGGCCAAGTGCGATTTTTTTGTGCAAATGGAACTTTCCCCTCCATTTGATATCATTGTATGAAAACTTGGTTTATTTGTGGTACATTTTATTTGTATTCAATTTGCAGCATATCTGCAATATGATAGGACTGTGGATTAATGGACATTCTGAAAGTGCAAATTTTACCTAGCACGTGTTGAGTGCCCGTCATGTGTAATTTCAAAGTGGAAAGTAACACGTAAAATGAGTTATCTTTATTTGAAGTAACGATGTTTAGATGTATTTATCTAAAAGTTCGTAATAAATAGAACTCTAATTTTTATGATAGGCATACTTTGAACAACACGGTTAATGTGCTTTATCTGCATGTAAAAGTCACGTATAAACAGAGTTCATAACAGCTAAATTATTCTTTATTGATGTACTACCCATACAGGACAGAGTGGAATTAGAAAAGTAAGATAGTAGAATTTTTTTTGAGATAATAGAATATTTTAATAGAAGTTCACATATGCTTATCATTTTATAAATCAAATTACCCAAGAAAAATCTGGAAGGGGAAGAATCTTAAAACACTTGATACAAATAGAGGAGACAAAAGTAGTGACCCTTATGAGCAACATTGTGACTCCATGCAGAGAACCACAACAGGTGGAAAGAGTGAAAAAGTAAAAAAAAAAAAAAAATTTGTCCTGGTCCATATGAGTTAAAAATTTCCTAAGTGTTAGTGTAAAGTTAGTGCTTGAGGCTCTGTGCCAGTCAGCACGCCCCAGGGTTCGTTCATTTCATGAAAAATAACAGCGCTGAGCTTTGGAAGTGGATTTGCGGAGATCTTACTCTAGCCTCACCTTCAGAAGCATGTCATCAGGTAGAGATGTTTCAATAGCATTTGCTTGTATCTTCCTTGCTCTGAAGGTGAGGTTAGTACCTGTCTCCTTTGAGGACCCAGAGTTCAAGTCGTCCTTCAGCCGGTCATTTTCTCTATATGTCAAGTATCAAATGGCCATACACCAGGACCCGCCCGATGAGTGTGGGAAGACTGAGGTACCTTTTGTTAAACGTTTTTTCCTATCTTGATGAGGCTGTCTGAAGAAGCATAACATCGAACTTTGTTTTGCTGTTTTCTTATTTGTTAAGTAGAGCCGATCATACTTTTCAGTGTATGTCACTGAACTTTCGTGAAAACAGGTTCTATCTGTGGGTATGTAAGTCCCCCAGGAAGAAGGATAGGTTCTTATTCAGTGTTGTCTCTAAGAACCTGATGTAACGTGTTCCCAGTCATCTGGCTAAGTCAGCAAACATCACTGAGTGCTGGTTAGGTGACAGACTGTGTGCCATGGCACAAAGGGGAGAGTCTGTGCCTTTGAGGAGTTGATAATCAAATGGGAAAGATGGGCCAGTGAACAAACCTATGTAAACAAGCCAGTGGAAAACAATGAAATATGTTGAGATTATATGGAACATCATTTAAAGCATTTATTGAGGGCTTATAGTTTCCAGGCTGGAGATATTTAGATGAATGAGAAATCGCATAATTGTCAAAGAGGAGTGGATATATTAGAAGAAAGATGCCAACAGATGTGGAAGAATTAAATTTTGATTTTTTTTTTTCGTTTGCTTTTTAATGACACAGACTGTTTTAGCTTAAAAGAGAGGATTAGTAAAACAGGAGTTAATGCTGTAATTTCCCTGAGAGAGGGCTGACTGCCAGGTCTCTTAGAACCTTACCTAGTTGAAGAGTGGTCTGCAAACCAACAGAATCCACCTGGAATGCAGAATCTGGGGTCTCCCTGCAGCCCTGCTGAATTAGAATCTGCGTTTTTTTTTTTAACATTTATTTATTTTTGAGACAGAGAGGGAGCATGAACAGGGGAGGGTCAGAGAAAGAGGGAGACACACAATCTGAAACAGGCTCCAGGCTCTGAGCTGTCAGCACAGAGCCCGATGCGGGGCTCGAACCCACAGACCGCGAGATCACGACCTGAGCCGAAGTCGGACGCTTAACCGACTGAGCCACCCAGGCGCCCCTAGGATCTGCATTTTGAATCAGGTCTCCAGGTGATTTGTATGCACCTTCTGGTTAGAGCAGCGCTTCTGTAAGTTCCCTGTTGAGACCTGCAGCTGCCTATGATTGTGTTTACAAACAGTAAGGAAATCTGCCAGGTCCCAGGACACTCCCTTTGATATTCCCAGGGCGTCTTATTCCTTCTGAACATTATTCCTTCCTATTACCTTGGAGACCCTGGCTTTGTGCCTGCTTGCTTACCAGGTACAGATGGATGGGCCATAACACAAGGACGTGATCCGATGTGTTTACTTGGTGAAGATTACTTTCCTGGAACTTCACCCACTTAGGCTTTAGGTCTCTGTGGAGTCTAGTCCTGCAGACTAGTCCATTGTTAAAGGCGTTCATAGCCTGATTGGGGCAACAGGTGGGTAAGCAGGTCCAGTGCCATTAGGGTTAGCTATTGGATTAGTAGAGAAAGCTGGCTTAGTGGGGACTGGAGGGTAAAGAGGTTTTTCTGAAGGAGGTGACATCTGAGCCAAGTCTTAAAAGATAGTAAATGTTTTTCAGGACAAAAGGGAGAAGGGTGTTCTCGGCAACAGAACTATATATAAGAAATATAAAGTGCCACCTATGGAATATTCTTGCTAAAGATATTGACCCTGAATTACAGGCTTCTTTTTTTTTTAAATTTTTTAATGTTTATTTATTTTTGAGAGAGAGAGAGAGAGACAGCGTGAATAGGGGAGGAGCAGAGAGATAAGGAGACACAGAATCAGAAGCAGGCTCCAGTCCCTGAGCTGTCAGCACAGAGCCTGATGCGGGGCTTGAACTCACAAACTGTGAGATCATGACCTGAGCCAAAGTCAGACGCTTAACTGACTGAGCCACCCAGGAGCGCCTTGAATTACAAGTTTCTAATTGTAATAACCAGTTCACAAAAAAATGAGGGATAAAGGATTATTTAAAATGACACCTGGGCACTTCTATGAGACAGATACATAATAGACAGTGTTTCAGAAAAAGAGGGAGTGGGATGCCTGGGTAGCTCAGTTTGAGCGTCCAACTCTTGATTTCAGCTCAAGTCATGGTCTTGAAGTTCATGGGTTCAAGCCCTGCATTGGGCTCTGTGCTGGCAGCGTGGAGCCTGCTTGGGATATTCTCTCTCTCTCTCTCTCTCTCTCTCTCTCTCTCTCTCTCAAAATAAATAAACTTAAAAAAAAAGAGGGAAATCTCTAGATTAAAAGTTATAAGCTTTAAAAAATACATAACAATACATATGTAAAAATACGTAACATAATGCCATCATCACCCAACAGAATTAGTAGTCAGATCATCTAATGCCCAGTGGATGTTCACTGTTCTTTAGTTGTCTCAAAAGTGTCTTTATAGTTGGTTTGTTTGGCTCAGGATCCATGTAAGATCTATACATCACATTTGGTTGATATTCTTGTAACATCTTTTAATTGAAAACAACCTCTTGTTTTTAATAGCATTTTTATAAATATATATTTTTATTCTTTTTTTTAAGTTTGTTTATTTTGAGAGAGCGTGCACTGCCATGCAAATGGGAAGAAGGACAGAAAGAGAAGGAATGAGAGAATCCCAAGCAGGCTCTGCACTGCCAGCACAGAGCCCGATGAGGGGCTCGAACCCACAGACTATGAGATGATGACTTGAGCCAAAGTTGAATGCTTAACTGACTGAGACACCCAGGCACCCCCTGAAACTGTGTTGTTTATCTTTTGCTAATAACTAATTTTGCTTTCTTCTATTGATACTTTTTGAAAATGTAAGCAAATATATATGTGTTATCTGTGTGTGTGATCTTTCTGTATATATGGGGTGTGTGTGTGTATGTGTCTGTGTATACACATATCTCTGTATGCATGTTTTTACAGCATACCAGTACACGCACAGGTATAGTGGAGCTAGAGAATTCCATTTCATTGTTGAGAAATGCGGTAAGACTTGATAGGCAACAAAAACCAAAGTTGAATTGATTTTTTTTTTTTAAGAAAAGATTTACAGTAAAACCTTAGTTTGCAAGCATAATTTGTTCCGGAAACATGCTTGTAATCTAAAGCATTTGTGTATGAAAGCAAATTTCCCCATGAGAAATAATGGAAACTCAGGTGATTTGTTCTACAACCCAAAAACATTCCTATAAAAATGATTACAATACTGTAATAGAAAACAAAATAATAAAATACAAAATACAAAGAAAAATGAACAAGTGAACCTGCACTTACCTTTGAAAACCTTTGTGGCTGGTGTGAGGGAGACAAGAGAGGAGGGTTATTGTGTAGGACGACTTTCACTGCCACCAACGAATCACTGCTATCGGTTGGTTCAGTGGAATCTTTTTCTGCATGGGGGCTGTTGTATACGCTCGTGTGGATGTTAATCACAGCACGGTATTAATAAACTCTTGTCACATACTGTACTTAATGTAACTGGCGATAAGGCAGCAGAGGAAAGGGTCTGTGTCTGAAGGCAGCCTGACCTAGAATGAAGCAGAGCATTTCTGAGTTTACTCTTGTCTGGAAAGACTGTCCATAGGTGCTTTGAAGTGACAAAAAATACAGTAATGCCAGTTGTGAGTACCTTCCAGTGTTCTGAAAAATCAGTGATTTCTGCCAAACCCTGCGTTCTGAGACCCGAGCTCTGAGCATGGGAGACGATCACCCACAATCCCGCAGTGAGAAAGAGAAGAACCGTTGGCTCAGTTGTGATCTTGTGACATTCAGCGTCACGTACTACTCGTATTACAAGACATCACTCATTTATCAAGTTAAAATTTATTAGAAATGTTTGCTTGTCTTGCGGAACACTCGCAGAACAACTTCCTCGCAGTCCAAAATTTTACTGTATTTGCATATGAAACAGAAGTTTTGGGAAAATACCATAAGTGTCTCCTGCTTGTGGTCTCCCGGCTCCCTTTCTTTTTAAGGGTTGACTCTTAGGCACATGGTGGCAGAGATGAATACTGCCAGTTTAAGGTATGTTGTTCTCACAGCGAGTGATCGCAGCAAAAACGTGCATGTTTTAACTTATTTCAGTAAGAAGTCCTGAGGAAGGTGCTCATTGGCCCAACTTGAGACGCGTCCTTATCCCGGGATCAGTCACTGTGACTGGGGGATGGAGAACCATGGTCATGTGTGGGATCACGTGCACACTGTACCCAAGAGCTGAGATGGAGGAGGGTCCTTATTTGGACACATGTTTAAAGGAGAGTGAAGGAATGTCTCCCAAAATAATGTTGGACGTTCCAAAATCCTGTCTGGTACTGAAGGTCCCTTTGGTGGCAGGCTTGTGCGGGAGGTTTTCTTCCAGAGTGGTGAGACTCGAGACAGAGCCAGCGAGGTATGCCGGGCTTGAAATATGCACTGGTAGGAAGCAGACGGTGCGGGTACAGTAGACACTTCGGAGGGAGAGCTGATGAGGATTTGGTGTTTGACTTGAAGGATGTTTGGGAGTTGGAAGTGGAGGAGAGGGGCAAGTCCAGATTGATCTTTCAAGTTTCCGGCTTGCGTGATTGGGTAGATCGTGGTGACCTTATCTGAGATCAGAAATACAAGAGGAAGAAGAATTTGTGCGCTTTGGGACAGAAAATGAGTTCCAGGGTGAGTTTGAGAAGCAACTGACTGTGGCAAGATACTAATCAGAAATGAGCATCTGGCACTTACCATCCGGAGAGACTCCAAGGTGGTGTTCTGTGTTTAGACTTGAGGTGTGATCCAGGCTTTTAGAAAAAGACTTTGTATTTTTTGAGTGGTGGATTATGCTTTCTCAATTTTGTTATATATTATGGGATAGCTCTAATGTATAATATAAGTGACGCATATTACAGGGTAGTAACCCATACTCTGAAAGTCGTATGTATTTAAGAAAGATGAACATGGCATTTAATTAAAATCCTTTTATAGTACATTTTAATTTGAGTCATTTAGATCTGTATTTCCTTCTGTATGCAGTTTTTGTACATTTTTAATTTACATTCACTGCCATTAGTAGCCTGAACTCTGGGTATGTGATTTGGCCTGTGTTTAAATAGAAGTATGTAATGGATTTCTTTATTATGGCCAGATGGTTTTGCCTTCACAATCTGTCTTATAGGTCACATCCTTACAGCAAGTTTGTACTGGTGAAAATGTCTTTGACGGTATAGTCCTTTTTGATTTCACAAGTAAACAGGTTTGATTAATACTATATTGGGTTTGATGAATCCTTTGACTTTGAGATCACCCATAGATAGCATTTTATTTATCTGACATCTAACTGAATTCATGCAGAGTTTTCAGAGACCTACGAAATGGTATTTTTTTTTCTTACGAGCTGAACTGTCTGTTATCTCTCTGAATATAGTTTCTAAGGAATAACATGAAATAATATGTTGCAAGTCAAGACTTTTGTACTGTACTTTTTTAAAAGGTTTTTTTTTTGCCTTTTTTTTTTTCTTTTTAAAGTTTACCTGTTTGATAGAGGGAGAGAGAGAGAGCTGGCGAGCAAGCTGGGGAGGGGCAGAGAGAGCAGGAGAGAGAGAATCCCAAGCAGGCCTTGTGCTGTCGGTGCAGAGCCTGATGCAGGGCTCTGTCTCACGAACCATGAGATCATGACCTGAGCCAAAATCAAGAGTTGGACATGTAACCAACTGAGCTACCCAGGTGCCCCCCTGCACTGTGCTTTTTTTTTTTTTTTTTAAATAACAGCTTTACTGAGATATAATTCACATACCATATAATATAATTTGCCCATTTAAAGCATACGATTCAGTGATTTTTAGTATGTTTATAGTTATGCAACCGTCATCACTAACACCAGAACATTTCTTCATCCCGAAAAGAAACCGCATATCCATCAACAGTCACTCCTCACTTTTTCCTGAATGCCCCAGCTCTAGGCAACGACTCTCCCACTTTCTGTCTCTGTAGTTACCTAATCTGGACATTTCATGTAAATGGAATTATACGGTATGCGGTCTCTTGTTGACAGGCATAATGTTTTCAGGGTTCGTCCATGTTGTAGCATGTATCAGCACTTCATTTCTTTTTATGGCTGAATAATATTTCATTGTATGGATATACCACAGTTTTGTTTTCCTATCCATCGATGGACTTTTGGGTGGTTTTCATTTTTTGGCTTTTGTGAAAAATTCTGTGTACATTCATGTACAAGTTTTATGCGGGCATACTCATTTCACTTTGGAATATATGTAGGAGTGGATTTGAGTTACCATCTAGTATAATTTCCTTACTATATTACAGTTTTCTTCCCATCCACCTTCTTTATGATGTTGTTGTCAAACATACTACTTTCCTTTATGTCATAGTTCTAATAATATAATTATGTTTTTATACAGTTGTTTTAAAATCATTAGGAGAAGAAATAATACGCATTTATATAAAATATGAGAAGTCTCTGATGTCACTCCCTAGGGGGCTCATCCTTGAGCAGTGCAGTCACCCTGGGATGCCAGTGGTCTTCCCAGGGTTCTGTTTCATCTCTCACCCAGGTCTTTGATGTTTTGTGTCTTTTGGCATCACACCCAGCTCTTAGGCTCACTAATTGCTGGCTGACTGCGGTGTGGTGTTGCAGCAGTGTCCCAGGGCAAATGTTGCTTCCTTGTCTGCTTCAGTGAAATCTGGGCCCCTTTGCTGGGGCAGTTTTTGAGGCCAGTCTTTTACGGTTTGCTCTGACCCCAAAAGGGCCCTTCTTAGCAGTCTCTTCCTGTTTCTCTGTGATATATCATCTGAGCTTGTGGTTTAGCTTGTTGCCCTCATGGAATTACTAGCGCCCTCTTACTTGCTTATCACCAGAACCTCAACTTTTAAGAGCGCCCTTAGGCTTAAACTTTCCCATGCACTGTTCCAAATATAGTTATTTCCCTTGAGAATTGGTGAGGCATTCTCTGTTCCCGTGGCCTCATTTCTCCACTGCGCTGGAGTTGGGGGCGAAAACGGTCCTTTCTCTTTGAGTGACACCCCTGTTTAGAAGCAGGGTGGTGGTCAGGAGCAGTATCTCTGGTCTCCTCTAGGTAAGATAATTAAATTCGGAGAAAATCAGTAGGGAATTTCAAGCCTGTGAACTGCCTCGAAGATGGTTCCATGTAAGGAGAGGGTCCCTGCTGCAGACTGTTTTCATCCTAGAAATTCTTACCTCACTTGGCAAAACCCTCGCTTATGGATGGAGAGTAAGCTCACCCTGTCAGTAGGTTGGCTGTCTCGAGAAACTGATCTGGACATAATACTTTGCTTCCCAAAAAAGCCAAGAGTGGCGTTTCATTTTGAAGGAACCCGTTCAACTCATTCTAGAGCGCAGAAGTAATTCCTCCTTGTACACGACTACAGTTTTCTGCATGATTGCCTGGCCAGTGTTCCTGTGGTGGGATGCAGGAAGAGAAGCCAAAAAAGTTCTCTGCAAAGTTTAAGTGTTCTCCCGACTTGTGTTAGGGCCTCTATGCAGCAGCTCACTGTGGCGTGGTTTTGTTAATATAATAGGTGAAACTAATTTACTTGTGTTCAAGAAAATACGTTTTTTTGCTCTTATGGTTGTAAAGCATTAAAGTAAATAAAAGTCAGCCTACTAGGAGACCTCAGTCAACCATATCAGCGCATAAAATCCATTTTAACTCTTACCGGTAACCGTAAAATAATCATTTCAGCACCCCAGAAAAGTAGATTGTGTTTTTTCAGAGATTTGATGAGAAGTTAAATAGATGTAGATTGCTTTGATATATAAAAGAGCAAGTCAGCTCTCTTTAGAAACATCGTTAGAGAAGTAGCACGTAATTGTAGATAGCGAGATTGTAAAGGACTTGATGAATTCTTCCAGAAGGCTTTGCTTCCATTCCTGTTTTCAATCACTGAGGTAGATACCAGATTTTCCGAAAATAATATAATATATATAAAATAAAATGGGTGTATTTTGTGACCTATCTTTTGTATAGTACGATATGAAACCAGCATTTATGAATCATTGTTTGTCAGAATACCACTAATTCCAAATCATATAAACATGGGATCTTAGCTGGAATTCTATTGATATCGTATTATAGAAACTACCATTATCTAATAGTATTTATTAAGTGCCACTGGTTCCTTAGAATAATTAAAATTGATCTCAACTCTTCTAAACTATTTGAAAAACAGACTGTACTCTTAGTCCCAGTGGTCTCTTCACATTTCTGAGGCATTGACTAAATTTTACATTTTATTACGGACTTCCAAACAGAAAGGAAAATTGGAAGAATGGTATACCAACCGCCTGTATACTCATCACCCGGATTCAACAACAGTTACTTTTTCCATGTTTGCTGCTTCTCTTGTGTGTGAGAATCATTTTAGCTTCCATTGTGTTCCATGACGTTTTACTCCTAGGTTCTTTAGCATGCATCTCTGAAAAGTAAGATGCGCTTGTTGAAAATGCAACATCATTGTCACACGTGGGAAAATTAACAATGATTGATTTACAAACGCCGTCTAATATCTGGTCCTGTATTCATTTACATTTTCCCATTTTTTTTTAAACCTAAGCATCCAAGCTAGGTTTTTATATTATTTTTGTATTATATTTTTTATTCCAGGACAGCTGTCTTTTAAATATTTGTGGTGATATTGCTGGGTTTTTTGCCCAACTTTTTACTTTGAAATTGTGAAATTTATGAACAGAACAGTTGAGAGATTGCAGTGAACACTCACACTGTGCACCAGGGCTCACGGTTAATAACTTTGTCAGATTTGCTTTATCTTTCTTCTTCTCCTTTTTCACCTGAACTGTTTGAGCATGAGCTGTGGCTACGATAACCCTTCACCTGGAAATACTAAACATGCTCCTGCTGAGAATAAGTATATTCTCCTACATAACCATAATATTTATCATTCCTAAATTTTGTAACATCACAGTCTATGTTTAATGTTCCCAGTTATGCCAAAAATACCTTTTATAGCTTCTTTTTTTAAATACAGGATCCAGTCAAGGTTCATGCATTTCATGAACTGTTGTGGCTACACTATGTTTATAAAGTGGCTGTTATTTCTTTAGTCTTTTTTGTTTTTTGTCTTTCTTATGACTGACATTTTTAAAGATCTTAGGCTAATTGTCTATAGAATGTCCTATATTCAGGATTTGAGTGTTTTCTAGTGATTCGATTCAGTGTAAGTGTTTTTAGGTGTAGGTGATGTGTACTTGAAAAAAAACCTGTTTATTGGGGAATAACGTAGAATGGAAAAAAATGCACGTAAGTGTTCAGATAGATGAATTTTTGTGAATTGAACTTATTTGTGTAACAATTCTCCGATCAAGAAATTGACTACTCGCAGCCCCTCCTAAGTTTCCTTTCCCCCTTTTGCTGTTACTACCGATACACTCTTGACTTGTAAGACCTCTGATTCATTTTTGCCTGTTTTGTGCTTTATGTAAGTAGAGTCCTACACGTGTCATCTTTCGCTCGTGGTTTCTTTTGCTCAGCATTTTGTTGGTGCGATTCATCTGTGTTACTGTGTGTTGTAGGATGTCCAGGCTCATTGGATAGTGTTCTCCTTGTGAATATACCGTGGCTTACCATTTCTGCTGTTGATGGGAATTTGAGTAGTTCCCGGGTCGGAACTACCATGAATAGTGCTGCACATGGACATCCTTGTACGTGTCTTCTCGTGAACAGGGGCATGCTTCTGTTGGGTGTATACCCGGAACAGAACAGCCATGTCCTAGGCTCTGCAGATGCTCAGCTTTCGGGTATCACCGGTTTTCTCTCAAGGTTGTGCTGGTGTTTTTGCTCTGCAGCATTATACCTGGTGGCACACAATGTCAGGTTGTCCCTTATTTGTGATGCTAGGTCTGCTCGCTTGGTTGGACGAAAGCCATCAGATCTCTTTATCGCCGAGAGCCATTTTCACCTTTGTAATTAGATCTTTCCATTGCAATGCACCTTATACCCTAAAGTAATCTGTGGGGTGACGTTTTTTCAGATATTTTGAATAACCTCTTTCCCAACAGCGTATCAGCCAGTCGTTCTAATGTCCTTTGTTATTCCTTGCCTGAATCAGTTATAGGAAGGTAGGACAGGCTGCAGAATGGTGATTTATCAAATTGTATTACTTTCTTCCACATTTATGACCTTGAAACAGCATATTCACTGTAAAGAGGAATACTAATTCTCCACCCCACCCACCATCTTTTTTCCTTATGACATCACTGTGGGCTTATGGATTTAAAATTTTTTTGGAATATTATAATTCTTTGCTATCATTTTTTAATGTTTAAATTGTCCCAAATTGGGCCACTAGGGTTCCCCTTAAGCTCCTATGACCTTTTGTTATGATCCCATTAGTCAAGAGTTTCCTTTTTGTCTGGCACAACAAGATGTTCCAGACCAATGTTGTATTTTTTCCTTCCAGATTTGGAATCTGCCTTTTTTCCAAGGAACTCCAGTTCCTTTTAGCGGAGAATCGTACTGTTGTGCTTAAATCAGGGCGCCAGTTTTGTTCATTACTGCAGTGGTACATGACAAGTCCAGGCCACTTGTCTTACGTAATGCCCCACGTTCTGTATTTATCTGAATCTTTCTTCTTGGTCTAATTTAACTTATTCCTTTGTGGCCCCAATTTCCTGTAGGCTGAAAATTAAGTCTAAATCTTGATTAGGTTCAGGTTAAACAATTTTGGCATATGTACTTCATTAGGTGATTTTGCATATATCATTTTATGTCAGAAGATGCATAATGATGGGTTGTCTGGGAGTTGATGCTGCTTTGGAACACCGTGTTAAGCTGGCGACCTCCAGATTTCTTTGTTGTAGACGAGCAAGTAATCTGTAGAGAGGTATTTCAGCACAGATGAATAAATACTTTTTCCTCAACAGCCTTTCATGTAATGGTGTTAACGTCCTTCGATGATCTTTGGATCAATCATTTCAATGTTGTTCGTAGACTAGGGATTTTCTTTTCTTTTTTGTAGAATAGTTTTCTTTTTTCTTTATTAATACGTGTATTAGTAGCCATTCTTTGTTAAAAAAGCTGGGGGAGATTTTCCTAATCCACCGAGGTTAACCTATAGTTTCTCCTAAGAAAGCAAGGTAAATGCTAAATGCTTTCACCTTAGGTACAAATTTTAGAGAAAGGAGCTGGTGACAAATTAGTTTCTCTCCCTCTTTTTTTTTTTTTTAAATCACTGCAGAACTCCTGGATATTTTTTTATACAGTACTTTATAATCACAGTCATTATTCTTTTTGATGCTAAACCTGTCCCAAGTTTGCTCAGGACACACTCCCATCAGGATATCGCCTCTGTCCTTTTGATAGGCTCCTTTTAGTGTTGAGAGCCTTCCTGTTTTCTAGAACAGAAAGATACCCCAGTCTCATCTTACACATTTCCCAACCCAGTCTTTGAAACTGCCAACCATTCTTCCAAGAAGCTGTGGTTCCTTTTAATGGAGATTGAATTTAGAGACCAAGAAGAATTGGGTAGCATGAGTTTATGTTGATAGTTCCAATTCAGATTTAACATGTGGTGTTGTCTTAACTTCTCTGATTTTGTATTTGTTTCTCTTTTTTGTGTTTCTTGATTACATTAGCATATTTCTGAACTCGCTTTGTATTATGATATACCTAAAGTAGATTCAACATTACGGTATCAATAGCCATAGTAATGACAGCTGATAAGTGAAGTTTATGATTCTTTTGTGATTCTTTTTGGAACATCAGATATTCCATCAGAATACTGTGTTCAGAAATCACATGGAGTAATTTTCTTCTCTTATGTGGTGATGTTACCATATTGACTTAACGTTCATTTATTTCTGTGGGCTTTGAATTTGAGGGTTTACTTCTTAATTGTAGTTTTTTAATAGGTGATAGATTTATGTGATTCCAAAGTCAACCAAGGAGATCCACTTAGAGGAGCCTTCTTTCCACAGCTCCAGCCTGTTCCCTGCCCTGTGGTAATAACCATCTCGATTAGTGTCTGTTACATTCTTCTGGTGTTTTGGTTGGTTTTACAAAAATAAACAAATACATCTGCATAACCTTATTTTTCCTCCTTTCACTAAGAGAAACATCCTGTGTACACTTTTTGGCACCTTTCTTCTTTCCCTAGAAACCTATCCAAGCAAGGTCACAGCCCTAGCATATCATAGAGAACCCTAATTCTTTGTTATTTCAGTCCCATGCTGTTTGGAAAGGACGGGCCGTAGACAGGCCGTAGCTTATTGAAGCGGCCTTTTGCTACTGCAGGTTGTTTGGATTATTTCTAATATTGTACTGCTACCGGTAGTAACATTTTGTCATTGAGCGTGTGTAAAAGTATACTTTTATGGTTGATTTCACATGGTGCATCAAAGGGCAGAAGTTCATATAATGTTGCTAGATCTTGCCAAATTCCCTTCCCAGAGGTACTCAAGTTGGTGGGAGTGCCCTCGTCCACAGCATGCCCTGCAGAGAGTGGTAGCAAACTTTTGGTTTTTTGACAATGGGTGAGAAACCTATCCCTGATTAATTTTTAAATTATTAGGAAGATGTTAGAGGAAGTGTCTTATTTTGGTTAACTTCTTTAGAGAGAGTTGTGTTTTGTATTTCTGCTCTATACAATTAAAAAACAATTTTTTTAACGTTTATTATGGAGAGACAGAGTGAGACAGAGCATGAGCAGGGGAGGGGCAGACAGAGGAGACAATCTGAGGCAGACTGCAGGCTCTGAGCTGTCAGCACAGACCCCAGCAAGGGGCTTGAACCCACCAACTGCGAGATCGTGACCCAAGCCGAAGTCGGATGCCCAACCGACTGAGCCACCCAGGTGCCCTTGCTCTATACAATTTTGAGAAACAAGTGACAGACTGATGCCGATGGCAACAGGAAAAGGAAAGGGGGGTGAGCATTCGAGGGGGTGACAGAAACGGCAGCCCTGTGACCGTCCTGAAGTACTAGGAATGTTCTTAACAATGTAAATGATAAGGTGGAAAAATTGTCTTGCTAACAGACAGCATCTTGAATGACTCATAACATTTTTCTCAGTGAGAATATGAATCTGCTCTGTTAGATTTAGTGACTGAATCTAGCTTATTGC
The DNA here is from genome assembly GCF_023721935.1 of Panthera uncia. Classification (NCBI taxonomy): domain Eukaryota; kingdom Metazoa; phylum Chordata; class Mammalia; order Carnivora; family Felidae; genus Panthera; species Panthera uncia. The sequence goes on along the minus strand of NC_064818.1, from coordinate 75,414,578 downwards.
CTTAAGAAAATACTTATTTGAGCACCTAGTCTAACTGGTCCATAAGAAATGTTCTGTTTGCAATAAATAGGTAGGCTTATCTTTTGCCCTTTTTCCCTCACTGTGGAATAAATGTGTGATTTTGTTGTGTATGTGTGTGCGTCATCTCATAGTTGCATTTTTATGGGATTAAAGGAATTTTTATTTAAATTTTAAGAGAAATATTCCTATCGCTCCCTTTTTTTGGTAAGGTTGAGTCTTTTACCTGAGGTATAGTTAGGGAGGATAGAAAGTAAGCCTGGCTTGAGTGATTTGGGGGGGTTGGTCACATATTGGAGCAAACCCAGTGTCCAGCACAAAGGACCTTCTGGTGGCATCGTTATCATTCACCTCTCTTCATCGCCTACAATCCCTGGGGCTGTGGTAACGGATCGGGGAGCTGCTGTGAGACTCCTCTGACTTTATTCTCCTTCCATGATATTGACTAGAACCCTTCCTGAACTGTTTTCTTTTTTTTTCCCCCTGGCTTCATTGTTTGCAAGTGGACCCCTACCTGCTTTTAATAAGGTCCTATTAGAGATCTGTATTCCAAAAATATTTCCTTTTGTGAGCACGCCATTCTCTGTATGATGAAACAAAGGTAGGTTCTCAGGCTTCGTGGTCCCCGCTGTTCCACATTTTCATTCTCCCTCCTATGTTACACATTCTCAAATTAGTAACAAGAAAGTACAGGGGAAGGTGAAAATGGTTTGTCACCTGCCAGGTGTCTTTGTCAGCACTAGAGCCACCCCTTTGGCACAGATTACACAGCACATAATCTTTGCTGCTGTTCAGATTGTTTAAATCTGAATCCATGGATGAAACTAATGGATATGTTGTGTTAGGCCGCAACTACTCGATTTAATAACATCAGAAGAGTTTTTTTCTATTTGGTTGTAGATAATCATGACATTCGCAGTGTTACCATTTGTTGTTTTTTAAGCAAAACAATATTTATTGTTAAATTTATTTTAGAAAGTTTCTTTATTTTGAGGGACAGTGTGCACAGTTGCGCACAAGCAAGGGAGGGGCAGAGAGAGAGGGAGGGAGAATCCCAAGCAGTGCAGAGCCCATTCGTGGGGTTGATCTCACGAATCATGAGATCATGACCTGAGCAGAAACCAAGAGTCGGATACTTAACCAACTGAGCCACCCAGGTGCCCCTTAAGGGTATCTTTACAAGATTTAAAAAAAGATTAATAAACTTTATTATTTTGTTCTTGGAGTTTTAGTTTAAAAGGCTTTTTTTCTTTTTGGAAAGAAGTTCACGTATTACTTGAAAGTCCTATCTCCTGGGATTAGTAAGTAAATCTGAGTATTTTTAATTAAAAAAAACTTTAAAATCGGGGTGCCCGGGTGGCTTAGTCCGTTAAGCGACCGACTCTCGTTTTCAGCTCAGGTCATGATCTCGCGTTTTGTGGGATCGAGCCCTGCATCGGGTTCTGTGCTGGCAGCCTGGAGCCTGCTTGGGATTCTCTCTCTCCCTCTTTCTCTTTCCCTTCCCCACTTGCTCTCTGTCTCAAAATAAATAAATAAAATTAGGTTAAAAAGAATAAAAGACTTTAAAGTTGAAAATCTCAAGCGTTCGTAGGCTAAAGATAGTATAGGGAACCCCTGTGTGCTCATCTCTGAACTTTGGCATTGTCAACCCAGCCTTCCTTCCCCTTCCCACTTTTTTTTTTTTTTTTAAATTTTTTTTTTTTTCAACGTTTTTTATTTATTTTTGGGACAGAGAGAGACAGAGCATGAACGGGGGAGGGGCAGAGAGAGAGGGAGACACAGAATCGGAAACAGGCTCCAGGCTCCGAGCCATCAGCCCAGAGCCTGACGCGGGGCTCGAACTCACGGACCGCGAGATCGTGACCTGGCTGAAGTCGGACGCTTAACCGACTGCGCCACCCAGGCGCCCCCCCCTTCCCACTTTTTGTTTGTTGGGTTTTCCAGAAACAGGTCCCTGAAACTGTGCCCTTTTACCTGTAAATAAATTTTTTGTTGGCTGATTCCATCAGATCTTGTATTAATTCAAAACTTAACACTACTGTGCTTTCTCAGGAAGCAGTTTTCTAAATTATTAGTTCACAGAACTTCCTAAGAGAGTCTCGAACGTAAGGAGTCCTCCTCTTCTGAAGAATACTTGTTTTGGGGAAAGTTATCTTGCATTTAGGCATATAGGATTTGACAGAATGGTGAAGAAAAGGGGAGACAGTTGCTGTGAGTCCATTATGACCGGAAGTGGTAGACTCCTGGGTTGTTTTCTCACTCCCGACACTAGGTGGTGCTCCAGCTCTAGAACAGGCGCGCGCCTCCACCCTGGCTCTGCTCTGCCCGAGCACCCTGCGTAAGCTGTGTGTTCACAGCCCGTGAAGTCTGGATAAATGCTTTTCTTCTGCTGTTTGTTAGAGGTAATTTGCATTGAGGCATTGAATATGATCTTTATAAATGAGTCTTTGCTTCTTAAAGATTTAAATATTTTCTGGAACTTAAAGAAGCTTATGTCCTTTAGCTTCATTTTTATCTTAATAGTCTTACTCTACATATGTGAAAACAATAACTTAGATTTACAAAAGTATTCGTTGTATCAGACTGACATTTTTCTTCAGTTATGTAGAGAAATCAGGCAATCGTGCATAGGCATGTACTATTTGATAAATATCTAGCTCATATAATTAACAGAGTTTGTATGATGGCAAGTTCTCAGCATTTTGAAATATTTTTTTTATTTACTTTTAAGGCCAGGGATAACGTACTTGACTGAAGTAGGTAGCTTTGACAATCATTTGTACAATTCAGTCAAAAAAGGCTCTTCTCCTGAACAGCCTCTGAGCCAAGGGACTTTTGTATTGTAGTATGTCTTAAGGTGTGTTGTGAGACATTTGTCACTGATAGTAGTTAAGTTACTAAAGCATTATTTAAAATTAAAAAAAAATTTTTGTTTTTGAGAGAGCAAGAGAGCGCGAGTGAGGGGGGAGGGGCGGAAAGAGAGGGGTACAGACTCTGATGAGGCTCCAGGCCCTGAGCTGTCAGCACAGAGCCGGACGCGGGGTTTGAACCCATGAACTGCGAGATATGACCTGAGCCAAAGTTGGACGCTTAACTGACTGAGCCACCCAGGCACTCCAGTTACTGAAGCTTTTGAGTCACTTACCTAAATATATTAGAGCAGAGGCAGGATAGTATCCCCAGCATAATGTTAATTTGGGGGGAGATGCAAAGGTGGAGTTACAGCTATGAGAACATTTTTCCTTAACGTTTCCTTTGTCAGCAGTTTCTAAAACTTGTCTCAGATCATAGGATCACAGCATTCTACGATATTAGACATGAAAGGATCTTAGCCATTGTGTAAATTTCTTATTTAGAGAGTTAAAGTAGGTTGTCCAAGATAAGGTGATGGTTAGTGGCAGAACGATGTCTGTAAATTTCCGTGTTATTTACGCTCGACCACGGTGCTCAAGTCCAGAAAGGTGAAAGCAGGCCTCAATAATTAAGACAGGATAACTGACATTAGTGAATGAAATCTTCAGCATTAGCAGATTCTCCAGTAATAGAAACCTTTTTGTTGCTAAGGCTTTATGTACTCTACTCGCTTAAAATGACCGTTTTCCCCAAGTGTGTGGTGTTCCCTGTCTTCTCACACAGGGTGCTGTGTAGGACTTGACTGCTGCTGATGGCTCTCCTGGTGCCTCGGGAGCGCTCTATCCTTGCTGGATTCTTCTGTGACACGTGCCCTCGGACGACTGGTTTTTCCGCCGAAGCGTTTCTCTGTTTTAATCTTTTTTCCTTTATTTTCTTGCTGTCAGTCCTGAACTGTAGTAGCTTGTCTGGTTTCAGCATTCTTTTCCTCTCTAATCTGTGGCTTCTTAGTGTTTCCCTTAAAATATGTATGGAGCACTTAACTGTGTGCCATGTACTCTTCGTGAGGCACTCAGCACAGTTGGCAGATGAGTGAGTCGCGTAAAGATGCTTTGCTCTTGTGGAGCTCACGGTCAGGGGTGGGAGGAGGTGGTCAGAAATGGTCATTTAAACAGTAAGCATCAGAAATTAGTAAATTATGTAGTAGGTTAGCAGGGGAGGAGCGTTAAGGAAAAGCAGAGTGGGTATAAAGGAGGAGCAGAAATACTAGTCATTGGCTTGGAAACTAGATTGCCAGGTGTATTGTTACTAAGGTCGTTGTGAGGAGGAAGACGGGAGAAGGCACTTCAGGGAGTTTTCTGCGGGTTGTGGACATAAGCATGTTGTTTGCCATCCTCATTTTGACCTTTCCTGCTCTCTTCTGGGGGTTTGGCCTTAAGTGTCACTATCTGAAATTCTGGAGTGGTGTGAAAATGGCCTGCCGGGTATGTAACAGCTATCCTAGTTAACATAAACATGCCCGAGTTGTTTCCTGAAAGCCGAGGGATGCAGCAGTGAAATGGAATGGTGGGTGTCAGATGGCGTGTTTCGCATCAAATGCACGTTGATTCTTGATTAACCTGACGCTGCGTTCCTGCTTTCAGTCTTACCTGTGTCTGTGTGGCTCTGGGCCAGTCTTCTGATGGCTCCGCTTTATTCGGTTCAGGTTCCTCATTTGTAAACATGGGGGGAAACAGTGCAGAGGAGTTTGTCATGAGGATTAAATAGAGGTGAAGGTGCTCGGCCAAAGAGTCATTGACTACACCCCAGTTGCTAGAATGCGGGTGATAAACGGCTAGGACTCATCAGAGATACTGAGGTCATGGGCAAGTAAGGAATACTGTTGGCCCATCCCGCCGGCATTTGCAAATGAAGTTCTGTTTTTCTTTGTTTCGTTTTTCCATTGTAATTCAAATATTTGCTCAAACGAAAAGATCACCTACGTTTGAAATTTTATGTTTCATTAGAATTAGTTCAAAGGAAAATAATATTCAAAACCAGTTTGGTTCATCAGTATGTAATTTTAGTCTTTTAAAGCCTGGTATACCACATAAAACTTATAAAAGGTATTACTTGGTGAAGATTTATACATATGGTTTTGTTTGCTTGTTTTACCGTTTATTCAGTTTTGAGAGAGAGAGAGAGAGACAGAGCATGAGCAGGGGAGGGGCAGGGAGAGAGGGAGACACAGAATCGGAAGCAGGCTCCAGGCTCTGAGCTGTCAGCACAGAGCCCGATGCGGGGCTCGAACTCATGAGCTGTGAGATCATGACCTGAGCCGAAGTCAGACGCTTAACCGACTGAGCCACCCAGGTGCCCCTAAACATTTATTTCTGAATTGCTTTACTTACAAGGGGAGAAAAAGGAACTGTGGCTGTTTCTGTGTTGTTGTTGTTTTTCCACTTGTAATAGAGCGTCCTGCCTATTCTTAGAGTATATCTCTCTCCTTCTGAAAAATTAGCTCATTATTCTGTCGTAACGTGTAGCATACTTTGTGCTGTTACACCTACTTCTAAAAATCTGGTGCCAGAACCCGAAGAAACTCGCAGTGCTCAGCAGAGCGTCTGGCACCGAGTAGGGGCCCAGTGAGCATGCGCTGCAGGAGTGAGCAGCCGAGTGGCTTGTTCTTGAGAAACAGCTGGACAGGGAGCTCACCTCTTGCCAAATGGAAAACTACTCAGAAGGAAAATCGTGTTCTTGAAACTCGTGACGTGAAGCAAAAGGAGAATGCAAATGATGTCAAAAGCCCTTGACAGTTGTCCTTCTGTAATAAGTAAAAGCTGTTTTGGATTTCCTGAAAGAGAGTGTTGAGAAATCTGCCTGCAATGAGTTAAGCACGTGTTAGTGAGTGCAAAGCTCAGGTGATAGGAGTAATCTTGTCGTTGAGCACAATTTGTCTTTAGCTCTTGTATGTTAGCTCTGCTTTTGCCATTAAATCTGCGGAACCTCAAGTTTTATGACCTCCTGGTAATGACCTAACAAGCGAACAATACCGCCTATTGATAACTAGTCTAAACAAGGAGAGTTTGTGTTTTTGCTATGGTAATTCATTTGATATGCCAAATAATTTTAGGCAACTGCTTGCACGACTAAAAAGTAGTTGACTTTATTTTAGTCAGTAGTTGTAAAAGTAAAAAGTATGTATTCTATACCTATTTATCCAGAGCATAATTCTGCCTTTAAGGGAAATAGGGGAGATATATTTGTATAGGTCTGTAAATATTGGTGTGTGTGTGTGTGTGTGTGTATTTGTGTATATATATGTTTTTATGACAGTCATTCTAGAAATTGGTCAAAAGTTTATACTTAGCATGGCTCCATGTTCGTTTCTTCTGGGCTGTGGAGAAGCGTGATTTTTCTATTCAGTCATATAAACATTTAATTCTTAGCATGTTCCAGTCACTGTGGTAGGTTCTGGGGATGCAGAGGTGGATGAGACATGGTCCTTTGTTCATTTTAGCTTAAATGAAATGAATTTAAAAATTCTTTTAAAAACATCTTTTCATAAGTTTGCATTAATGTCATAATGTTAAAATACTAATAATAAAAATTATCGGAAATATATGTACCTAGTGTGATGTGGAGACACTGGATCGTGCGTGAAATAAGTGATTTGATAAGTGTGTAAGTAGTACCTATGACCATTATTAATATGTTAACAGAATTAAGTATTAGCTTTTAATAATTAAATAATACTTAAATACTTACAAATAAAAATGAATACTTAAATGATAAATCAGTGATCATATATTCTATTTCTTAGTATCTTGACCGGAGGGCTTTTGTTTTATTACTTTAAGGTTTTATTATTTTTATTTATTTTTAACAATTTTTAACGTGTATTTATTTTTGAGTGACAGAGAGAGACAGAGCACGAGCGGAGGAGGGGCAGAGAGAGAGGGAGACCCAGAATCTGACGCAGGCTCCAGGCTCTGAGCATTCAGCACAGAGCCCGATGTGGGGCTCGAACTCATGAACTGTGAGATCATGACCTGAGCTGAAGTCAGATGCTTAACCGACTGAGCCATCCAGATGCCCCTGTTTTTATTTAGAGTGAGAGTGAGTGAGAGAGAGTGTATGCTTGCACGGCTGAGGGGCAGAGAGAGGGAGGGATAGAGAGAGAATCCCAAACAAGCTCCGTGCTGTCAGCACAGAGCCTGATGTGGGGCTTGATCCCAAGAACTGTGAGATCATGACCTGAGCTGATACCAAGAGCCGGACGGACACTTAACCAACTGAGCCACCTAGGCAACCCTAATCAGAGGGCTTTTAAAATAAATTTTGTTTTGATTATTGTTTCCTGCTGATTTTTATTTCTAGGTTTTGTATTTTCTGCTTATCCCTAATTCTTACCCGGATATTTGGAAGACACCCAGTTTTTCAAGGGCAATTTGAATTCTTTCACCCCACTTAGCGGCATTTAAAACGATCCCTGGTTTTGCCTTCAGTCTCTTGAGTGGTTGTTCCTCAAAGATACTTACTGGAGGGGCTCAGTCGGTTAAGCGTCCAGCTCTTGATTTTGGGTCAGGTCATGATCCCAGGGTCATGGGATTGAGCCCCATGTTGGGCTCTGTGCTGGGCAGGGAGACTGCTTGGGATTCTCTCTCTCCCTCTGCCCCTCCCCTGCTTGCACTGTGTCTCTCTAAAAATAAACTTAAAAAAAGAAAAAATCTTACTGGAAGTTTCCCTGCAGGAAATTAAAGGTGTTCCTGGAGGACACTGGCCCTCCTGAGAAGATCAAATGAGAAGGGCACAGGTGGTTTCTTCAGTGATAGCAGTGCTTGGTTACTGGTGACTGCTTCTCTCTGGTTATGGCATCTCACCTTGACCAGATGTGATCCAATTCTACAAAGTAGCCAGAGGCCATGAAGAAACATAGGGGAGAAAGGAAAGAACGTGAATATTCGTTTATTCGTTTATGAATTAAGTCATGAAAGAATGAATGCATGTAGTCATTTAAGCAGCAAATATTGAGTCCCTACTTTGTGCCAGGCATTATTTTAGACTCTAGGGATGCAACATAGTGAACAAGACAGAAAATTTCTTACCCTCAGATTATACGCTAGTGAGAAAGATAAAAAGTATAGTGTCAGGGTAATATGTGCTGACAGTTAATGAAGAAGAGGGGAGGGATAGAGTTGGTGATGGTGACAGTTACCTAAGGCGATGGGGAAGAGGCTCTGAGGGGAGGGGCTTCTTGGCAGACGCCTGGATAAAGAGCCTGCACCTGTGTATTTTGTCAGGCGGTATGTTTCAGTCCACAGGAGAGGCGGGACATGCTCACACGGGGGCAGGGACACTGGTGAGGCTGGGGAACAGAGCATGGGATGTCCTCCTCATTTATGTTACTTGTGAATGTATTTTTTTCTTTTTTTTCTTTTTTTTTTTTTTTTTAAGTTTATTTTGAGAGAGAGAAAGTGAGCACAAGTCGGGGAGGGGCAGGGAGCAGGAGAGAGAGAATCCCAAGCAGGCTGCAAGCTGTCAGCAAGGAGACCCGACCTGGGACTCGACCCTGTGACCTTGAGATCAGGGCCTGAACCCAAATCAAGAGTTGGACCTTTTTTTTTGTTTGTTTGTTTGAATGTTTATTTATTTTTGAAGGAGAGAGAGAGACAGACAGAGTAGTACTTTGTATGAGTACTCTACATGAGTAGTTATAAGCAAGTAGTTCTAAGCAAAGCAATTCTACTTTGACAAATAGGTATAACTCACTGATGCTCTTCAGTTTAGAAAAAAACTGGCTTATCTTGTAAAAATTGCTGTCTAGTGTTCCTTTTTTGTTAAAATATAGGAATTTAACATGGTTCCTGATGAAACAGGAAAGGCATTTGAGGAATACAGTAGCTTAAATTCTTATGTGTTGAATGTCTTATGTTACGAAGATCAATAGATGATTATCGTTGTACAGGAATATTTTGACAAAACCGGTAGTGGACGTTCTTTGCTCCCTTTGTTTCCTACCCTGCTGCCCCCACCCTTTCCACCAGCATAACTGGCAGGGTTAACAGCAAGGCTTGGGAAAAGAAAGAACCTGCTAATCATAACTGACAGGAAGTTAAACTACAATTTTGTGTGCTTGGAAAACTGTTGAGAAAATTTTGGTAAGCGTTAAGTGCTTCTCTGGAAGGAATGATGTGTTACCGCACGGCTAGCGATGTGGCTGGAAGTGGTGAGGGACGCTTGGAAGAGAAGCAAGGTCAGTAAGTAGCTGTGGAACATGAGACTGTTCTGGGTCTATCCTTTGCCCTTGTTTAGAGGCCCGAGAGATCTTTGAAATAGTACCGAGGCTCTTTATGCACGGATGCTAAATACAGAACATAATCCGTATTTTAAAAAAAAATGCGAGAGTAGACAGAATCACCGACAATTAAAATTTTTGTGAATTTTAGCAAGTGAGTCCCAAGTAATAATGTTATTAATGTTGTTATGGGAAATCTTACCTGTCTGCGTTTGAAAAGCCAAATATCAGGCTGACTGTTCTGTTTCCAGCTATATTAAATCAACATTTCTTAGAAGTGGTCTTTAAAATAGACACACAGAAAGACAAAGACTATGGCTGTATTTACCTCCAGTTGTTTCTAGAATGATGAAGTACGTTCCTGTCTGTAAAGTCAGATATTTTATAAACATAGTAAATTCTTTATTTTCTCAACATTTTGCCTAAATATCTAAAATAGGATCTTTCCTTAAACTTACTAGCTAACTGTGCCCATAACATAATATTTTTAAAATAGCTACATTAGTATAACCGTGTGAGAAAAGTGGTATTAATGTGGATTGTTGACGGTGGCCATAATCTTTGTTGTTGTTGTGAGAGTAGCACTGAGCCATTTTCATACTGATCAGACGCTGTGATGGGATTTGTTAGAAGGCCTCTGTTTCTAGATAACATGTGTCTGTTTCTGTTGTCAGGTACAGTGTATGTACGAAACAGATTTTGCAGTTATATTTGCTCTTTTTATAGTTCTTTTTCAGAGTATTACCATTTGTCTTGAATGTCATGTGTAATTTCACAATGAAAGAATTTACTAATTAAATGAAGGGCTCTGGCAGTGGGTTTTCTGGTGCACTAATCAAGAAGCAGCATTTTTGGACCTTTCTCATGTCCTTTGAATAGGAGAGTGTGCGCCTTGTGATTTCTTACTCTGTTTTTACTCCTTTGGGAATTCAGAACTTTTACTTATTAGTACTTCATGTTTTGGCAGCTTCCAACAGGGTGAGAAATTTTAGGTCTGTTTTGAAAAAGCTGTGACAGGAGTATTATATACACCTGTGACAAAGATGTATGTAAGTTATTGGAACGGCAAGGAGACCTTAGTTTTCTTGGAGAGTAATTTATGTGCTTCTGTTTATTGTTATTTAAAGTAACCTCCATCCCAACTGATACATCACTTGCTTCTGAAACAGAACTACTCCTAAGTTCTCAAGTTTAATGTGTAACTGTAGTTAGCAGGCACATGGTGGAGAAAAAGCACAGACACTGTGAGATAGCACATTTCTCATTCTGAAATACACATTCGCCGAACCTCATTTTTCTCCACTGTTGCGACTAGCTGGCCTTTCAGTTACCACTTTTTACTCCTAGGAGGAAGGGTAGGAGGGCTTGTCTCTTGTTGGGCGACTGTGAAAGGAGTCTGAGACCACAAGGTTGCACTTCAAATTTCAAAAGAATTAATTTGTTTCCTACCAGCATTATGAAAACTTAGAATTTTGGTATATCTTAGGGGCACCTGGGTGGCTCAGTGGTAGAGTTTGTGACTTTGATCTCGGGGTCATGAGTTCAGACCCCACGTTGGGCATAGAGCTTACTCAGAAAAAATAAAGTTGTGGTATATCTTGCACTTTCAGAAAGTTCTCTTTTTTTTAATTTTTAATTTTTTTATTTTTTTTATTTTTTTTTCAATATATGAAGTTTATTGTCAGATTGGTTTGCATACAACACCCAGTGCTCATCCCAAAAGGTGCCCTCCTCAATCAATACCCATCACCCACCCTCCCCTCCCTCCCACCCATCAACCCTCAGTAGAAAGTTCTCTTAACAGTTAATGTCTAATTGCATATTGATATTTAAATTAAGAAAATACTTAAGTACACCCTGTCACCTAGGGCCTGGATGATACTAGTTAATTACATGGCTTTGGTGTGCGTTGCTAGCATTTTACAAATGTAGTTGCTTTAGTTTTGCGGGGAGGAAGTGTCTGATCGTACTTTTTTAAACTTTATTATAGAAAAATGGAAATATTCACAAAGTAGGAGTCGTATAAGGAATCTGCATATATTCATTTCCGGTCCTTGCCGGTTTAATAGAACGGCCGGTCTTGTTTTATCTGTACACTTCCCTACAATAGTTTCCTCCGACCCCCAGTGATTTTGAAGGAAATCCCAGACATCATGTAATTTCATTGAGAAATATTTCAGTGTGTATCTCTAAAGGAGAATCAAATTATCTGTATTCCCTATGAGTACTAGCTAGCTTTGTTGTGGAGAGGAAGTTCAAGAGTGCTTGGAACCGGGCCTGCTATTGCATTTTATTGTGGTTATTTTGCATTTAGAAAGATCAAGAGTTTATACTACTTGGGCATTTTATTATTACAGTAACTCTCAAGTAACTCTCAGAGGATTTGAAATGTTGATTTTATAAATAATATCTAAAAAACATTATGAATTACCATCATGAATATGTATGAAGTTGTGTGACAGTCCTCATTTCTGAGCTGACCAGCAGCTTGCTTTGTGGTCTGTCCGTGGCTCCCCGCTGCCCCTCCAAGATTTTTGTTTTTTTCTTTAAATGCTGAGAACCAGCAAGTGTATAACGCTTAGCGTGTTTCACATTTGAGCTGAAATTCCGTAAGCCTCCCTGTGTCAAAGAAAGCGACAGCAGAGAGACCAACGGTGCACGTGGGCTGCACAAGAGAAGGGAAGACAGGAGGGGGTATCACGGCAGCCAGGCCCCCGGGTGGGGGTGACTCCCCTTCTTTCCCTCTTGCTCACCCAGCCTCCTCTCCTGGTCTTGACTTGTTAGTTTTTTTCTTGGTTCCCCTTTAGTGTCTGTCTTTTCCTTCTCTCAGCCTTGACTTAATTTTGCCAGTGGCATTCATCATCAGGAAGGTTGCTCATCCCTCCCTTGGAAGGGTTGTAAGATGAAACTTTAAAAAATGAAAGCTTTTAGGACTAATTTGTTGTGCTTTAATTTGGTTTCTGTACAGGTTTTTAAAAATGTTTACTTTAATTCAGGTAGCTCAGTACCAGCTATGGGTAGATTGAACTTTTTTCTACCTGTGGATGAGTTACACAATGTATTAATATTAAAACCATTAATTTTAGAGACTTTAAGGTTTACTTTAGATGCTGTTATTGAAAAAACATGTAATAATAATTTTTCCTTTTTTGTTGTCTTTTGCTGCCCATTTATTGGATGAAACGGATTCGGTTCAAATGTGGCTCTGCAGTTCACAAGATTCCTTTGCAGCTCACCTTTGGAGGTAAGCGTTTATTCACTGACCTTCATACTAGAATCGCTAATTGGACACGTCACTATTGGCATGTTTTGTTAGGCATTTATTTGATAGTTTAGAGGTGATCATTTTGTTTTCACACATATGAATGTTGATGAATGAGATGAATTCCAGTAAGTTACAGAACTGTTCACCTTTATAACTGGTCGTTGCTTCTTTTTAAGTACATTTTCTTTCTTTAAGCAAACTGAAATCAGTCTTTCATTGTAAAAAGCCTTATTGTATCTGCTTCCTTAGTAAGTGACACTAGCCTTACTCTGTCTTAACTGTGCTGGTGTTAAAAGAGAGCTAGAGGGGTCATGGGTGGAGGGGGCGTTGTCAGGGAAGTTTCTGTTGGTTTAAGAGCGCTATTTCAAACCCCCAAATTGATAAGGGAAGAGCAAAGGACTTACTGAGCTTCTCTTAAACACAGGCATGTTCTCTCCCTCTGTCTCCCTTTCCCTCCTCCCTCCCCTCCCCCTCTGACTCCCTTTCCCTCCTCCCTCCTCTCCCCTCTCCCTCCTTCTCCCTTTCCCTCCTCCCTCCCTCTCTCCCCTCTCCCTCCCCTCCCTCCCCTTCGTGCCCCTCCCCTCCCTCTCTCATTGCTTCATCCACTTTCACATTCAGCCATCATCAAGGTTCTGCAGTGCAGAGCGGAGACTGCAGTGGTAACATTGTGAGATAAAGGTATTCAGGGCGGCAGCTGTCCTGTGAGTTGATGCGGATAACCGGATATCCGGTTATCCAGATAACTTGTAGGATAACTTGTAGAAGTTGGGTGAGGCTTTGAGGAAGGAGGAGGAAAGAGAAGGCAGAGGAGAGTGTGGAGAGATGCTTGCACTCAGAACCAAAGCTTGATTTCAGAGCCTGCCTTCCCTCACTAGCCACACTGGGCAAATCGCAACTTCCCTGAACCTGGCTTTCCTTATCTTTGAATGCAAATGATAATTCCTCCTTCACCAGTGAAGCAGTGGACATGGCAGCGGTTTTGAAAGTGCTACTCAAACCTTAGTAATATTTTGTATTTTCCTCTTGGGCTGTACTGCAGCCCACACAGTAAGACTCTGTTTCTGCCTTTCCCTTCTCTTACTTGGGAGTAATGGAGGCTTGGTTGGCCCATGAGTAAGTCATTGCATTTTTTGGTTAATCTAAAAGTGGAAATGGTAAGACTTCATGGTTATTAAAATGAAATGAAATAGTGTATGGGAAACACTGAGCACAATGCCTGTCACATAGAATTTTAAGTAAAATTTAGTGCAAAAATTAGAAAGCCAAACCATAAGAAACTTGACGACAGTATAAATTATATAATCTCCTCTTTAGTTGATGAAGCATTTTTAAAGCATAGCAGAATGAGAAGTATCACAAAGGAAAGGATAGAAAAACAAGACTTGCTTCTGTTAAAAATCCTTAATTTTCTTCATGAAAACAGGTATAGTTAAAAGGCAGTTTGGGGAAAGTGTGATAAAAAGGTTATTATACTTAATATAAATGTACTATTTTTTTGCATAATTTTTGGTTGGATTTTATGAGATAGTTTATGTGAAATACAAATGGTAATAAATGTTTTAAAAGTTTAACCTTGTAAGTAATCAAACAAATGTAGTTTAAAACAATAGTGATACATGGTTTTTTACCTATCAAGATATCTTTTTTTTTTTTTTTTTTTGAATGAATGCCTGGGGAGATGGGAGGTTTTTAAACTTTACCATTTACAGAAATGGGTTTAGGCATCTATGTTAAGACCTATAAATTCATACCTTGCAGTTGTGTGCTTGAATAATTCTTGTCTAAGAATCACTGCCAGAGAAATAAAGTTGGGGACAAAACTGGCATAAATGTTTATTATAGCATTATGGTGAAAAATATATAAACAGTGTAAATGAGGAGCATTAGGAGAAGGTCAAGTAAATAATGGTACAGCCAGCCATATTATTGATAGAACATTCTACAGCCATTAAGATGGGCATCCTGCATATACGTGTTGGTGAGTACATATTGATGAACAAAACAACGTAAGATACTTTTGCTATGTTGAGATAGAGGTAGGGTGCAAAATTATAATGCAGATCTCAATTGAAAAATAATTTAAGCATACAGAAATTAGTTAGGAAGGAGATACACAACATGTTACATTGTTTTACGCTTTTCTTTTCCGTGAGGGAGCCACAGTGGGGAGAAGAGATACCTTGGTAGGTTTTTAGCGGTGGCTCTTATAGTCAGCGTTTGGGAAGTACACCAGGGAAGTCTCTGATTGATGTGCAAACAGGGTCTAGTCTTGGGGGGGGAAAAGGCAGGTGAGGAAATTGCAGAAGCTCAGGTGAGGAGAATGCCGATGAGGTTTAAGGCTGGACTCTTGATTTCAGCAAGAGCTTCTGAGGAGTAACCAGGAAGAATGGTCTGACTGATTCGGACACGGAGTGAATAAGGAGGCTGGGGCTTGATGTCCACTGCGTTGGGGCAATATCACTAAACAGTGGCAAAGAGACTTCTGAATAGATTTCACTTACAGACTTCTCTCAAATGCAAGCCCGATGAAAGAGGACCCTGTTTTTCTTGCTTCCTTGTGTTTCTAAGTATAGTAAGTAGTACATCGGAGGCAGTGGATAAATATTTGTTGAGTGGATGGATGAACGAATGAATGAATAAGCCAGGCGGGGCTGAGGCCGCAAGCAGCAGGCTTTTTATCCATAATTTGGCAGGAGTCAGCTAAACACACACGAGGCCTAATATTCGTGTTTCAGTATGGTAAACGGTCTTCCTGGCAAGATTGTAGCCGTTGAAGATCAGGACCTTTGTCTTTTCCATCTTTGGATGCTCTCAGAGATAGGGCTTAGAGTTTTCCAACCATACACCTAGAGTTGCACCGAACAAATATTTTTTAAAATCACATCTGGCTAAATATTGGGAATCCCTGTGTACGGAAACTTTAATTTTTGGTGAAAAACAAGGGAAGATACGATGAAATTTTAGTGATAGTTTTTGTCATCTTCTGACCGATCTGCTTTTTCCGCTTAATAATCTAGAGTTGTGTTTTACTTGGTTAAATATCTGTTTTTGTACTGAGCTTATGGACATGGGAAAGGGGAAAAAAAATCAAAATTAGAGATGACCAATGTGCTTTACTTTTCTTGAAGTATTTGGGAAATACTTGGAGAGCTTTCTGTTGAAATTTTGCTAGCCTGGAGTTTCACGGGGCGGCTGCCTGTGGGCAGAGTTAGTGGCTGCTACCCCCAGATTTCCAACAGCACTGAGCTCAGGATTCTGGTCCCTTTGCCACTATGCAGAGCCTGAGAGCCAAAGCAAGCCAAAGTTGGAGAGTGTTAGGAGTCCTAAATGTTTAATTTTGCCATTGGGCTTATGTTTTAGCTGAAGAAGGAAAATTACACATGTGGTAAATACCCAAACACCTTCCGTAAATTTGATCAAAAGAAAAATAATTCTGGTGGAGATTGTAAAATACATGAGACTTGCAGTTGAAAACGAAGGAGACTTTAAACTTCACTCTGTCCACAGAACTGTGAATGAACCATGTCCCTTTGTTGTAAGTCCTAAACAGTTAACTGCCACATGAATCTAACGAAATTGTCAGGTTATAGTAATTACATCAGTAATTTGATCTGCTGTCATTTGAATGGAGCCATGTGTGGGGAGTCAGTTACTTCCCTCTGTGGGGCTGACCCTTTTACATTCCTGTAAGCTGAAAACTAATAGAGCTCATTAAGCTTTATGGGAAAAGAGCTTTTATCACCTCGTCAAGTCAGGCAACATATTTCCATTATATTTCTAATTTCATGTGGCTCTGTGGCTGCTGATGTGCGCTCCCCTGCTAGGTTTACATCGGACCTCTCCCTCACAGACATTTTTATTGACATTTCTGAGTCTGAATTACGTTTTGTGTGGCACCGCCTACAGATGTCTTCAATTAAATGTAGGTAAATAAAAGGGATTATATATCAGAAGCTAAAAGATTCTTGAAATTCTCTTCCGAATCCGAGTTGGCCAGCCAGTCCGGTAGGGTGCAGTCTCGTTGGCCCTTTGGAGGCGGAGAGCTGTAGGAGAGGTGTTTGTCCGACGCTTCACCCTGTGTGCATGTAGGTTGCTTAGGTTTCTGTTCAGGTATGTCCTTCTGTTCCTTGATTTCGAATCAGTTAAAGTCTTCATTCAACAGGTATCGTAATAACTTAGCGAAATGTTAGCACCTGTAGCGGATGGGTACCAAGCTAAGCTCTTGGCTTCTGTTGTTTTAATTCTCACAGGGTGTCTGTGGCATAGATGTTCCCAATTTCGTTCTAAGAAAAATTGGGCCCAGAGAGGTAGATTGGCTGAGCTCAACGTCACAGCTGTTGGTTTGTGGCGACAGTAACAAAGTAGAAAGGAGAAAATGGAATACTGCCATAATATCCTTTTTTAAAAAGTTTTTAATCCCCATTAGTTAACGTACAGTGTTGTATTAGTTTCAGGTGTGCAGTATAGCGATTCGACACTTCCAGACATCACTCGGTGCTCATCATGACAAGTGCGCTCCTTAATCCCCATCACCTGTTTCACCCATCCCCCCTCCTGTGGTAATGCTGTAAGATTCTTACACTACCCGAAGTGATACAACATTTGAAGGAAGACAGTGATAAGTTCGAGATGTATTTTGTAAACCCAAGAGCAAGTTTCTCAAGCTTGGCACTATTGGCACTTGGGATCGGTTAAATCTTTTTTGTGGGCGCTGTCTTGGGCATCAGGTCTTTCTTACCGACATCTCTGGCTTCTACCTGGTAGGTGCCCTTAGCACCCTCCCCCTGAGTTGAAACAGAATGTCTCCAGACTTTGCCACGTGTCCCAGAGGGGTAAATTGGCTCCTTGTCGAAGACTGCTGCCTTAGGGCAGCCTTAAAAACAAGGAGATACAGTTGATAAGCCGATAGTGGAGATCATTGCCATGAGAACATGTTTTCAGTCTCATGAAAGGCAGAAAAAGAAGGAAAGGTGAACAAAGAATAAGTGAGATGAACAGAAAACGAATAGCAAGTTGTCCACTTAAATCCAGCCCTGTTGATGACACTAAATAGAAACGATCTGAACCATAACTCTGCTATATGGACATGTTCTGTATCTGCACTGTCTGAAGCGTGTATGTAGCTAGGGGTCATATGTAGGTATTAAGTTCTATTGAACACTATACCCAGGAATTACAAACTACATATTTTTTCAGATACACAGGGAACATTCACTAAGATGAGACCATTATATATTATGGATTATAATCCATACCATTATACAAATTTGTGCCATTATACAAATTTTAGTAATTGAAAAGGATTGAAATAATCTCTGGTCAAAATGGAATTCGGGCACCTAGGTGGCTCAGTTGATGAAGCGTCTGACTTTGGCTCACGTCATGATCTCATGGTTCGTGGGTTCAGGCCCTGCATCGGGCTCTGTGCTGACAGCTCAGAGCCTGGAGCCTGCTTCGGAATCTGTGTTATCCTCACTCTGCTGCTTCCTGCACTCATGCTCGTTCTCTCTCTCTCGTTCTCCCCTCCCCCCTCCCCCCCCCCACTTCTCAAAAATAAATAAACATTAGGGGCGCTGGGTGGCTCAGTCGGTTTAGTGTCTGACTTCAGCTCAGGTCATGATCTCACAGTTTGTGAGTTTGAGCCCTGCCTCGGGCTCTATGCTGAGCACTCAGAGCCTGGAGCCTGCTTCCGATTCAGTGACTCCCACTCTCTCTGCCACTCCCCCACTCGTGCTGTCTCTCACTCTCAAAAATAAACATTTAAAAAAAAAGATTAAAAAAAATTAAATGGAATTAACTTAGATTCAGTAACAGAAAGAACTCATAATAAGGTAAACAGTGTAGTTAAAAAAAAATAGGGGCACGTGGATGGCTCAGTTGGTTAAGCATCCGACTCTTATTTTTGGCTTAGGTCATGATCTCACCGTTTGTGGGATTGAGCACCACATCAGTCTGTGCTGACAGTGTGGAGCCTGCTTGGGATTCTCTCCCCCTACCCCACTCACTCTTACTCTCTCTCAAAATAAATAAACATTTGAAAAAATAGGCAAAAACTTGATTATATATTTCACCAGAGAAAACATACAAATAGTTAATAAGCATATGAAAAGATGCTCACCATCCATTAGGGAAAGGCAGATTAAAAGCACAATGAGATACCACCACAAACCCACTAGAATGGCGATAATCAGAAGACGGTAACAGGTGTCAGCCAGATGTGGAGAAATTGGGAACTGTATACATTGTGGCGTGATTGTTAAAATGCTATAGCTGTGGTTTCACATTTCCTCAAAATATTAAAGATAGGGATACTATATGACCCCAAAATACAGGAATATACCCAAGCAGAAGGAAAGTATACATTCCAAACAAAGACTTGGATGTGAAAGTTCACAGTAGCATTATTCATAATGGCCAAACCTGGAAATAATTCCCAATGTCCATCAAATGGCGAATGGCTAAATGTCCATGCGTCCAGTGGAATACTGTTCAGCAATAAACAGGCACAAATTCTGATCCAGGCTGCGACATGGTTGAACCTTAAAAACATTATGCTCGGTGAAAGAAGCCAGACACAGGAGGCTGCATATTGTGTGTTTTCGTTTAAATGAATCACCCACAAAAGGGAAATTCAGAGAATCAGAAAGCAGATCGATGGGATTAGAGGTAGGACTGGAGGACTGGCTGCAAATGGGTCTCACAGGAATTTTGGGGGGGGGGGTGATAGAGATGGTCCCAAATTTCACTGTGGTGATGGTTCCACAATTCTATAAATTTGCTAAAAATCACAGAATGCAGGTGCACCTGGGTGGCTCAGTCAGAGCGTCCAACTTCGGCCCAGGTCACGATCCCATGCTTCATGGGTTTGAGCCCTGTGTTGAGCTCTGTGCTGACAGCTCGGAGCCTGCTTCAGATTCTGTGCCTCCTTCTGTCTCTGCCCCTCCCCTGCTTGCACTCTGTCTCTCTGTCTCCCAAAAATAAATGAATATTAAAATTCACAAAATTAAAAAAAAATCACCGAATTCTACACTTAAAATGGGTGAATTTTGTCGTGTGTAAATAAAGCTGGGGAGAAAAGGCGTATATCATTTCTTCATCCTTTAGTTTTCTAACATGTGTAGAAAAGATCTGATTCAGCTTGACATCTTGCATCTTTACCGTGTCCCTAGTTGTGGTGTAGACGGGTGCACACTTGCAGTATTCAGCAAGCTGGTATTCTGTATTGAAATAGATATGTTTTAATTAATATTTAAATATTAACTATGTAGTTAATAGTCTCAATTTAAATGTTAGCCATTAGTATTTTTTGATAGCTTAGAAGACCGTCTTATACAGAGTATGAGTGGGGGAGGGTCAGAGAGAGAGAGAGAGAGAGAGAGAGAGAGAGAGAGAATCCGAAGCAGACTCCAGGCTCTGAACTGTCAGCACAGAGCCCAGCAGGGGGCTTGAGCTCACTAACCGTGAGAGTGTGACCTGAGCCGAAGTCAGGCCCTTAACCAACTTGGCCACCCAGACACCCCCCGGCCCCCTTTCTCCAAGCTTTTTTTTTGAAGTTGAGAGCTCTTTTCCTTCTCACTTGGAGCTCTGTGGTAAACTGGGGCGGTGTGTCCAGTTAGGTGTGTGGATATGCACCGATTGCAAGCTGCACGTAGCAGGGGTGGGGATCTGCCCCCTGAGTCACTGGCTGGGAGCATTCGTTTTGCCGTCGAGAAAAAAAAGGACCAAGAGAACGTAACCATCTCTGCAGTCTGTCAGCAGATCAAGTATCACTGCTGGGGTGGCTCTGGTAGATGGCAGGATCTCTCCAGCGGCCAGAACTCGGAAGCGGGGATGGCTCTTCCCCAAACTGGGTCCTCTGGCATTGGAGGGACCTCATAGAGGTGGTCGTGGAGGGTGAGGTGGAGAACGTTGAGCCCCTCAACTTGGGGAAGGAGGGAGTGCAAACAATTTTACCGAATAAGGGGGATGCTGAGATATCCAGAGAGCTGGCTTGACCTGGAGATCTGTGGAGAGAGGGCTAGGGAGAGGGTTGAGCTGGTGACCTGGGGGAAGCTTTCACCTGCTGTCTGGTAGGGTGTCTGGGAGCACCAGTTGTGTTTCAAGGGCCGGGACCAGGGCAGACAGAGGTGTCTGAACGGGGGCTAGATCTTGGAGAACGGTCATCAGGCTGCTCTTGGTACTGAACAATCAGAAAACAAAAGCTAGGCCGTGGCTTGATCCACTGGGCAAAAGTGCTGTTTTTTTCCTAGTTATAAGTGCTGTTTTTTTCCTAGTTCCGTGGCTTGGGAAAGAGTCCTGTCATTTTCAGGCTGAGTCTCACATACTGTGGAATCAGGTTGAGTGGTGTCGGGCAGAAGCACCAGTGAGAATTCTGGAGCCAGATCCCCGAGTGCACTGGGATGATCATGTGATTACTCTCCCATCTGGTCAGGTCTGGAGGTTATTGGGCAGTTGTGGCTGGGGCGGGACTGCTAGCGAGGCCACTGACAGAGAATCTGTTGAACTGAAGACCTTCCTTTTTGCACTCTATTCGCCTCAGTAGATCGTGCTTGAACCAAGTCTTTCATGTGGCAGTCAGAATAGTGTTCTCTGGGCTCACTCGGGCACTCAGTAACTGTTGTTGAGTAGACGAACTTGCTTGCAACTTGTTTCTGGACATCACATGATAGTTGAGCCAGTGTTATTTGAAACCTTATATTTTATAGTGAAGTTATATTATCTGGAAGTCTTTTTAGGGAAACCAACCTCCTGTGAGTAAAATAAATAAATAAATAAGTATATATACATACATATACACATATATATATACATATATATATATACACACACATATATATATATACATATATATATACACACACATATATATGTGCATATATATATATGTGTATATATATATATAAATTTATTCTGAGAATAAAAGAAAGCATACCAGAATAGAAAACCAGACATTAAGTAGAAAGATGCCATAAATTTCCTTGTTGAAGATTTTTCTGGCATGGGACTTAGATCAGTTTAGGCATCTTAAAACGGAAGTCCATTCAAGATATCGTTTTGGCAGATCAGTCTTCTTTAGCAGGTAGTGGTTTTCATCATTGGTCCGAGGATCTTCCAACTGTGTTCAAAATTAGGGTCATCTGCCTGGACAATTTGCATTACCCATTAAGTGTGCGTGAATGCTTCAGAAGATGTTTGAATGGAAAATCCTGGGGTGGATTAGTTTCCACGGGGATGTCAGTCTTGTTTGATGTTTGCAGTCATTCACTTCTAAGTAAAAATATCGGTTTGGGTTGTCACTGGGGGCTGCTTTTCCCCTCTGTAAGAAAGACCGGAGAAGCAAGATTCTTAACTGAACTGGTGTGAAGGAGGGGGGGCCCTTCGTTAAGATCGTGACTCTTGAGTCTAAGGTGTTTGTTGTAGAGTTTAATAAATATGGACTCATTTGTAGAATTGGGAAGTTTGGAGTTCTGTTATTTTTCCTTGTAAGTGTTTTGTGGTGTCTCACCAGAAGTCTTTTTGTTGGATAGCTAGGATTTAAAAATATAAGGAAATGTCAAAGTAAAGAAAACCATTAACAGATTAACATCTTCATTTTTATGTATGCTGTGATGAAAATGCAAAAATAAATTCCTTTCTTATTCCTGTCACACTTACTAAAACACATTTGCTATAAACCATTCCTCCGTGATTTAAGCTCTTTGTAAAGTTCAAATTTTCGTCTTTACAGTACTTCTAGTTTTCAGTTATAAATGTTAGGGTAAACTTTTTTGCTTGCTTTGAAGCATTTCATTTCCTATGATTTATGTCACTGAGAAATACATTTCTTGATTCATCCTTGGCTTAGTAAGTTGCTGAAAATACCTTAATTCATTGCATTGACTAGAACACGTTAAATATTATGATTGTTTTGACATGGGACACCACAGAAGCAGTGGCCAGTGAGAAAAACACCGAACTGAGGTTGAGAATTCCAGGTTTCCGCCCTTCTCATTCCTGTAAATGGGTCTTGTGACCTTGGACAAGCCCCTTCATTACCCTGAGCTTCACTTTCTCACTTATAGAGTAGGGGTATCTCAAATAAAGAGCTCCTTCAAAACTGAGTGAACTTAGCCAACATTTTAACACATTTTATACAGTTAACTCTTGAGCAACACAGGTTTGAACTGTGTGGATCCATTAATACACAGACTTTTTTTTTTTTTTTACAGTACTGTAAATGTATTTCTTTTTCTTATGGTTTTATTAATAACATCTTATTTTCCCTAGCTTACTTTATTATATTACTTTATTACTGTATTCTTATACAGTATAATACCTATAACATAAAATAATTGACTGTTTCTATTATCAGACTTCCTGTCAATAGTAGGCTCCTAGTAGTTGTTTGGGGGAGTCAAAGGTTACTTGTGAATTTCCAACTGTGCTGGGGGTGTGTTGGTGTCCCAACTCCCATGTTGTTCGAGGGTCAACTGTAGCTGCTTTTCAGACTCAAATATTAGAAATTAGGCAAATAGGGGCGCCTGGGTGGCTCAGTCGGTTGAGCGTCCGACTTCGGCTCAGGTCACAATCTCGCGGTTCGTGAGTTCGAGCCCCGTGTCGGGCTCTGGGCTGATGGCTCAGAGCCTGGAGCCTGCTCCCGATTCTGTGTCTCCCTCTCTCTCTGCCCCTCCCCCGTTCATGCTCTGTCTCTCTCTGTCCCAAAAATAAATAAACGTTAAAAAAAAAAAAAAGAAATTAGGCAAATAATACACATTTTACTCAACTTAAAACTTGTAGTCCCTCCAGCTTTGTCTTTCATTGTGCTTTATGTTCTGAAGCAAGCTGACACTTAGAACAATTGTGTTCACTTTCTTCTATAAAAACAAGTGTTTTCCTGTTATCTTGCTTACCCAAATGTGTTTCTTATTTTTGCCTTCAATATGGTCTCAACTGTACATATGAATTATATCTTTTAATAAAGTAATAGCTTTGGGTTCTCAAAACTCAGAGGTGGGTCATTGAGAACTCTGTCATCTAGAAGCATCTGAGCAGACTGGGAAAGTACCTAACAACAAACACCACAAATTTCTTATGCATCCCTCTTACATCTTCTCACAGTAGCAAAGATGAGCATGTTTAATGACATGATCCGAAGATACAGTCATTCTATAGCATGTGTAAATCAAGCAGGACAAGTTTATAAATATTATACTCAGTGTTGTAGTATTCATTCTTGCTTAGAAACTACTTAGTTATCCAAAGGTTGTCTGTCAAATTTGTTGATTTATATTAATCCACATTAAAAAAATTTTAATGTTTTTTATTTTATTAATTTGTGTGTGTGTGTGTGTGTGTGTGAGAGAGAGAGAGAGAGAGAGAGAGAGAGACCGCATATGAGTGGGGGAGGAGCAGAGAGAGAGGGAGACACAGAATCTGAAGCAGGTTCCAGGCTCTGAGCTGTCGGCACAGTGCCCAGTGCAGGGCCCTTGAGCTCATGAACTGTGAGACCATGACCTGAGCTGAAGTCAGACACTTAACCGACTGAGCCACCCCGGCACCCCTATTAATCCACGTTTTAAAATTCTGTAAGAATCTTAGAAGTTCCATTTAAGCCGCCACAAAACCTAACACATAAAAATGTTTGTCATTTGCTCAACATTACTAATCATTAGGGAGCTACAAATTAAAACCACGATAAGATACCACCTTCACACCCATTAGGATGGCTCTTATCAAAAATACAGCAAACACCAAAGGTTGGCATGGATGTGGAAAAATTGAAACCCGTGCACTGCTGGTAGGCTTGTAAAACGGTGCAGCCTCTCTGGGAAACCAGAGGCAGTTCCTTACAAAATTGAAAATCGATTTACCCCATGATCCAGCAGTTTTCTAGGTATATACACAAAAAATTAAAAATAGGGACTCGGGCATTATAAACCACTGTTTACAGAGGCATTATTCACAATAGCCAGAAGGTTAGAAGCAACCCAGGTGGCTCTGGACCGATGAAGAGATAAACAAAACGTGGTAAGTGCATAACATGGCATAATATTCAGCCTTAAAAAAGGAGATTCTGACACAGGCTGCATCATGGATGGACCTTAAGGATATTATGCGAAGTGAAGTAAGCCAGTCACAAAAAGGCAAATACTGTGTGATTCCACTTACCTTAAGTACCTAGAGTAGGCAAATTCATAGAGACAGAGAGTAGAACAGAGGTTACCAAGGTCTGGGGGCGGGGGGCGGGGGGAAGGGGGCGGTGTTACTGTTTAGTGGATACGGGGTTTCGGTTTGGGATGATGAGAAAGTTTTGTGGGTGGGTGGTGATGGTTGCACGACAGCGTGAATGTACACTCGGTGCCCCCGAATTGTACATTAAAAATGGTTAAGATGGTAAATGTTATGTGTATTTCACCACAATTATGAAATATTTTTAAATGTCAGAATTGCAATTTAATTCAGTTGAACACAAATTTAAAATTTCGAATCACGAGCATTATGTAGGAATGATGTTAACTTTTTTGATGAACAAACCAGAGAGTAGTTTGGGAAGTTTAGACCATCGTCTTCATTAGGAAACAAACTCTGAGGATTATTTTAAAAATCTATTCCTATATTATACTTAATACTAATCTGAGAAAAGGCCTACCTTTTTCCTTTCTTAAATCCAAATCATTAAGCCAGTTTGATTTATCTTAAAAATGTTTCTGAGCTAGCAGTTTCTGTAAGGAGTTTATTTTCTGTGAATTTGGAGAATATTTGATTTATGTAAATGTGTACTCGTGCCTGTAAATCAATTTAACAGAGCTCCTTTAATAAGGAGACCTGGTAGTGTGATTCGTTAATACCCTCTGAAGGGAGGAAAATATTTCACCTACAATGAGAAATAAAGACTTTTTTGAACCACGAATTCACAAACATGTAGATCTCTGAGCTTCGGCTCTGCAACTTGAGCTACAGGTCACAAGTGGACACGAAGTCATGGATTCAGATCTCAGAGAGCTGTTGTTCTCCTTAAAGGGTTGAACTCAACAAATACACAGACGCGGACTAACAAACCAGAGTCTCCGTCTCCTCTCATCCAGCAGAGAATAGATCTACGTCATCCATCCAACAGACCGTAAACCGAATCCAGATATTACTGCCACTAAGGGGGACGTGCTCACTGGTAGTAGAAGAACCAGAAATGAAAACAAAAGCACAGACTTCGTAGAGAGGGAGAAGAAGAGAAACACAGCCAAGCTGAAGCTCTGTTGCTCCGGGGAAATGTCTTTGAGAGCCCAGAAAAGATGAGGCTTCACAGACCCTGGGGGCCCTTCTGTGTCCACCAAGCGAGTTCACTTGAGCTGCTCGGTGGCCGACTGCCAGAATTGCTAAACTAAATCTTCAGAAAGGTACAGTCACGATCTTCATGCAGATAGAGCACGAACACATGTTATATTTTACTTGACTCATTAATTAGCACAAGAACCAGTAGCATATTAAAACTGATGCAGGGAGCATTTGTGAAAATATGCTGATACACATGTATAGACACACACACAATTTAATTGAATAAGAGATTGAGATGAGATTGCTAGGCTAGATAAAAACAACTGATTATTGGCTTACAGGGCATTAAACTGCAACCTTTTGGGTTATCTGTTCCACTGGACAGAAATCTGTAAGTTAACCTCTGCCCCAAACAGATTGTAAAATAACTCCATCAATAGAAAATCAAGCCCAGAACTGCGCTTCAAGGACGCCTGGTAATTTCTTTGGCCTTTATCAGATTGCAGCCACCACACTTCTTTTTTTTTTAATTTTTTTTTAAATGTTTATTTATTTTTGAGACAGAGAGAGACAGAGCATGAACGGGGGAGGGGCAGAGAGAGAGGGAGACACAGAATCGGAAGCAGGCTCCAGGCTCTGAGCCATCAGCCCAGAGCCCGACGCGGGGCTCGAACTCACGGACCGTGAGATCGTGACCTGAGCTGAAGTCGGACGCTTAACCGACTGAGCCACCCAGGCGCCCCCCACCACACTTCTTTTTAACACTTACTAGTAGTTCTTCAACCTTGGTTTTTAAAGCTCTTGATTCTACATTCGTGCATTTTCAATAAAAAATGTGGAAAGTGGAGAAGACTAAGAAAAGTATCATTCGTGAACCCTGTGGTGACAGCCCTCGATGTTTTTTTTCCCATCTTTTTAAGTTTGTGTGGGGGTTGTAGGTACATGCATGGAGAAAGACATTTTTCATGTGGTTTGGATCATATATGCCACCTTATGTCACGGTTTTACTTGGAGAAATGTTTATAATGTTATTAAAAACTCTTGGTAAGAATAGTTTTTAACTACTACATAATAGTTCTTCATGTGAATGTACTGTAATTAACTTCTTTTATTTTACAGTTTTGTTTAATTTGGCTCCTTCTCCCAATTTGGAAGTGAACAGAGGTTGTCATGGTCTTAATTCAGTCTGAGCTGATTAAAATTTTTAAGTTAGATTCTATTTAGTTGTTTATTGAGATTATCAACAAAAATTGAAGCAGTTGGTATGGTTTGTTCCTTTCTAATGACTAGATAATCTTTATTAACTCAGGGATTCTGATGAAATTGAGGCATTTGGAGGATTACCCAGTATAAAGTACTGTATAGAACTCGAGAGAATTGTGTGAATAGGAACATCAAAGGAATTCTTCCTCAGCTTAAGGCTATAGGAATTATGTCATTTATGTTACTTAGTAAAATTAGCTTTCATAGGCTTTCTTTATGAACAGAGAAAGTGTTGCTTAAAACAGAGTAACGGGGCCCTTGGGTGGCTCAGTCAGTGAAGCGTCCAACTCTTGATTTTGGCTCAGGTCATGATCTCATAATGGTGGGGTCCAACACCGCATTGGACTCTGTGCTGAACGTGGAGCCTGCTTGAGATATTCTCTCTCTCTCCCTTTCCCTCTCCCTCCCACCCTTCCCCACCCCCTTTCCGCCTCTGTCCCTCTCCCCTTCTCGAATTCCCTTTCTCTCTCTCAAGAAGAATAGAATAACAGAAAATAGTTACTTTTATATGCACTTTTTTATTAGCATCATTTAACTGTAATTGTCTTTGAACTGGAATATAGATGGTGATCAATATAAGTGTTTAATTGGTTGGGCATCTTTAGTGTACTGATTGATTGCCAACAGACTAGGAACTGGTTATGTTTGTTTTTTTTTTTTTTTTAATTTTTTTTTTTTTAACGTTTATTTATTTTTGAGACAGAGAGAGACAGAGCATGAACGGGGGAGGGTCACAGAGAGAGGGAGACACAGAATCTGAAACAGGCTCCAGGCTCTGAGCTGTCAGCTCAGAGCCCGACGCGGGGCTCGAACCCACAGACCGTGAGATCATGACCTGAGCCGAAGTCGGACGCTTAACCGACCGAGCCACCCAGGCGCCCCTATGTTTGGTTTTTAAATCACTTGCTAGTACAGCTGTGTGATATGTAGGAACCAAGAGTGTTCCTGTTTGTATTTTCCAACTTCATTTATTTTCTTTATTTCTTATAGACCATATCATCTCAAATTTTCAAATTTAGTTTTGGGTTTTCTTTTTAAGAAATCAGGTAGATTTCGATATCGTAGTGGTTTAGCACATTTTTGGGTGTTTATTTTTAAAAGGAATCTGACCTTCAGTGCAGTGTTTCATGAAACACTTCACAAAGGTGAAGCAATTGGAAGAATAAATTATTTTAAAACAGTGCAGACTTTTAATCAGGTGCTTAAGGTAATTACCTGTGGGGGCCTCCGTAAACTTGTTTTAAAAAAAATTCGGGGCACATATTGTCTAATTATAGATTTTTGTGTGAACAGGTGTGATTTGGGAGAGGTCCTCGGGGATGCCTTGCGAGGACAACTCAGGTTCTGCTCTCCTGAAGCTTGTGAAGACTTTCCCTGTTACTGTCTTTGAACCTGTGATTAAGTCTCTCCAACAGATGCTGCCTCTGGTGCCTGACGAATGACTCCCTCTTTGTCTGTTCCTTTGAGTCTTAATAGTGTTTGTTTTAAGCATAACTGAAGTATGTGGAGGCAGGTGGGTCAGGAGACAGGTGTACTTCATCAGAGTAAATATACCCATTTGGGGAGCAGTTTAACTAGAAGACTGGATTGGCCTATTAATATTGATGTCATTTCTACATAGAGCCTTCGGTATCGTACCGCGTAGCTCATTTATCCATAAACCTTGCCATTCTTCCCCAATGTTTAAGACATTCTTTTCTTTTCTATAGCTAATGGCGGGCTTTATTATATTTTTTCCTGTTATCAGCTAAATCCTGGAAATGGAGGAGCTTCTGAAAAACAGCTCTGCTTACCCTCTCACATATGCGGAACTGTGCAAACTGCAGGCGTGAGAAAGATAAATGATGAAATACTGTTAATCACATCACTGACTTATTTATGAGGAAATTAAAGATCACTGCTATCAGTTTTAAGTAACTTCTGTTAAATGAGCTACTGATGTAATTTCATAGACATAGTCTTTGAGGATGTGCCATTCAGACCCCTTAAAACCAACAGCAAAACCGACCCAAGTTTGCTCACGGTCTGCTTTTATTTTTACGTTATCATTTGTTTTTCACAGTGCCCTTTGAGGGTGAGCAGTAGTATGATTCCTGTTTTTAAAATGCAGAAACACCGGGGCGCCTGGCTGGCTCAGGCCCTAGAGCACACGACTCTTGATCTCAGGGTTGTGAGTTCAAGCCACACGTTGGGCATGGAGCCTACTTTAAAACAATTGCAGAAATGGGTACTTTTGAAAGTAGTTATTGCCTTGCTGAGGTTAAATAGCCAGAAAGTGTACTGTGGAGTTAGGGCTCAAATCCAGATCCTTTCATTCAGAATCCTGGACTCGAGTCCCTCAGCCTTCCTCCCTTTCTGTGGTAGCTTACTGCTTTCTGCTTATATCTTTCCCCGCTGCCTGTAGATTTTAAAAATTCATTTATGCGAGTGCTTCTCAGAAACATCCTGCAATCCCTGGTGGTCCCTGAAGCCTTAGCAAGGGATCCTCGAGGTCAAAATTATATTTTATTAGCGTTTTTCTCTTCTGTATTGTCTCATCCTCTTACGAATTTGTGGGGATGTTTCCCAGAGGCTGCGTGATGACAGCAAATGCAGAAGCAGATAGAAGATTCCACTCTCCTCTGCCAAGCTGGACTTCAAAGAGATTTCCAGAAATGTAAATCAGTGCCGTTTTTCTCACTAAATTTTTTTGGAAAATATAGTAGTTGTTTTTTTAACAATGTTAACATGTACTGGATTCATTGGTATTTTTAAGCGAATAACAAATACATCTTTTTAAAAATACTAGTTTTAACATCTAGTGCAATAAATATCTCCTAAACTCCTTATATCTCCAGTAAGCAAAATCTCCCGGTCTTCAATAAGATTTGTAAGTTAAAGGGATTTTGAGACCAAGAAATTTGAGAGCTGTTGATTTACATGATACCTGTGTCATTGTGCCTCTGTTGGTTCTCAAATAAAGTGTACTTTCCTGCGTAATTACAATCTGTAATTGTATCACCTTCTGTGTTTTTAAGTAGCAGTTGAAGGGTGTTAACAATTAATAGGCTTTAGGTAAAACGTTGAAGAAATGCGACAATCCCAAGTATTGAAATAGGATTCTTAAGGAAATAAAAATACAGAATGGTCACTGACTTGGAGAGGCCTCTCCGAGGCTGGGGGACTGAGCCCCTTGGAGAATTAAGCGAAGGGGCTGTTGTAAGATGTGGGTCTTTCTGACCTAGTGGGGGTGAGGGTGACAAGTCTGTATTTGCTGAAAATATATACGTTTGCCATAAAGGTAATTTCTGGCTGCTACTTATAAAAACCAACAGGTATCCAGGTAATAGCATATTGAAACATATGGCGTCATAAGCCCATGAGTCTGGGTTTCAGGGATGTTGCTGAATGCCCAGGGAGACATAACCAGGAGTCCTGCTGATTTCTCATTTCACAAATTTACTCATTGTTCTTTGTTTTTATCGCCTTACTCTAACACTCAAATTCCTGTATTCTTTCCATGTTTTAGTGTTAAAAAAAAAGTTTGAGCTAAGGGATCGCATTTGAGGGAAGCCTATTATGGCGCTTTTAGGTCAGCTGATTCAGCAAATGTGTGTATGTTCATAGACAAGCATGAAGAATCTTAGTTAAATCAGTTCAGTTTATGGTATTGGACACATGGTAGGCCCAGAATTTTTTTTTTTTAACGTTTATTTATTTTTGAGACAGAGCATGAACAGGGGAGGGGCAGAGAGAGAGGGAGACACAGAATCTGAAACAGGCCCCAGGCTCTGAGCTGTCAGCACAGAGCCCGACGCGGGGCTCGAAATCACGGACCGTGAGATCATGACCTGAGCCGAAGTCGGACGCTTAACCGACAGAGCCACCCAGGCGCCCCCAGAATTTTTTTTCATTTGCTTTTTGTTTTGTTTTGAGTGAGAGAGGGTGCAAGTGAGCAAGGATGGAGAGAGAGGGAGCGAGAGACAGAGAGAGTCCCACGAGGGGCAGAGAGAGAGAGAGAGAGAGAGAGAGAGAAGCAGGGCTCACCTGAGGCGGGGCTCGAGCTCACCAGCTGGGGACTCCTGAGCCCAAGTCAGATCTTAACCGACTGAGCCACCCAGGTGCCTGGCCCAGAATTTTTTCCAGATTTCCTAGCCAGAAGTGAGTGATCTAGGGGTTCCGGCTGTCCCATCTTCACAGAGAGCCAAGGGAATCAATAGTTCAGGTTCACCATCAGCCCATTTCCACAGCTGCCATTTAACCTGTTGAAAAACTTGAAAGTATTGATTGAGTTACCATTTGGGGAATAGTAAATCATTATTAATCAGTACTGCGGAAACAACCAGATGTACTTTTTGGAAAATAGCTTCTTACCTGCCTTTACTGAGATTGTTTTCCATTTATCAAATCTGCTTTTTTAAAAAAAAAATTAGGTCATTGAAGCTCCCACAAGGGAGAAAAGGAAATCATTCATATTTTAATTGTCAGAAAACATGTTGGAAAGAAAAGGAATGCAGCAAAATAGGTTTTAAGAAAAGCTGTTGAAAACCATGCATTGAATAGTTTGTTTTTTATATTGCCTTGTTTAGTGACTTGTATATCCTAGAGATATTCGAAAGTGAGGATATTTAAACGATGAATTAGATGATTAGCTGATACTCTTAGCATAAAAATAGCATCGACCTAGGGGCTAAGAAGATAGTTTGTGAATCAGTTTATAACTCCATAGTTTCATGATGATTGTATTACTTAATTGACTCCTGGGTTTCTTGTTTCTTTGTCTGGATGTAGTAGGGGGTCAGAGTAGATAGTCCTGTGGCTTCTTTTTTCCTCAATAATTATAAGGTAGCCCATACCTGTATAAATAGAGGCGGGTTTTACAGAGGGAGAAGACTGTTAACTTCCACGGGCATTGAGACACGAGAATAATGCCTGTGGTAGGGTATGTTGCTCATGGGTGGACTCACAGAAGAACAAACAGTGAAGCAAATGGGAGGTTATTAAATGGGAGGTCCCAGGAATGGATGACATGATTAAAATTGGAAACTCAGAAGGTAGCTGCAGTTTGGAAAAAGATTTCAAGCTTGTACAACAAGCAGGATTGATTTATATTTAGGGTTAACGTGGTCTTTTGGTTATTATTGAGAACATGCCCATTATTAAGTCCATATGTATTATGTCTTTGATAAATACATTTTTAATGAATGAATGCACACATTGGATTTAGTGAGTCCTAGAATGACGTACTAAACTGAAATTGTGGAAGAATTCGGGTTCATTTCAGAGTCATTTAGTTAGCTTTTGACTGCCCGACGTTGGACAGGCTCCCCACCTCGTGTGCCGTGGACTGACAGTTTGTCTCCCTGTCACTGTGGGATTGCTCTCCTACACGATTACTTTTAAAGACAGGGAGCTTCATTTCCAAGAGCCTCAGGGCTGACTTACATCTAAAAGATGGCTTTCATAAAATTCAGTGATGTATAGGAATCTGTGTATTTCTTATTACATATTTGGAGCAGCCTAGCTTCTGAGACAAGTGATTTGACTTCAAGTCCATTAGCAATTTAGAATATGGGTGTCAGTTGTGGTGTTGTAGTTTTAATGGGTTAATATCCTTTTTTTTTTTTTTTTTGTTAATGCTTCTGTTTGTTGCCTGTTCTGCTCTTTAAACTGTACCTATTTCCAGGGAAATAATAATATCTTTCTGAAGACTAAACCTATATGATAGTAAATGCTAAAACTGGGGTTTGACGTAATTTATTATCGGCGGAAGCTGTTAAAAGTTTCAAGATATATTTCTTGTCTGAACAACATTTTTAGCTGTAGCAGTGGAAGGTTTAGAAATCATGAATAGTGCTAGCACCTTAGTCGGTCCTCTCATTTGCTGTTGTAGACCTTGCTCACCTGTGCAGTTACTCTCTTAAGTTCCTTCCCATACCTCTGGAAGGTACTCTGAAAGGGAGTTCCTGTGCGTAGCCCACACTTCATAGGGAGTAATGCTCCCTTACCTTTAGGGCAGACTGTCTACCTGAACTCTTTGGAATTCTTCTGCATGGGAGATTCGTCTTTCTTCCTCATTTATTAGTTTTTTCAATCGTGTATGTCAGTATGGACTTACGGATATTAATTTTATACTTTGGGTTGTAATCTAACACTTTTTTTTTTTTTTTTGCTCAAATTGTTCCAGCTTTGGCCATTGGGAGCTTTTTCAGTCGCCTTCTGTGCCTCTTTGATATAACTCCATCAGTGCGTGTTTCTTTTTGTTTGTTAAGTACTTTCTTTTTTGGCGCCACATGATGAAGCAGGCTCATCTTAAACGGGCTCTTCCTGTCCCAGTCCTGGAATTGGCCATTTTTCCGAAGAGCCTTGTTCCTTTTACTACAGCATGGAGAAACCAAGATCTGAGTGCTAGATGTGCTTCTTGCTACTAGGGTTTCCTTTATTTAGGCCTTCTCATCTGGCAGAGTAAAGAAACATATGTGTGCATACTAACCCTTGTCTGAACATATCTATGACATATACAGACCTATAAATATTTCTGTATGTAACCATCTTGTCTGTATTAAGCTAAACGTGAGTTCTTACGCTTGTCTCCAATACTAATCCATCACCCTGTGGGTCGTTCTAGCCTCTTCCCCTTGCTTATCCGTAAATTACGACTTCAACAGTGAGAAACTTGGTTCCCATCACTTTACAGTAGGCACGTGTATCAGTGTCAGAGTTGTTAACCTGTAGTCTCGTGGAAAACAACTTTATCAGGTAGAATACAATGCTTATGTGCGGATTTCCTTTTGCCTTCATTCTTACAGACCCCAAAGGTTACTGAAGTCAGCACCTTTCCCCTCCCGACCGACCTCTTTCAGTCAGGTTGTTTCATACATTTGTAATACAGGTAGCTTCTCTGTCCTGTCTCCATTCCTTCCTGGGATCCCTTAATCTCCTAAAAGATTTTCTTTTAGCTTGCGTCCATTAAGGCTCACTTTGTGTTTATAAAGTTCTGAGTTTTGGTAAGTGCATAATGTCAAGTATCCACTAGTACAGAACTATAGAGAATAGTTTTATCCTAAAAGTCCCCGGCTCCAAATCCCCCAAATTCTTGGCAACCAATGATTCTTTTACTGCCTCTGTAGTTTTGCCTTTTACTGGATGTATCTGGAATGTATGTATGGAGCATTTTCAGACTGGCTTCTTTCACTTAGCAATATGCATGTAAGGTTTCTTCATTTTGTGTATTTGTGGCTTGATAGTTTATTTCTTTTGATGAATAATATTCCATGTGTCATGGTTTATTTATCACCTATTGAAGGATATCTTGGTTGCTTACAGTTTGGGGCAATTATGAATAACATTGTTATGAACATTTGCATGCAGGCCTTTAGGTTTTGTGTGACCCAAGTTGTCAGACAAATTGGATAAATACCTAAGAGCGTGATTACTACTTTATATGGTAACGCTATGTTTATCTTTACTGGAAAGTCCCAAACTGTCCTCTGAAGTATCTGTACCATTTTACATTCCATCATCATCAATGAATCCGAGTTCCTACTGTTCTGCGTCCTCGCCAGCATTTGATTCAGGTTTTTGGATTTCAGCCATTCTAATAGTTGAGTAGTATTAGCTCGGGGTGTGTGTGTGTGTGTGTGTGTGTGTGTGTGTGTGTGTTTTAATTTCAGTTCCCTAGCAGATGATGTTGAGCATCTTTTCATATGCTTATTTGCCACCTGTACATCTTCTTTGGTGAGGTGTTTGCTCAGATACTTTGCCCAGTTTTTAATTGGGCTGTTTGTTTTCTTACTGTTGAATTTTAACAATCTTTCTATTTTTGAATACCAGTCCTTTATCCGATACATGTGTTGCAATTTTCTCCAGTCAGTGGTTTAACTTTTTATTTTCCTAGCAGTGTCTTTGTAGAGAGAGCAGTTTTTAAATTTAATGAAGTCCAGCTTATCAGTTATTTCTTTCATGGTTTGTGCTTCTGGCATTGCATCTAAAAACTCATCGCAAAACCCAAGGTCACCCAGATTTTCTCCTATTGTTATCATCTAGAAGTTTTATAGTTTTGCATTTTATATTTAGGTCTGTGGTGCAGTTTGAGCTGAATTTTTGAAAGCTGTAAGGTCTTTGTCTAGATTTGGATTTTCTTGCATTTGGATGTTTAATTGTTTCAGCATCATTTGTTAGAAAGACTGTCCTTTCTCTCTTGGACTGTCTTTGCTCCTTTGTCAGAGGATAAGCCCACCATGTTTATGTGGGCTTATTTCTGGGCTTTAGTTCTGTTACATTGTTCTACTCTTCTCTTATTTGGCCAGTATAGACCCTATCTTGATCATTGTAGCTTTACAGTAAGTCTCGACGTAGGCAGTGTCAGACCTTCGACTTGTTTCTTCAGTATTATGTCAGTTATTCTAGGTCTTCTGCCTATTTATATGAACATTAGAACAAATTTGTTTATACCTACAAAATAGTTTGCTGAGATTTGGATTGGGATTGCATTAAATGTATAAACCAACTTGGGAAAATGGACAGCTTAACAATATTGAGTCTTACAATCTATTAACAGATAATATTTTTACACTTATTTACCATCTCTTTGTTTCATTTTGTCAGTTTTCTGCATATATATCCTGTACATACTTTGTTAGATTTATATTTAGGCATGTAATTTTTTTTTTTGGTTTTATAAAATGGCAGTGGGTTGTTAATTTCATATTCCAGTTATAGCTGGTATGTAGTAAAGCAAATGGCTTTTGATTGTTAGCTTTGTGTCCTGTGACCTTGCTATGATGGCTTATTATTTCCATTTTTTGTTGTTATTGACTCTTTGGGATTTTCTACATAGTAAATCATGTCATTTGTGAATAAAGACAGTTTTATTCTTTTCCTTCCCAATCTTAATACCTTTTATTTCCTTTTTTTTTTTTTTGTTTTATTACACTAACTAGCATTTTCAGTATGATGTTGAATAAGGGACTCTTACTGGGGAAAGCATCAATTTTCTTATCATTAAGTGTGATGTCAGCTGTAGATTTGTTGTATATGTTCTTTATTAAGCTGATGAAGTTCTTTTCTCTTCCTAGTTTGTTGAGTTTTAGTCATAACTGGATGCTGGATTTTGTCAGAGGTATTTTCTGCATCAATTGATATATGATTTTTTCCTTTAGCATCTTTCCATGATTAACTGCTTTTTATTTTAAATTACTTTTTTAATGTTGAACCAGCTTTCCATACCTGGAATAAATCCCACTTTGTCATGGTGTATAATTCGTTTCATACATTGTTGGATTTAATTTGCTAAGATTTTGGTGAGGATTTTTGCATCTGTGTTATGAGAGATACTGATCTGTAGATTTCCTGTCTTGTAGTGTCTTTTTTCTGGTTTTAATATTAGTAAACTGACTTTTTCATTTTTCTTCATTCTCTTCTAGGTTTTTTTTAGTGTTTATTTTTATTTTTGAGAGCGATGAGAGTGAGTGTGTGTGCGAGCGGGGGAATGGCAGAGAAGGGGACAGGATCCAAAGTGGGCTCCGTGCTGACAGCAGAGAGCCTGATGCAGGGCTCAGACTCTCAAACAGTGAGGTCATGACCTGAGCTCAAGTCAGATGCTTAACCGACTGGGCCACCTGGGCACCCCTCTCTTCCGGCTTTTGTGTATACATGTTATCTGTGATTTTAGCTGTGTGAAAATGATGTATGTGATATACGTGTGTGTGTATATATATATATATATAGTGTATGTTGTATTTGTTCACTTAAATTGTTAATCTCTAACATCCATTTAGTCTCTACCAAAGCATTGTTTCATGTTGCATCATAATTTTCATTTAGTAACAGTTATATTTAAAATCATATTGAATTTTGGGGCTTCCAGGTGGCTCAGTCGATTAAGTGTCTGACTATTGATTTTGGCTCAGGTCATGATCTGACGGTTTATGAGATCCACCCCCCCTCTGGGCTCTGTGCTGATAGCATGGAAACTGCTTGGGACTGCCTCTCCCTCTCTCTCTGCCTCTCCCTCGCTTGCTCGCTCTCTCTCTCAAAATAAATAAATATTTAAAAACATTGAATCTTAAAATGAAAAGTGTCACTCAACTATTTACAGATAAAAGGTTATACTCTGAAATCTCTAAGTTTCTTTTGTGGGATTATAGTTACATTAAGATAATGGTAAGGAAATTATTTTCCTTTGGCTCATAAAGGGAAGTGTCCTAGACTTTTTTATTTACACAGGAACTCTTACCTACAAAAGATAATGGGATCATATGCCTTGCCAGTGCGAGGGCCGTCACAGATGAGGCCTGGCCGATGGTATAGGGGCAGTTCTGTTCTCACCCACCCCTCTCCTTCTGTGTTCCCCGTCTTTCTTTCCTGCACCATTTCTGTCTCAGCTTTTGTGTGGAACTGAAAAATAGACTTTAATATTTACTTATCCTGTAAAATTTGTATTTCCTACTGTTAAATTTTTAAACAAGGTTAAAAAAAAAACCTTAAGTTTATTTCTTTTTCTCATTCTTTTGTTTGGTCAGTGTTTCTACAAGTAAAAAGTTTTGTAGGGTGTGACTGCAGAGGATGATGACAGCAGGAAATTTTAGGAGTTACAAAGTAGAAGTATAACAGGACAATTATTAAGATTTTTAATATAAAGAAAAAGATGATAGGGGCACCTGGCTGACTCAGTCAGTGGAGCTTGTGACTCTTGATCCTGGGGTTGTGGGTTTGAGCCCCACATTGAGTTGTAGAGATTACTTAAAAGTAAAAATCTTTAAAAAAAAAAAAAAAAAAAAAAAGAAGGGGCACCTAGATGGCTCAGTCAGTCGAGTGTCCGAGTTTGGCTCAGGTCATGATTCGTGGTTTATGAGTTCCAGCCCTACACTGAGCTCACTGCTGTCAGCCTGTCAGCACAGAACCCGCTTTGGATCCTCTGTCCCCTCCCCCACTTGTGCTTACCCCAAAATAAATAAATATTAAAAAGAAAAGAAACTGTTCACATGTATGTCTGCTTTTTCACAGGCGGAGAATCCCCCTAATGGACCAGATTGTGGTTATGGCTCCTTTCACCAGCAGTATTGGCTTGACGGGAGAATCATTGCTGTGGGGGTGATTGACATCCTTCCATACTGTGTGTCATCTGTATATTTGTACTACGATCCTGATTATTCATTTCTGTCTTTGGGTGTCTACTCTGCACTACGGTAAGATTACTTTTGACAGCTGTAATGGGTCATACAGAACTTCAGATAATTCCTCACTTGATTATATTTCATCATATAACAGCAGAAATCCTATTTGATAGTTCATAATAATTTTGTTGCTATAGTAGTCTCTCATATATCAATATTTAGAAATACCACTTTTAGAACTGAGGGTAGTGCCCGATGGTAATTCCCTAGCTTTTTAAGCTATCCATGTAATC
Source organism: Panthera uncia (assembly GCF_023721935.1). Taxonomy (NCBI): domain Eukaryota; kingdom Metazoa; phylum Chordata; class Mammalia; order Carnivora; family Felidae; genus Panthera; species Panthera uncia. The sequence continues at coordinate 75,376,265 of NC_064818.1, read as the reverse complement.
TAGTGTAGGAGAAGTCATTGTATTTGTGGGGTGTTTTTGTTTATGTCTTTATTTAAGCTCCCCTATCAAAAACCACTCAATGTCCCTTAAGTATTCTAGTATTTACATATTTTTTGTCATCATTATTATAGATATTTTTTCATAATTAAAGGTTAAATGAATCTCATATAAATGAATTCAAGCAATGTAAATCTGTTGGAAGGAATATACAATTATAGAAAGTATACAGAATAGGAGTGGCAAGTCCCTGACTGTCCGCTTAATTCTCTGGCCCTCATCAAAAGATTATTTCCCTTGCATGTCCATGGATGCAGATATATGCAGCATCGGCTGGATATTTTGCATTATCCTAATGGTAAAAGGATTGGGGTCTTTTTCCATGAAAATACTGGGTCTGTTTTTATTCCTTCGTATCTGTGAATATGTGTGGTACAGAAGGGAAGGAAGATTGAAAATTATTTTTCTGTTGCTTATGTGGGAACTTGAGTCTCTGTTTCTCATTGTGTCAGTATTTTCACTTTTCCCAGTCTCTGTGTCTGATGGTCACAATCTCACATCATAGGAAGATACATTTTGAGATTATTTCTTTTATTAATTCTGTATGTACTTTTTTCTGAATTATAAAATTGGAAAAGTGGGTATTTTTCTTTAATTACTGTTTGATTTTTGTGAAAAGTCTGGTCCATAATAGATTTTGTGTGTTTTAGTGGGCCAAAGAAAAATTCTCCATCTTGGTATTTTCAACCTGAGCCATCTCTTAATGATAAGTTATAGCGATTCACAATTATACACTGTTTACGACTGATCCCTGTAATATTCCTTTATTTTTCCTTTGTATTTAATTGCATTTTTGTATAAGCTAATTAAGAATATTCGTGACTCCTGATGGCATCAATGAAATTGAAATTGATCATTTGAAACATTTACATTTTGTAACTTTAGAAGAGTGTATTTATTTCAGAAAAGCTACTTTTTTTTTTGTACCAGAATCAGTCAGCACTTTGTAATCATTGCTATTTTCCTTCTTCTTTTATTTTTGTATCTACTTTTCCACTTTACAGTATGTAGCTTATGGATTTGTTTAGACTTCTCAGATAAACATTATGAATATTTATTCCCACATAGTGAATCCCAGCCTATGTATGAAATATCATTTCATGCCTCAATAAACCAGGAGATATAGAAATCCTGCTGCATTTGAGATAGTAAATAATCAATTCCCAGCAAAATTATAAAGAGTTCTATTTACTGTTTGGTAGATCTCTAAGAAATAGAGATTTGGTAGATTTGGTAGATCTCCGGCTAGAGCTGGAGAGCTTTGAGGAGGAAGCAAAGGAGACTGAGAGCATGAACATTGTTGCCAGTTGAGAGCGGGGAGGCTGCCACTGGATTACAGCCTCGTCACTTGTTTGTAGTGGTCTGGGGGATCTGAGTTGCTGAGTTTATGGAAGAGGAAAGGCAGCCAGGAGATTGACATTTCCAAGCAAAATTGGGAGAGTAGGTTGTAAATTGCCAATTCTGTTATTGATTATAGTGTATTTCAGTGAAACTCATTTAGTTTCCCCTCCATTCCTTCAATTTCTTAAGCAATTTACAATGAATTTAGTTTTTGTATTTTAATGTATAATCAATATAGATTTTTATATAACCTAGTCTGTAGATTTAAAAAAATGTTTGAATTGGGGATCATGAACATGGCATTAATTTATGTTTTGTTAGCAAGGTGGATTTTAGAAATGAGTTCATTTGTTTAACATATTTATTTGAGAAGAATCTGTGTGTCCTGGGCATGATTCATAGAAGTGAATAAGACAGGGTTTCCAGCTTTGTCAAAGCAGATCGTAATGAGAATACCAACAACATAAATTTAGATACTCCGTTATGCTGTGACAAAAGTAGTCACAGTGCCAGGGTGAGGTCCTTTTTGAATAGGGTGGTCAGGAAAGACCTCTTGGTCAGGTGACATTGGAGGAGCCCAGAAAAAAAGGAAAGGAGCCAGCTGTGCAAAAATCTGAAGGTAAGATATAGGGAGGTTACCTGATCTGATTAATATTGTAAAACGACGACTGGTTACCACTCTGCGGGATTTATAGAGGGGCAAGAGAGCACACTGGGAAGCCAGTCAGTTGCAGTCAGCCAGGGGAGCCAGGATGCGGGCTTGGACCATAGTGGCTGCGGTGGAGGTAATGACAAGCGGTCAGACCCCCCGTAAATTTTGGAGGTTGAGCCGGCTGGATTTGTCGACATGGGTCGGACATGGGAGTGAGAGGAGAAGATTGGTTGAGGATGGCTCCTAGGTTTGGGCCCGGACAGCTGAGGGAGGGAGTGGCAGTGCAGGACCAAGCAGAGTGCCATTGTGGCGGGGCGTCCTTCCTCACTTTGAACCTTCCAAGTGGATTCGTTCTAGGGTTGGTAGGATTTATTCTGTTACAGGCCACTAACGTTCAGTCTGCTTGGATTTAGAGATACTTTTATTTTACAGATGAATTTGTAGGGTCACACCTTTTCAGTGATTTAAATGTGAACTTGCAAAATGCACAGGCTATTCACTTGAATTTCAAGCATTTGTTGCTACAAAAGAGAAAGAAAAAAAGAGAGAAAGAAAGAAAAGAAGAAAATCTTCAAGAAACAAACATAAAAACGAAACAACTTTTCTCTTACTTTAGAAATGTACTGAAGTTTTGCTTAAAACTCTTAAATACAGCCAGTCATTCACTTGGGCGGGTAGGATGAAGTTCTGTGCCCAGATTTATCCCGATACAAATGAAAACCACTCCAAGCATGGACATTGCTGACAGCTTCTTTGTTCGGTTAATCCTCGCCTATGCCCAACAAACAGGAAAAGTGGTGAGATAGCATAGTTTTTTTCCACTGTTTAGTTTTAGGGAAAATAAATATTAGAGTAGCGTCTCGATGTAGGAGAGAGTTCTACAGCAGACACACTTGCAAGGATGTGCGTGTAAATGGTCATAATCAGAGTCATTTTTCCTGAAATGTGTTGGCTTTTGAGTTTTGTAAAATTTGTTGCACTGTTTTTAACTTGATAAACCTAATCTTTTGAGAACTCCAGGGGATAATGAGTAATGTACTAAATAGATCTCTGTTTTTATGCTCTTTGAATTTTTGATCAACTAATTAGCTCTATAAAGTGTAAAGCATGAACTTAGATGCATTTGCTCAAACTAATGTAGTGTTGTTATATCTTTCTTTAGTAAAAGTTAACTTACAGTACTTTTGAAATTGTTTTTCTTTCAACACTTGGAGTTTCTTAATAGCCTAATGTCACAGTTTCAGATTTCATCAGATATTTGACGTCAGATTACATAGTACTTTGAATATTGGAGCTAGATTTAACTGTGCCTTCATCTTTATTCTTCTTTTGGCAGAGAAATTGCTTTCACGAGGCAACTTCATCAGAAAACATCTCAACTCAGCTATTATTATATGGGTTTCTACATTCATTCATGTCCCAAGATGAAATATAAGGTAAAGCTGATTTTCACGTGTCTGCTTGTACATACATTTCATGAAAATTAGTGCTTTTCTGGTTTCTCATCATTTGAGGTTAACTTGGTTGCGTATTTCGAATGTATGTCATGAGTTATTCCATGAACTTTGCATGAAATCTGGCTTGTTCATGGCTTAGAACACTGCTGGACACATAGGTGCTTAATATTTGCTTAATACAGGTTAATTTGTAGAAATTAACCAAATATTTAAAAATCCCAGGTATTCTGGAACATTCAGCAGGGCCCTGCTTACTTGGGGTATACCCACTAGTAGGAATCTACCATTTCCGGGTGGATCCTGACCCTTCCCCCCACCGCCCCATTTATTTTGTTCCTCCCTTCTGTTTTAGCTTTGTTTCCTTTGGACCCAGTCACAGTCCAGAAAAATTGGAGCTCAGTGTAAGCAGTGAGGTATTTTCAATAATAAAAATAATAATAGTAATGCAAATGTTCATAAGGTTTTCATTATAGAAAGATGAATCTTTAATTTTTGTTTCAGGGCACAGGATTTGGGCTTTGAACATGGGTTAATTAAGGGTAACGCTTTGCTGCCTCAGAAATTAAGCTTTCTGTAGTGAGAACCACGGCATTTACCGCTCTGACTTTGTAATTCATCGTACTATTGTGAGATTTAACTGTATTTCAGAATTTCCCTTTTAAAACAGTTTTGCCTTTTATATTCTCTTTAATGAAACTCTTTGATGTTTCCTAAGGATCAGTGGCCTACTGTGTGTAAAAACTCTGGGAAGTACAGAGAAGTGTGAAGGAGCAGACTCCCTATATCCTGCCCACCTGAAAAGCAGTAACTGAACACCTTTGCTCTACTTAGAACACTGCTTTAAGCTCTGAAGAGGCAAAAAGATGTAAACATGAATCTTCCTCTGAAAATTTGTAATCTAGGTGAAGATGGGAAGCATTTTACATGAAAACAGGTCAGGCCATTGGTTTGGTAAGTGGCCTGATGTAGAGTAGGCCTGATGGGGAAGCATATAGCAAAGAGAAGGAGCAGAGAAGTAAGGATTTGCTTATAGGACTTTGCCTAGTCCTATAAAAAATGGGTAACCAGAAGACTCTGGATGATTTGAAAGCTTCTCTGAGGTACTTAGGCAGCTGGGAACCCTTTTCCCAGCCAAGTGCATCGCATTTATACATCAAAAAACATATCCGAATATATAAGTTATGACTTTTTTAAGGTAGGGAAATTTTTAAAACATAAACCAAATTGAAAAGTGTACTTGAACCCCGTGTACCTATTATCCAGCTTCAGGCCATCAGTGCCTCTTGTTTCATCTGTTCTTTCTTCCCCATTCCCTCCTCCATCATCTTTTGAATTATTTTGGAACAAATCCAGAATATCATTTCATCTGTTCATGGTGTGTGTATTTCTAAAAGACAAGAGCATTTTGAAAATACACGCAGTCTCATCATCACACCTCAAAAGTATTAACGGTATTTCTAAGTACCTTTCTGTATCTAGTCAGTGTCCGTTTGTTTTGCAGTTTGACTTTGAACCCAGACGAGGCCTGTACAGTTTGGTTGATAGATCTCTTAAATCTTGTTAACCGGTAAATTTCCCCTTCCCGTACAAAGGAATACTCCGTAAAACTTGGTGATTAACTATATATGGGAACGAACAAAAGTGGTTCCAGAGTGTTGATGTTAAGTACGGAAAGTATGGGGAAGGGATGTTTCCATTGTTAGAAGCTGTGGATCTAACAGAATTGGCTTTGAAAGAAGGGTGATACACATTACCTTGCTGGTTTTATGCTGACAGCCCAGGTAGTCTGGTCAAGGCACTCTGCTGGCATTTCATCTCATATTTAAGTGTACATCGTAGGTAACTTGTGAATTTAATATTCAAATATTTCCTTTATGCCTGCATTATTAATTTAGTTGATAGGTCCAAACATATGTTCTTTTTAAAAAATTTTTAAATGTTTATTTATTTTTTGAGAGAGAGACAGAGCACAAGCAGGGAAGGGGCAGAAAGAGAGGGAGACATAGAATGCGAGGCAGGCTCCAAGCCTCAGGCTCCGAGCCATCAGCACAGAGCTCGACGTGGGGCTCAAACCCACTAACCGCGAGATCATGACCTGAGCTGAAGTCAGATGCTTAACTGACCGAGCCACCCAGATGCCCCTAAACATATATTCTATGAAGAAGGAAAAGCATGGACATATTTCTGCTTTCCAAAAATACTTACTCGGTACTGTTCTTACTAGTATTTTTTCCTTCTAGCTCATTTTTGTGGTACCAGATCTAAAGAAGCTCAGGTAGGAAGCTCAGGTACTTTAGATGTTGTAGGACAATAATAACAATCAGAAGAAAATTCTAGCCATCTTGGATATTCATCTTCCTCTGTGTACTTGTGCGCGACCCTTCTAAATGGAAGCATTTTTATGCCAGTCTTAGGGACCCGCAGAAATTTCACTTTTACTTCTCATCTGTAATGGCTACTGTAGTGTCGCAGGATTTCCCTCAGTGAGTTTTTCCTCATGCCTAAGCTCAAATCTTAATTGCTCCATATTTTGACCTATTTCTTCTTTTTTTGCTATTCATGGAAATGGTGACCATATTTTCATCCCCCCTTCCCTCTGCATGAAGACTTTTAATCCCACCTTTGTTGACTCCAGTCCAGAGTAAATACTGTGTGTTCTTCAGTCTCCTTCTTAGGTAGAGCTCTGCTTGGAAATAGACATCTGGCTTGTCTAGTTTTTAGCTAAGAATTAAAAAATGTTCTCCGTGCCGTTCGGTCAGTCTGGCTTAATCATACGCAACCGAAATTTCTCAGAATTATAGCTTCAGGATATTATTTTTAAAATTCCATTTCCATGAGAGATACCCCCATGCCTACCTGTCCTCTGGCTTACTTCATTCGTTCATTCATAAAGTACTTCCTGACCTTCTACTGGAAATGCAGCAAGATCCCTAGTCTCAAGCAACTTCCATTCTGTTGGAACACCTACAACAAGGTAATAAGACAGACGTCAGGAATAAGCACTGTGTTATGTGGCACATACTAGGTGTGGCTCCTTTAGAGTCGGGGTCAGGGCGGGCCTCTCTGAGGAGTCATGTTGAGGCTGAGATTTGATTGACAGGAAGTCAGCCCATGGGAAGGTGAGGGGTCATTTCAGGACCAGACCAAGGCTCAGTGCTGCTTTGCTTTTGAGTTGTTGCTGTCATCCATTTGGCTATCCTTTAGGGTGACCTGTGGAACTTTTTTTTTTTTTTTTTTGAGAGAGAGAGCATGTGCACACGTTCCAGTGGGGGAGAGGGGCAGAGAGAGAGAGAGAGAGAGAGAGAGAGAGGAGAGAGAGAATCTCAAGCAGGCTCCACACTTAGCACAAATCCTGATGCGGGGCTCGATCACATGATCCTGGGATCATAAGTTGAACCAAAATCAAGAGTCGGACACTCAACCAACTGAGCCACTCAGGTGCCCCATAGGATGACCTGGGGAACTTTACAAAGATACTGATAATTGGGCCCTATCTTCTAAGATTTGGGGCTCAACCATGGGCATCAATTGTTTTTTTAATGCTCAGAGGATTCTAATGTGAAGGCAAGCTTGAGAACCACCACACCAGATTAATTTTTCACATCTCAGAGCCTAATAATGAACTGGAAAAATGATTACTTCTCATTTTAAAGTTGGCTCTTTTCTGTTTATTAAAGTGAGAATCACTCATATTGAAGAAGTTCGTATCTACGCTTTGTTACCTGGGTCCTGGAACGTCTAAGGCTGAGTGACTGGAGTCTTCCAGCTGGGTGTTCCCTTTACCCTTACTGATCTGTTTCTCTCTCTCTCTCTCTCTATACATCCTCCATGCTTGCAAACTCCTCATTCATCGTTCCGCAGCCTAGCGGTCACTTGCTCCAGTAACCTGTATGGGACACTAAGGCTAGACTTGACCACCCACCCACCCCACCCCCTCCTCCCTTAGCAGTCTACAGTCCTTTCCAAAATTCAAGTCTGTCTCCTGTGCATATGCTCGTGAGACCCTCGTGATGTTTATCTTCGTCACGTATGCAAGTACCTAACAGTGTGCCTGCCACACAGGAGATGTTTAACTTTTAGTGGACATTTATTGACTTAATGAGAAGCAATACTAGCGCTGAGGGTTGAGAAGCATGTAGAATAGTGAGAAACTCCCTCATTTGTTTCGCAAGTGTTTACTGAGTGTGAATAGGATAGCTTCTGCTTTGCAAATAGGTTAGAACTTCGTTAAGACACGCAGGCAGTTCTAACGGACTATGACTGGATATCATGGAATACCGCTAAGTACTCTGGCATCGAAGGGAGGTGGCGGTACAGGAGTGTGCAACACTTTGGAGAAGTTGCTTAACTATAGCTGGTCTCGGTTTTTGCAACTGTAAAATGGGAACGATGTAGCAATGAGGTATATCGTTGTTGTTGTTTTTAAGTAAGCTCTACACCCAGTGTGGGGCTTGAACTCACAACCCTGAGGTCAGGAGTTGTATGTTCTACCAACAACGAGCCAGGCACCCCAGGATATATTGTGTTTTTATCTCAACCTGAGTGTAGAATCTTCCTGCACTGATAAGATAGCACCTTCCCAGTTGGGTAGCATGCACAGAATCATTACCTGCGCTTTCGTTGAGACCTGTCAAGGTTCTGTGTTTATATGCTGATAAATGGCACCCAAATTTCCAAGTGGCCTGCTTGTGCTATTAACCAGACTTCTTACTTTAGTTCAGTTGCTGGGGAGAAGCAGAGGCTTATGCTAGTTCATACCAGTTCTGCCTCCCTTTATGGAAATTTGTAGAATTGTGGACACTTGCCTTTTGTTTGGAGGAAAGTGGCACTGAACTCTTTGGGGTTGGTGCTAAGAGTGGTGAACCTCTCAGGAATCAGTCCCGTCTTGTGCCACAGGGTGTCTCTTCATTTTGGCCTTGTCCATTGAGGGCCGAAAAAGTCTGAGCTCACATGTTTGTGGGCAGAATAAAATGGCTGTTCTGTTCCACTTATAGATATTTTCATTTCGCCAGAGGATATTTTATTATATTTTCAGCAAATGAGAACTCTCAGTTATGAAGGACTAGCACAACTGCTTATAAAAGTGGGAATTCTCGATTAGAAATGTGCTGTTCAGAATCGCAAGGTAGATGCTGGTTCCGGCATGAATAGTTCACGTTGCAATTTGAGGGCCCAGAACTAGACACCAGCAAAAGATAACTCACAGAAAATGAATGGCACACTATTATAAAATCTCTCGTTTTCAAGGTTTAGTGAGGGTAAATTTAGCATGTAACTACAATGGTAGTTAAAAGTATATCTTCTTCCTTGGAGCATAGCTAAGCGTTTAAAGCATCAGTAACGGCGTGCTTTTGCCGCATTGAAAAATCTACGGAAGTGTTTTCTATTGGGTATTAAAGAAAGAAGGAGTAGATCTTCAAATAGGCATATTTTCGGTCACCGAGAAGGAGCAGTGTCGTAGATCCTGCAGACACTGGGAATACAGCTGTAAACGGTGCGGATGCCCTGCCCCGATGGAGGTTACAGCCGAGGGGGCACGTAGATCGCACAGTGCGCGAAGTGGCGCCCAGGGGTACCGAACTGGACCCGAGACCAGAGTGATGTTTCATTTGGATTTTTCTCGCGTAGATTTGGGCCTGTTCAGTTACAGCCTTTACCGCCTAGTACACCGATTATATGAAGCAGAGCAAGTGAAAGCATGTAACGGCAGGTCCAGGGTACGCAGAAGAGCGGGTTTTACCTGCTCTCTTTTTATTGAGTAATGGGCTTTCACGAAGGCATGCTGAAGTGACGAGTTTCTCGTTATGTGTAGGGAGGACCGTGGCTCGGTAGCTGGTTTCCAAGGGTGTCGTCATCAGTTCCTCTCACCTGGTGTGTGCGTGCCGTTCCGTCCATCAGAAGTAGATTCTGTTTCCCTCAATTGGACTGGCCTTGTGACTCGCACGAACAGGATACCACGGAACGAACTCTCGGGGGGCTTGAGGCCCACACCTTAAGAGGGCTGGCAGCTTTCCCTTCCTCTGCCGGGGGGGCCAGCCGTCATCATGTAAAAGGGCCGCCTGCTGCTGGACAGAGATGGCAGCAGCATCCTGGGGGTTTCGGCCCCCGCCGAGCTTCTGGCTGAATGCCGCTACCTTGACTGAGCCTAAGAGATACCGACGCGAGAACCCCCTGACTGAGCTGTAGCCAACTCACAGAATCACGAGGAATAATAAATTAGTGTGGTTTTCAGCCACTGAGATTTTGAGTGGTTTAGTACTCGGTAGCAGATGACTGAAACACATGTTGTAGGATGGAGATGTCCGTGTAGATAGAAATCATTCTGTGTTGAGCTGTGCAGGCTCAGAATTGACCCTGAATTGAGCCGAACTTATCTGAGAAGTTTGTGATGGCTCAATGTGAGAGAGTTTCGGCAAAGTCACTTCATTTCCATATGCGGTCATACCTAGAGATGTGCCAAGTTGGCTTAGGTGAATTCATCTTTGTAAGGCATTTCATTTAATACCCTGACTCGAGCCTACAGCGCATTTCTTGACGTGATGATGTGTTTTGATTTTGCTTGTCTTGCTAGTGATGAACACTGCAAGATGAAAATCATCATGTGGCCGTCTTCATAGTTACGTAAGTGGAGCACGTTGCTGTAAATTCTCCTCTTGGAGTGTGTGTGGTTGGCTAGCCTATAGCACTATTATTTTTGTGCATCACATTCTCTGACATGCATTTTTAATGAATTCTTAGGATTTTCCGTGTGTGTGTATGTGTGTGTAAAAGATTGATTTACAAAAACATTGCATGGTAAGATAATGTTTTTTAAATTTTTTTTTTTTTTTTACTGTTTCTTTGTTTTTGAGAGAGATAGAGCGTGAGCAGGGGAGGGGCAGAGAGAGAGAGAGACACAGAGTCCGAAGCAGGCTCCAGGCTCTGAGCCGTCAGCACAGAGCCTGACACAAGGCTCAAACTCGTGAACTTCGAGATCATGACCTGAGCTAAAGTCAGACACTCAATGGACTGACCCACCTAGGCGCCCCAGAGTAAGATGTGTTTTGTCTGGGCCTATAGTCTTAGAAGTAAGGCATAGGATCGTCACAGATGAATTGAATGAGAGCTGAAAATAGTCATTAATGAAAGGAAATTTCTTGATATGTTTTTAGTGTTCACATTAACTGTTGTAATAATCATGGCCATGTTCATGGGGTTCGGTATAGTTGTAGCATAAATCAGTGCCAGTTTGGGGGCTCAGGAGCTGGCTGACACGAACAGAAATTGTGTTTTCAACCTAGAAGAGTCTCTCCGTGGAGGAGTCCTCCTGCCACAGTAGGCGGGGAGGGTGCAGCTTTCTGGCCGCCGAGCCCGGTGACGCCCGTCTTCCAGGTCTGCTTCTCTCGTGGTGCCCAGAAGGACATTTGGGCTGCCCATTTGGGCATCACAGGCCATTAGCAGTGGCTAGAATCAGAAAAGAGCTATGTCTTCTCCTGTGCCTCTCTTTTTCTTAACAAATATTTTTAATTGTGGTCAAATATATGTAACAAAATTGGCCCATCTTAACCATTCTGAAGTGTACGGTTTTAGAGGTTACGTCCTAGAGGTTACATTCGTGTGGCTGTGCAGCCACCACCACCATCCATCTCCAGGACTCTTCTCAGCTTGCAAAACTGACACTCTGTATCTGTGAGACAGTAGCTCCCCGCTCCCTCCCCGACAGCCCCTGGTGCCCACATTCTACTTTCGTCTCTGAATTTGACTGTGCTAGGTGCCTCCTGTGACTGGAGTCCTGCACTATCTGTCGTTTCGTGACTGGCTTATTTAACTTAGCATGATGTCCTCACAGTTCTTCCATGTTGTAGCAAGTGTAAGAATTTCCCTCCTTTTTAAGGCAAATAACACCCCGTTGTACCCAGATGCCACGTTATGTTTATGCGTTCACCGGCTGACGGACGCTCGGGGTGTTCCCACCTTTTGGCGATTGTGAGTAATGCTGCTACAAACACGGGTGTGCAGATACCTGTTCGGGTTTCTGCTTTCAGTTCCTTTGTGTGTCTTCCCAGAAGTGGAATTGCTGGATGATATGGCAGTTTTATGTTTAACTTTTTGAAGATTCACCGCGCTGTTTTCCGAGGCGGCTGTGCACACAGGTTCTGATTTCCCCACATTCTCACCCACGCTTGTGAGTTTCTGGTTTTCTTTGACAGCAGTGCTCCCAACGTGTGTGCGGTTGTCTGTATCTCTCACCAAGAAGCCTCCTGGCCCACTTCGCTCATTTTACCTCTCGGAGTTGCGCCTCTTGTCTGTTCCTGAGCCTGCCGCTGGTGAGGGGCAGGGAACTGACTGAGCACAACTCTGCTTGGTGATGGGAGGAGTCACTTTCTGGAGCACAGGGAATCTGAGGGTGAGCACCTGAGCAGGTTTTCTCTTCACTCTGCCTAACCACCAGGAACGCGGCTGCTGCTTTGTGCTTGTTTATTTTATAGATGCATTATGCAGCTTCTATAGATATGTTATATAGTTTATATACATATATAGCCATACATTATTATTTTATATGCTCTTAAAAATCGAGCTGTTGGTTTAAATCTGTCTGGTTTGTTTTCTAAACACTTTTTAAATGAGTTTTCCCGTGCTTCCAAACTGTTTAATGTTTACCTGTAAAGCTTACTTTATACTCTTCCAGTGTGGCCCCTTCCCGTACGTTTTAAAACTGTTCGATTTCCTTAAAAGTAAAAATTGGAGTAAATAGAAATGATGGTAGGTGTAATGTTTCAAACTCCTTCGTGTTGTCTCTCGGAGTTCTGCCGTAAGGCCATTCTGTGATGTGAAAGAGGTGTTTTGACTAAATTCCTATCCAGACTTGTATGTGGGCCAGAGTAAACAGTGACTTCAGGCAGTCTGCTTTGGTAGCATGACATGGCCAGACATCAGATAGTTGAAACATCAGAAAGGGTTCGGAAATGTCAGAAAAGAAACAAAAAGCGAATTCATCTGTGATTAATCATTCTTCAGCTCGGTGCCTCAGCACGATCGTGGTCAGACAGCACCTCTGGAATTCTGCAGGGGCTTGCCTGAAAGGAGGTAGCTGGCATTACTGTTACAAAAGCAGCTACGGGAAAAACTTGGGGTTTACAAAGCTGCATCTGCAGAATCACGGGCTGTTGAAATCCCCAGGCTCCCACAAGCTCCCACGCGTTTCAGTTTCCTGACCAGACAAATTAGCATGTGTTATTTTACTACAGTATTGCAGCCCGGGGTGATGCATTTGGGTACACGTGGTAGTGACTTTGCTACTGTTGGTCTGAAAGAAATACAAATGATCTCATCAGCTACCCACAGCACAGAACAAAACTCTGGGGTTTTTGACTCAGCATCTCTTTTTCTGGATGTTAAATGTCCAGTGAGTTAGACATAGTCAGGAGAAAAAATGACCACCGAATAATTTTAGTAAGGGATTTTTGATGCCTCCTGCAGGCCGTGGGAGGTAAAAGAATTCACATGCTCATCACAAATTCTTGCTTCTAAAATTGTCACAGGTGGAAATTTGCCACATCAGAGTCAAAAAGCAGTTCCTTATGGGTCATGTGTTTGTAAGTTTCTCATTACAAATGAGAAAATTGAAGTTCAATATGCTTAGCTTGCCCAGAGTTTGAATTAACTCATATTTTTTCAAAAAAGATTTTATCTTGTAAAGTAAATTCTATACCCAACATGGGGCTTCAACTTACAACCCCAAGACCGAGAGTCACATGCTTTACTGACTGAGCCCGCCAGGCTCTCCTCACATTTTAATTTTAGTAAAATAAGGGGGAGTTTGAATTGAAGTTCGTATAAATGGCTTTGTTTATCAGAGTTATGAGTTACAACTTGTAATTTTGAAGTATCCTAAAATGCTTGCATATTAACTAAAAGTAAATGTTAACTGGGGAATAGAAGTGTATTTGATCGTGTGTCTTTTCCCATCCTTTTCCTGTCTGTCCACAGTGAAATAATAAGCTTGGTGCAGTGCATGATTTCTAATCCTTGAAAAACAGCCATGGTCTTTGGAGCTTTTGGAAAATACTACCACCGAGCTCTGCCCTGACCTCCTGAAAAAGAAAGTTTGCTTTTCTCCTGCCCGCAACCCCTTTCCCCTTTCCCCTTTCCCCTTTCCCCAGCTGTCAGGCACGACTTTACATGCTCTGGAGCCTCCCTTCCGCCAGGCCTTGTGCTGCCTCTTGCCTCCTGTTCCTATCCCGCCGTGTTCTTGTGCCCAGCTGGGAGCGTCCTTTCCAGACCACAGTCCTGTGCCACTTCTTCAGGGAAGCCAGTCTCTGTATCTCCTCCCGGCTGCCCCCACCAGCTCTCCTCCCTGGGCGCTGAGCGAAGCCGGGGGCAGCCTTTCGGATCCTGTGAACTCTTGGCATTTCCGAGTGTGTTACCTGTAGCTCTCCTTGCGGTCCAGTTGTTCGTAGGTGTACGTGATCAGTCAGTGTTTGTGGAGGGCCTGCTCTGTAGAAGACATCGTGCTAGATGCCAAGGCAAGAGGAATGTGATCAGACATGGTTCCTGCTTGTCAGGTCCTCGAGCAAACCAGGGCTGATCTGTCGCTGTCCTCAGTGCCCAGCACATTAACTGGCACATACAAGGTGCTCAGTGACTTTACTGACGTGCATTGCATGTGGAAGGCAGGCATCTGTCTGAAGGAATAAAACTGGGAAGTGAAGGAAAAGCGGTATATAGAAGTGTGTAGGGAGCTGGCTTCTTCATGGGTCCTCTAGTTGGAGCACTGAGCTTAGGAAAAATGTGAAGTCCTCTCTCAGTGGTCCGGTTTAGATTTTCCAAGAATTCTTTCTGCTGCCTCTCTGTGGGTTTTTTTTTTTCTTTAAACTGGTTATTGAAATGTGATGTGTCTACAGAAATGTGCACTGTTCTTAATTGCACAGCTTGATAAATTTTCAGTCTCCAACTGTGCGACCGACACCAAGATCAAGAAGCAGAATATGCCAGCCCCCCACAAGCCTGTTTCATGCCCCCACTGATTATTATCCCACCTCAAAGATAACCACAGTAGATTCATCTTGCCTGTTTTTATATTTTACGTGGAATCACTCATTGTATTTTATTTTGTGACTGACTTGTTCCACTCAGCAGTATATTTGTGAGGTTTATTGATGTGGTTGTGTGTAACAGTAGGTGGTTTATTCTTATTGCCTGTACGCCCATTCTCCTAGGGATGGACTGTTTCTGGGTTTGGCTAACAGAAGCGCAATGTGAAGACATGTCTTTGGTTGGACATATGTAGGTATTTTTGATGGGCTTAGACCTAGGTACGGACTTGCTAGATCATGGGTTTAGTTCCTACTGCCCGTCGTTTAAGTGACTGTATTAATTTACACTTTTACTCACAGCAGAGGAAAGGTCCAGGTGCTTCCCATCCTGATAGTGGAATGTGGGGGGTGCACCGTGGTGCTGATTTGCATTTTGACATTGACTGACAAAGTTGAAGGCCTTATCATGTGTCTCCTGGCCGTTTGGGAGTTGTCTCTTCGAGTCTTTGGCCCGTTTATCTGTTGTCGGTCTCTTATTTGTAGAAGTCCTTCTGGCATTCGGGATGAGAATCCTTTGTTGCATACGTGTTTTACAGATACTTTCTTCCACTCACTCCTTGCCTTTTTTTTTTTTCTCCTCTTAATGGTGTCTTTTGATGAGCATAAATTCCTAATTTTAATGTAGTCCAATTTATCTTTAGGGCTTTTGTGTCGGGTTCAAGAAAATTTTGCCTTTTCTGTGGCCATGGAAATGTTTTCTTTCCTTCTAAGAATTTCAGTTTTACCTTTCACTCTTCAGTAATCTGCAATTTTTTGTGTATGGTTGTGCTAAATGCCAAGACTGAATTATTTTCTCCCAGATGAGTAATTACTCTTAGTTTCTTAAGGGCATTGCCCTAAACATAACCAGTTTAATAAAGAATTCAATTAAATAACTTCTGTGTCATTATATTTGTATCGTGATAAAACGTCTCGGCTTCCCCCTTTTGAGACTTATTCTTGATTCTGTTAAATGAGCAAATACCTCATTTAACTTTAGGTTTCTCCCTATAGAGTGACACTGGCCAGCCTATTCTACAGGGAATGTTTGATTTCAGTACCAAGGGCTGTGCAAGTAAGTCATTTGCTCTTGGACGTTTCTTCCAAATAACTTAAAAAATAAAAGGTGGAGATGCAGAGAACCTCTTTCATTGAAACAGGATGATAGGTTTTGTGAAAATTAGTTACAAGAATGATTCAAACCACAATGAAAAGTTCTTTGTGTATTCGCAGTTGTCATCTCAAACATTTCTCATTTGCCAGTCACATCCCATTTTGTCATTTGCTTTATATCATTGTTTATGCCATATAACTTATTATACGGAAGTTAATATTTTTTATGTCACCCAGTTTATTAATCCTTTTCCTCTATGACTTCTGGTTTCTGTGTCATGCTTTTAAAATACCTTCTCTGTGCCAGCATATTAACACAGTGATGCTCTGCTTTGCTCCTTTCACTTTACAAGATTCATCTCCGGTTTGCTCCCGCTCTGAAACCTTGCCGGACTGTATTGTATTATAAATCCCTGTGTTCCCATCTGTCTGTTTCTTTAGCCTCTACACATCTCAGGAGGTGGAGTTTGAGCTCGTGCATTATTCAATTTTAGCAGCAATCCCTGATTTATAGTAAATGTTCAGTAAATCTTTGGACAAATGGACGGATGGCCATGTGAGAACGATGACTTAATTGGATGATTGGTTAGAGGGAAAGTACATATCTAGGCCAAATAAAGTGGTATCCTTTGGCATTTCTACAGGATAGATCTCTTTATGATTTCAGCAATGTTCATTAAAGGTAAGTTTATTAAAAGATGGTTTTCTTTTAAGGTAATGAGAAAGTTGTGTTTGAACTGTCAGGTGAGCAGTGAAAATACTCTTGCGTTGGTTATTCAGACTGGAAAAGCATTGCAAATACTTTGTAATTCTGAAGTGGCAGTCCTGTATTATATTATATATGGGTTATATTTGAATTAAAAAGGTTTATTTACTAATTTTTTTATTTTTATTTTTTTTAATGTTTTATTTTTTTTTTTTTTGAGACAGAGAGGGACAGAGCACGAGCAGGGGAGGGGCAGAGAGAGAGGGAGACACAGAATCCGAGGCAGGCTCCAGGCTCTGAGCTGTCAGCACAGAGCCTGACACGGGGCTCGAACTCACAAGCTGTGAGATGATGGCCTGAGCCAAAGTCAGATGCTCAACCGACTGAGCCACCCAGGCGCCCCAAAAGGTTTATTTTTAAACAGGTTGATTTAGAAATGTATCTAATTGAAAAAAGTTCATTGTGTGTAAAGCCCTTGAGATAACAATACGGTATAGTCTTTCCTAGTCTTGATAATTGTGTTATGTAAATTTATAGTCTAAATGCTATTTTTAACTCACATTAACTCATTTCATGATCGAACATATTAGGTAGAGTGGGGCAGTGAGAGGCTTCCCACCCAGAGTTCCAGTTGCTGCTTGCCCTTAAACAGTAGTTCTCCGTTGAGCAGTTTTGCACCCAGCCCTGCCCCATATCTAGAGACCCTTTTAATTAGGACAGCGGGGGAGGGGTCCGTGTGCTACTGGCATCTAGTGAGTAGAGGCCCAGGGTGCTGCGACACATTCTGCTGTACACATGACAGCCTCTGGCCCAAAGAATTCTCCGTCCTACCAAGGTTTGGAATCCCCGTTTAAAGGTCACCCACTTGCCATTAAAGTCTGTAGCGCTTGTTGCCGAATTACCACGGGTAATTTGACTGTTGCTGTCAGAAAGGAGCTGTCAGAAGGATTAATTTGGGGTTCACCATAATGGTCTTGAAACAAACCATCCTGTATGACCCACCAAAGAGAAGTTTCTTGTCTCTAATTCCTAACCCTGTGGAGCCATATACTCACTGATGGCTCCAGGACTGTCTTAAATTTTCTCTAGGGGGTTTATGGGTGGCCTTCATGTCAACTTAAAAGTAATTTAATGTTTCTGTACTATGAGATATAGCTGGCAAATCTTGAGGTCTGTCAGAAGGAACAGCAACAACAACGAATAAGGTCAAAGATTCCAAAATGTGATGCTTTCTTTTCCTAGTTCTTATATGCATGGTAGGGTCTGTCTTTAGTATATATAAGTCATTCTGTTTTCCTTGCTTTGTAGGAAACAAAAAACAACTTGACAGCCTAATAGCCACGTGAGCTTATCCTAGCAGCTATATTCAGTTCATCTTTTTTAGTGCGGAAGCACAGTGTTGCCATCGACGTAGTCAGAGAGGAGGTTATGCTCGTTTTCAGCTTTACTGGGATTGAGGTTTGGCACATTCTGTGTTGATGTGCTTCAGCCTAGCGTGTTTGGAACTAAGGTGTCTTAGAGAAGCACATATGTTTTACGTGTTCAACTACTGTTTATCTTGCTGGGTATTCTACCTCAGTGTTGATGCTAGAATGAAACCAGTTCCCACCCCTCCAGGACTTTACATCACGGCACAGATCTTCTTTCCTTCTTGTACCTACAGATGTTCTCTTGGTTCTTAGGTCTTCATATGCAAAAATAAGGCAATGATAAGATTCTCGTATGTGACACTTCAAAAGCCTTGCAGTCTGAGTTTGTGTATTAGCCAAAGGGAAGCAATCTTGAGTAGCATAATTATCTTGGATATAGAGCAGTGCATTGAAAATGACCATGCTGAGTGACTCAGTCAGTTAAGCATCCAACTTCGGCTTGGGTCATGATCTCACAGTTCGTGAGTTTGAGCCCTGCGTCGGGCTCTGTGCTGACAGCTCGGAGCCTAGAGCCTGTTTTGGATTCTGTGTCTCCCTCGCTCTCTGCCCCTCCCCCACTTGGGTTCTGTCTGTATCTCTCTCAAAAGTAAATAAACATTTCAAAAAATTAAAAAGGGGCACCTGGGTGGCTCAGTCGCTCAGGTCATGATCTCGCGGTTTGTGAGTTCGAGCCCCGCGTTGGGCTCTGTGCTGACAGCTCAGAGCCTGGAACCTCCTTTGGATTCTGTGTCTCCTCCTTTCTCTGCCCCTCCCCTGCTCATGCTCTGTCTCTCAATAATAAAATAAATGTCAAAAAAAATTTTTTTAATTAAAAAAAGAAAAGAAAATGACCACACTGAGAAGCAGAGGAAGCTCCATGACCACTGCTGGGAGACTGTTCCACACCTTCCATCCTGTGCCAGTGTCACCCCAGAGCCGTTTAAGGATGATTTATACTATGCACGAGTCCATGTTGCTAGAAAATCTGTGGTGTCGCACACAGTTCTCTTACATCTAGATTCTTCTGCTTGGTCTTCAGGGGTTCCCCTTTTCTTCCTGATTCCTCACCATTGGCCTTTAGACACACCTTTGTCCACCGGGGTGTGCTGCTTTCATTCTTTCTTCAAGTTCATTTCTTTCTTGTAAAAAAGAATATAAATGTAAAAGTCCAATGGTCTGCCTTATCCCACCTTAACCATTCTTTATTGGCATCCCTTCAACCGTTAGTCATATATATGTGTGTGGGTATATATGTACATATATATGTGCCTGTAATTTTTATGATTTAATCTGGGACCCATGTGGTGGTTTGCACTTAATATCCTCCATTTTTTTTCTATTATGTTTGTTCTGCATGGAGAAGTCCACTGCGCTCAGATGTCCGCCATGCCCATACCCCTTTTCTGAGGGAACTTGCTATTCCTATAGACTCTGTCAAAAGAAATGCAGCCTTTGCGTTTAGACCACCATGCCTGGTGACTGTCAAACACTGCCATCTTAATCACTATCGGACTGGGCATGAGTGCCTGACGCAAAGGTGGTCAGTCTAGGGTGGATTAGTGTCACGTAGCACTTGGCAGTAAAGCTTTGCCCACTGAGTAGTGGGGGACCAAATCAGTGAGATCCTCTCTTAGAAGGAAGTTTCGGTTGAGATTATAGGGAGGATCAGTACTCAGTAGGGATAGTCCCACACAGTGCCACCTAGAGAAACCGTGGCAAAAGCTCAGAGTGAGTTTAAGGCTTCATAAGCACAGGTCCATAACGTTTGGACTGTGGGCAAACTTTTGTCTACGTGCACATTTATGTTGAGGATAGAGTCCTGAGATTTCTTTCATCTGGTTTTCAAAGGGATCTGTGAATCAACAGATACCAAGATGAGAGGGCGGCGAGATTAGGGGGAGGAGAAGCAGAGTCGGCAAATAGCAGATGAAAATACAGATTGGGGCCTCCTGCTGCTGAGGGGACATAGATAACCTCTTTTTGGACCTGCTTGCCAGTTCTTGAATTATGTTACCCATGAGGCCTTCATCTGGCCTGGATTTCCTCCTCTTCCTGGATAGCCTGGAATCGTCAGGAGCCTGACCCTACATGGGTAAGATTTCTGCCCTCATTTTCCTATGTGCCTCCCTGAAATGTTGTGTTCCCCTCCACCATCAGTACCAGCTACTTACTGGATCACCTGAGCGAATTTCTTTGTTTCTTCAAGGCCAGGTGCCAAACTAAGAAACTTGTCTCCCAGCAGCCTGGATGCTTTAGAGAGGCCAACGGCTGTGCTGTTTCCTTGGGCGCTCCGTGTTGTGGTCAGTACCTGATAGGTGTGTCCACATAAACCATGTGCCCAGCCAAGTTTGAGATGGAGAATAAGACAGGAAAGAGCTGGTAAATTATTCTGTATGAACAGGACCAGATAAATAGTCTTTAATCTTTCCGGTCAGAGAAACATTTTATCCTCTGTTTCTGAGATGTTGTCGGTAAGATTGTGATGGGGAGTTCAAACGAGTAGTTATTTAACCATGTTTGTGCCTGGGCTTGGTGTAGTGAGATAAATTCTATGAGAGAAAGAAAGAAAGGAAGGAAGGGAGAGAGAGAGAGAGAGATAAGAAAGAAAGAAAGAAAGAAAGAAAGAAAAAGAAAGAAAGAAAGAGAAAGAAAGACTGACTTAAAAACGAATGTGAGCAGATGGTAGAGAACGTTACATTATCTGAAGTTTTAAAATACTGGAACAGATTGCTAAGGTTGAGATTTTGTTTTCCCTGAGAATTTTGAAAAACAAAATGATGACAAAACAGATCTTTGTTGTCCCAGAAGATAAAGGACCTTTATCCCTCAGAGACAGAGGGCCGTCTCAACTCTCCTGGCCTAGCTCTATGAGCACTGAGACCGAGGTGGTGCTAATGAGTTTATAGTTTTTCCTGGGTGATGTAACAGTCACTTTTAGAACCTGGAACTACCAAGTTTAACTTAGTTTGAATAGCCATTTTTCCAGGGCTTGTTGCCGCTGACCACATGTGCGGCTAACCCAGGCAAAATTTTCAACTTGGTTTTCAAACCAAATTAGGGTGAAGGATTGAAGCGAGGGAGAGGGCATTGGTGTAGAAAAAATCAAACAGTAGAGAATGTGTATTTTCTTTTTTCACTAATTCCCCAGTGAAGCTTTTCACTAATATTCTTAGGGAACAAAATAAGAAGTTGAAATAATGAAAATTAGAAATGTATAATTCACTGAAACTCACCGGCTGCATTTCTTTGAATTGGAGGTGGAAAAAGTTTTAAAGGGCCTCATGACCACCGTGGTGAGCCAAGTAATGAGAAGTATTAGGAGACTCTGCAAAATAATGCATCCCTTTTCCCCTTTTTTCTTACCGTTTATTTTCTCTTATCTTTGAATTTATTTCCCATGACTTTTGGGTGAACTGAGGAAAACTTCCAAAGGACGTCCTGGGGGTGCTTGTAATGCCTCTGGTATTAGTATGGAATCACATAGATCGTAGCCACATATTTTAGTTAAGAATTTGGAATTAGGCCCAGAGAAGGGACATTTCTGCCTTCTCTGTATTCAGGGTTCTGCATCCTAGTTCAGCACCTTGTAGTTGCACTGCTCTTGGCTCACAAGGGAGAAAAAACAGCATAAGCATGATCAATTTTTTTTCATATTGATTCCTAGAAAGAAGGATCTAGAGAGATTCTAAGTATTTTTATTACTTTACTTTTAAATGTTTATTTATTGTTGAGAGAGAATGTAAGTGAGGGAGGGGCAGAGACGGAGGGACAGAGGATCCAAAGCAGGCTCTGCGGTGATAGCAGCGAGCCCAGTGTGGGGCTCGAACTCACCAACCGCGAGATCATGACCTGAGCTGAGGTCGGACACTCAACCGACTGAGCCACCCAGGCGCCCCTTTTTATTGCTTTCATTCAGCTGAAGTCTGATAAACTCATTCCAAAAGCTTCGTTCAGTCCTTTGTTGAGGTCCGAGTAATAGAGTTGGCGAGCCTTAGATGAGACTCAGGCAGTTTCACCTGTTTTGGGAGCATTAATCCACTTCCGCTTTGGACACCTTGCCACTTGCAGATGTGGCCCCAGGCCCTCACGTAGTATTGTCGGTGAGGTAGGAAGACCAGAGGGCCCACTGCCTTATTGTTACAATTAACAGTCGAATGGTAGACCTTGTTTTTATTTCATTATTTGGAAATACTTTCTAACTTCGAGAAAAGGTGCAAGAATAAAAGTGATAAAAGGATATCCTCATACCCTTCTCTCAGATTCACTTATTGGTAACATTTTACTCCATCTGCTATCCTGTTGTTCTCCCCGCCCCCCGACCATGTACACACAGATACCTGAATGTGTGTGGTTATATAATTTACACGTACATAATACATATTACTTTTTTAACTTTTGTTTTTTTACTTGAAAGTAAGTTGATTATATTATGTGATTTTTTTTAATGTTTAAAGAATTTTAAGTTTCTTTATTTTGGGGGGGGAGGGGCAGAGAGAGAGGAGGACAGAGGATCTGAAGTGGGCTCCGTACTGACGGCCGAGAGCCTGATAATGGGGCTCAAACCCGCGAACTGTGAGATCATGACCTGAGCCGGTCGGATGCTCAACTGACTGAGCCACCCGGGCGCCCCCTATATACATAAGTGTTGTGTAGTTATTCACACAGTTGATTCCTAGACACGCTCCTAGACACAGGCGTTTGCATTGTCACCGTCTCATAGATGAGCAGCCCAGGACACAGACGGCCGGTGGGTGGACAGCTAGTTAGTGCCAGAGAACTCGCCCTCGGGCACACGTAGGCCAGAGCCGCGGCCTGCTGTCCTCTGCGACTGCCCTCGCGGCGCATTTCCAATGTGAAGGCTTCTGCGTAGGTTTTGAAAGCGCTCTGAGTGGCCACGGGTCCTCTGAGTCCGTATCTCAACCCTCCCAAGACCTGCATTTTTCTCCCCCTCGTTTTTATTTTAAAGTCCTGGGTGTGTGTCTTACGGTGGATGGTGACGTAGTTGTCATCACAGACCCGTGTGTGCGGACTTAGTGGTTATTTTTGGTGGCGTGCTTGGCCAGTTGAAGCCTCTGGACGCTGTATCAGTGGTGGCCACCGGGCTGTGCGTGTGCGTGTGCGTGGGCGTCTTCGGCTTCCCACTTGACAGGGAAAATGATGTTGTGGGTTACCAGCTCCAAGAGGTGGAGGGGCTCCTGCATTTTATTGAATATTGTGGACTTGCTTGAAGTCCAGACCTGCTTTCCCAGGTAAAATACGTAAATGTTTCTGAGAAGACCTCTCAGCTCTCCTTAACTGCTGGCGTTTGTTCTCACTTCTGGGGCCGCGAGGATTATAAAGGAGACTGAGTGGAGTGGCTTGTGCAGTTCCAGAATCCCCTTCCTTGAAATGATTATTTCCTGCTTTCTTCTATGTGCTCTTCCCCTTTCCGTTCTCATTCTTTCTTTTCTTTTTTTAATTTTAAAAGTAATTCCTCTTGTGGAAAAGGGAATAAAGGGAGTATTAAAAATAAAAGTTGCTTGCGCTTCTCTCACCCAGAGCTAATCGCTGGTGACGTTTTGCTGTGTGTCCCTAGGCTTTGGTAAATACGCAGACTGTCTTTCTCCCGCATGGTTATTAGGTGATACACGCAATCTTCTTTTCCACCTTTTTCTCACTGGTTTCACGAGTGTTGTCCCATTCTCCTTAAACCTTTTTTGTATACCCCCGATTTTAGGTGACTGCAAGTGTCATAATAATGTGCCGTAATTTACTGAGCATACATTTAAGTTCATTCCACTTGTTTTGTTACAAATAAGGCATGGCAGACATCTTTTTGCATGTATCCTTTTGAGACATTATCGCAGAATTAGTTCTTGTGCACATTCAGTAAGGAATCCATCCGCAGTGTGTCTCTTCCTTGGGGAAATGTTCTCCCGTGGGGAGTAGAAGAAGGCCATCTACCGGAAGCTGCTTAAAATTAGATTTGTAAACATACGCTGGCATATAACGAAGGATACTTCTGTTTCAGGAGGCATAAACCAGTGATTTTCTATTTTAATTTTCCTGTTCCTCTTAAGTTTTTACGTTAAAATTTGATTTGATTGCCATTAGTTCATTTTGTGGATTGATAAAATGTAAGTCAGTCTCCCCATTCCCACCGTTCTCTGGATCTATGTAGGCACTGGTACATTTTGTGCTACCTTTTAGGAGTCAGTAGTGCTGATCTCTTGAGGCTATTTTAATTTCAAGTTAAAGCGCTACAGGTGGCTTTTGTTCCTTCAGTACTTCCAGCCTTAGTTTGCAAGTTCTCAAGAGGATTGTAAGGAAAATGGAATAGCTCAGTGATGTCAGCCCTCTTTGTAATAAGGCAAATAAAAGTTCTCTTTTAAAATTTATTTCTCTTAAGAGGACATTCTGACAGGAAAATGAGGAACACGTCAAACAATATGAAAGTAGGTAATTGTCTTTTGCCATTTTTGTTCCTTTTTTTTTCCTTCTTTAGCTGTATTTCCTCTCAGGCCATCGACAGTGAAGCATTGGCTCTGTCCCGACTTTGTTCCGCTTTTTCCTTTCCACCCCTGAGAAGGGTCACCGAATCTTCCTGCAGATGCACCTTTTCAGCTGTTTGCCTCTGCCCACGGAACCTAAGAACTCTGTCGCTGTGTGTCTAGGGCAGTGTTGTTCCCTGCTTTAATAGCCCCGGCTCTGGCTTGCTTCTCCCTGCCCAGTGCCTTGAATCTGTGATTTATGTGTTCATTTTATCTGTTGATGCCTTCCATGCCCTCCATAAAACTTACCCAACGAAGCCCGTGGCGGTCTAATGCTGATGGCTGGCACGCTACGCTTCGGTACACGTGCATGTCCGTTTTCGTCAGTTTTTTAATGCCAATTTTACTTGTTATTGTAATGATATAACTCAATTGAAAATTAAACCATTGAACGCTGTTTTAAAAAGTAGTTATTTGCATTAAACTTAATTTGAGCACTTTAGATAGATTCAAAGATGAATCATAAAAAAAAAATACTGCCAAATTAGTTGTGGATAAGATAACTAAAAGTGTTTCCAGTAAAAAAAAAAAAAAAAAAATCCATAAAAATCTGGAAAGATTCTCACTTCCTAACCTGTAAGTTCTCACTGTATTTTAAAGAACCAGTGACTGAAAGTCACAGGGATGCCTCCCCGAAGAAAGGGCGTGGTCCTAAATCAAAGAATGGCTGATGTATGCAGTCAAGTGTTGAAGGTATGCGTGTTTATGTGCATTTTCCTCCATACACACTGTAAGGGCATTTTCAGTTAACCTGCCACTACTCCTGCTCACTTGGGGTGTGGTGGCGTTTACTGTAAATTATTCGGTACTATTTATAATTGAAGATACTCAAGCAAATTGTGATTAAGTAGGTCTAACCAGTGGGTATTGCCATAGAGTTCACAAGCCTTCAATCTTGGCGAATGAGTAAGATTAGAGAGTAGTTGGATATGGCTTTGGGCTTGTGCACTTTCATAGTGGCCGTTTAAGTGTTAAAACCGTATTCATTCTCCTCACTCTTCTAGTCCTGCTGGGTCCTAGAGTCTTACTGTTAAACCCCAACCTATGTCCGTGTGTCTGCTCCTTGAGTTGGGTCCTGCTGTTACTGCCTCCTTGCCTAGGTTGCTTTTAGTTTCTGGAACTGTCTTTAAATGACTTGTTCAGGTTGATCTCTGTAGTTTCCATATCTGCCCATCCATAGTCTGGAGGTCAAACCTTGGTTCTGACAGCACCTTTAGAAAGTCACTGTCTTATATGTTTAATTGTGGAAACATGGGAATGTTATCTCTTTCATACACCCTTAAATTCACTATAATAGGATTTTTTTAAGAAGCCTTTTTATTGAGGCATACGACACATACAGAAAAGCACACAAAAGCATAGCACTCCATGAATATCACAGGATAAACATACCCATGGGTCCTCGATGTCTACTGGATATTGAAATTTCTGTCTCTGGCATTTATTCTATAAAGGGCCAGATAGTAAATATTCTAGGTTTACAGGCCATATGGTCTGCCTTTGTAGCAAAAGCAGCCATAAAAAATACATAAACAAATGGGCATGGCTGTGCTCTAGTAAAACTTAATTTATGGACATTGAAAGTCGGATGTCATATAATTTTCATCTGTCATAAAGCAGTATTTTTCTTTTGATTTATTTTCAACCATTAAAAATGTAAGAACCATTCTTAGGTTGTGGGCCATATGTAAATGAACAGCAGGCCAGTTTGGGCCCATGGCCATGATTTGCTGACCCCTACTTTACAGTATGCCACTGCCCTGCTTTTATTTTATGGCCCTGATGATCCAGCCTGTACACATTGAAGTGAACATCATGGTCATCCTCATCATCTAGCACCTGATAGCTGTTCTCCTGTCATCACAAAACCCACTTGTCAGGACAGTTTGCTATGTGAAGTTCAATGATAAATTTACCCTGGTGCCTCTAGAACACATATTCCCAACTTGGGATACAAATTTTAAAATAGCTACATAATTTATATAATTTTAAAAGTACACTATATGACATAATAACCATGAGTTATTCCAGAGTGGTTTACAGACTAAACAGTGGTGATTGTTTGATCACCTCTGTGTACTTTTTTTTAATTTAACTTTTCAGCTATTTAATAGTTTTCAAACGATTCTAAGTTTAGGGATTATATAGTATAGTTTATCAGTCATGAAATACTTCTGTTGTGAGTCCTTTTTAATACTGTAAAAAACTATTTATCATCACCCATATGGTAATATCTCAGAAGAAACAAGTGTTTAATTCAGCCCACGTTTACTAGACCTCCTTTGAATGAGGCACTTTGAAGATCTTCAGTGAGTAAGTCACTCCGCTGGTCCTGATGAGGTAGATCTAGGCCCTGTCTGCACATAGCTTTTTGACAGAGTAAACACTTGCAAACGATCCTGCGAGATCAAATGTGGTTGGTTCTACAAGAAAGGGACAGAATGCCGTGGAGTGTGCACAGGTGCATGGTAGAGAAAAGTATGTATTTATCGAATCTGATTTTCCCTCCAAATTTTGAAAACTTCACACCTGCAGAAAAGTTGAAAGAACAGTACGGTAAACACCTGGACACCTTCACCTAGAGCCACCAGTGATCAGCATCTTACCACTTCATCTCTTTGTATACATCTATAATTTTCCATGTGTATGTATTTTTCTGCTAAGCTATGTTAAAGTTAGTTTCAGAGATCATGACAGTCATCCTAAGTGTTTCAGCACGGGTTTCCTAAGGACAAGGATACTCTTGTACTAAACCATGTACCGTGATCATGCTCAAGAAATTTAATATTCTTGAAACAATACAATCAAATGTGAAATTAATATTCACATTTCCCGGTTGTCCCAATAATACTCTTTCTTTCTCTCAATCAGGGATCTTATTAAAAGACTATAGATTTCATTCCGTTTTATGGGTTTTTTTTTTTTTTAAAGTTTATTTTGAGAGAGAGAGAGAGAGAGCACGTGAGTGAACAGGGGAGGAGCGGAGAGAGAGGGAGAAAATTAAAAGCCACAGAGCCCGATGCCTGGCTTGAACTCCCAAACCATGAGATCATGACCTGAGCCAAAACCAAGAGTCAGATGCTAACTGACTGAGCCACCCAGGCGTCCCTGGTTTTTTTTTTTTTTTTTTTTTTTTTTTTTAAGTATCATTTACTCTGGAACTGTAACTTTGCTTTTTTGTTGTTGTTGCTTTTACAACATTGACATTTTTGAAGAGTTCAGTGTCTCGTAAATGTCTCATAATTTGGATTTGTCATTATTTCTTCACAATTTTATCCAGGTAAAACTTTTTAGTGCAAATACTACTGAGGTGATGCTGTGTCAGTATCACAAGTCCATCTGTCTGTAGAGCTGCCTTTTCCCCTTTGCAGTTCGTGAGTAATCTGTGGGGTCATAGAGACTATGGAATCCTGTTCCCCCAACCTTTTACCCAGGGGTAGAATCTTTTTCACAATTTCTTATGATCGGTAGGATTTAGTTTAGTTTTTTTTTAAATTTTTTTAATGTTTACTTATTTTTGAGACAGACAGAGACAGAATGTGAGCGGGCTAGGGGCAGAGAGAGAGGGAGACACAGAATCCGAAGCAGCCTCCAGGCTCCGAGCTGTCGGCACAGAGCCCGACGCGGGGCTCGAACTCAGGAGCCGTGAGATCATGCCCTGAGCTGAAGTCAGATGCTCAACTGACTGAGCCACCCAGGCACGCCGGGATTTAGTTTTTTTAATTAAAAAAAAATTTTTTTTAATGTTTATTTTTGAGACAGAGACCGAGCATGAATGGGGGAGGGTCGGAAAGAGAGAGGGAGACACAGAATCTGAAACAGGCTCCCGGCTCTGAGCTGTCAGCACAGAGCCCTATGCGGGGCTTGAACTCACGAACCACAAGATCATGACCTGAGCCGAAGTCAGACGCTTAACCGACTGAGCCACCCAGGCGCCCCAGTTTTTTTAATTTTTAAAAAAATGTTTATTTATTTTTGAGAGAGAGAGTGTACGTGCACGTGAGTGGGGGAGTGGCAGGGTGGGGAGGGGAGAGAGGCTCTGAAGCGGGTCTGTGTTAACAGCAGAGAGCCCCATGCGGGGCTTGAACTCACAAACTGTGAGATCATGACCTGAGCCGAGGTCAGATGCTTAACCATCTGAGCCACTCAGGTGCTCCTGAACAGTAGGATTTTTAAAACATAATTCCATAATTCCAGTTGTTTGTAAACATCTTCGATTTAAACATGCGTTTTGTTAATGAAATACTATTGAAAGTTGGACTACAAATATATTTTTAAATAGAATTTAAACATTAATTACCATTTCATTAGGAGAAAGCAGTTAAGGTCAAGTTTCCAAAGACAAAGAGCTGAGTTCAAATCTTGGTTACATGCCTTATTGTATGTACAGACTTTCTAAGCCTCAGTGTCTCCATCTGTAAAATGGGAATAATCATCACTACTCCTTATAGGATGATTGTAAGGATTAATGAGGCAGTATGTGTAGTGCTTGGTGTAGTGCCCAGCCCATAGTCACCACTCAGTAAAGATTAGCTTATTGTCATGATTTTTACTAATACCAACATTATTTATTTAGTTATACACGCAGACATAATTTTTACTAAAAACTGGTGACTTCAAGTTATACAAAGAAAAAACATTTCTTTATTTAGTTCTTTTACCCAAATTTGATCTGAAAATATAATTAATTTCCTTTTTCCTAATGCATTTGATTTAGTTTTTAGACATTTCTTAAATATGCCTTTCAGTTAAGGGTAGATATTTTACTAAAAGTGCTTTGGAAAGATGACGTTTAATTCTGTCTTATGTGATTCTTTGCATTCATCTTGTAAGTGCCTCGTGCTGTTATTATGGGAAGGAAGCTTAGAGACTATACTGTTCCCCAAAACTACGGTTAAATAATTGGATGGAAGCTTAATTCATTTAGTGATAGATTGTCGAATCTATAGCCCAGAAATACACAGTGATGTCAGAGGATAGTGAAAACTTGAATAAACAGTCTCTATGAGGATGAAATGAAATCAGCGGGCATAGACATCATTAGCAACTAGAATTATATCCGAAGCTCTCAGGGGCCAACTGAAATTGACTCTCACTGGCCAAACTATGGCCAGTTTGAACATCAGAAAGGATAACTGTAGTGGATTGAAACACCTTAAGTATCTCTATCCCTGTGAGCTCGTACCGATACAGAAGAATCATTGCTGGAGTGTGTGCTGTGGTCCACGTTGTATTACCCAGAGGCTGCGTCCCCAGAAGCCTACAGCCTGCCTGTGGATTGACAGCTTCTAAACAATCCTCAGTGCTTCACACTTTCAGGCTCAAAACCATACCAATATCATAATCCCAGGCTCTGTCGAATAGTAACTTGTCAAAATAATACTTTCCCACATCTGGAAATTGTGGATTTCGGCTTTAATTTTTATTCTGTTCCCAGAGAGTTCTGACATGGTAAACTGACAAGATGATTATACTGTTTCGATTACACCAAACTGTTATTGGGTAGAGAGGTGATGATTGGCTCCTTAAAAATTTTAGGATGGGGGCGTCTGGGTGGCTCAGTCGGTTGAGCATCTGACTTCAGCTCAGGTCATGATCTCGCAGTTTGTGAGTTCGAGCCCCACGTCAGGCTCTGTGCTGACAGCTTGGAGCCTGGAGCCTGCTTCAGATTCTGTGTCTCCCTCTCTCTCTGCCCCTCCCTCACTCACACTCTGTTTCTCTCTCTCTCTCAAAAATAAAATAAAAACATAAAAAAAATTTAAAAAAATTTTTAGGATAATGTATTTCTTGTATGAAGTGAAAGTAGGGGAGCTTTTTTTAATGGTTTAACCATTGAACACTTTGCTTTTATATACATATATTTTAAAATTGAATTCTAGGGGTGCCTGGGTGGCTCAGTCGGTTAAGTGTCCAACTTCGGCTCAGGTCATGATCTCACAGTTCGTGGTTTTGAACTCCACATCGGGCTCCGTGCTGATAGCTCGGAGCTCGGAGCCTGGAGCTTGCTTCGGATTCTGTGTTTCCCCTTCTCTCTGCCCCTCCCCCACTCGTGCTCTGTCTCTTCCTCTCTCTCAAAAGTGAATAAACATCAAAAGAAATTTAAAAAATAACAATAAAATAAAATTGAGTTCTAAATAACACTTTCAGACCCTACATGAAAATGTGAAAAATTCTTAATACGTCATAAAGATTTTTTTGTATTTGGTGCATAGATGGTTTTGTCATGGGCAAAATAATGGATAAAATTGTAGCATTTATAAGGACATTAATGATTGCTGTGATCTTGGGGAGCTGTATAACTCTAAATTTTATTCTAGTGACATGGTTGAGTTTGGACCAGTGTGATATTTTAGGCTGGATGTCTTAGAAGAAATGCAGACATGAGGGTTCGCAAGTTGGCACCCAAGATTATTGGGTGTTTGTGACATAAGAAATCATTCACAATAACTTATCTACAGTTCTATGACTGGACTTGATTTGCTCACCCCGTCAAATACTAAGTTAAAAGTCGTTGTGTTCATCATAATTCTATAACTGATCATGTAGAACAGGAGGAAGTAACCTACCAGATATGTTCTGAGCTTGCTGAAGTGTGGGCACTTCAGCTGTCACATTGACCTTCTACCAAGTACTTCCTTACACAGACACACAGAATACTGATGACATCCAAGGGGACAGGATGTAAATTCTACCCGCCCTCCTACCGCTACAGCGGGGAGGGGAAAGGTTATCCTCAGACTTGAGGCGTTTAAGTCATTTGTGATGAATTTTCCATCAGGCAGAAAAAAAGGAATGATTACCAAAGATCACACCCTGGGGATAAATATGAGGTTATAGCTAACTTCTTATTTCCCTCAGGGGTGTAATTAAACAGACTTTTACGATTAAGGTTTTCAGGCATTGAAAAATGTTTACTGGAAAAAAGTAATAGCTTCAGTTAGAGACACGATCAGTCAGATACAGCTTACTGACGTTATTAAAGCTGTGTATTTGTGGTGAATTGCTGTTAGCATTTGTTTGACTCAAGGCATATCAACTTAAAGAATGTTGGAAAAATACTGCTGGTTGTATGTTTCTAATGGGTCCAGATTCTAAATGATTCTGATTAGGCAAATCTTCATAAACAGGAACATAGGACTTTGCTGACACACCGTAGGTGTTCATACTTCTGTCTGGCTGTACCTTGGGAATTTTAACAGAAAAAAGAATATTAAGATTGAGCTTATGATCTTGCCTTTACCAGTCATTGGCCTTAAGTCACTTAACTTCTCTGTCCCCCTTCCCTTTTTAAATATTAAAGTGAAACTGGATACTGACTCGGGAGGTCTACAGCCCTTCTAGTTTTAAAATGATCTGATTGCCTATTTTAAGAAACACAATTTGACACATTCAGTTTAATTTAATACATATTCAATATGTATTTATTGAGAACTCAGTCCATATAAGGAATTCTGCCTAGGCACAAGGAATGCAAAGAAATGATGTACTCCCAGCTCTCCAGAAACTCCCAAGTTGAGGTTGGGGAAGGGAGGTGGGAGGTTGCAGAAGTAAGAGAAACAGCACGTAAACAGACCACTCCAGTAGCTTCGTATTAAGTTCTAGAAAAAACTTCTGTACAAACTCAGATACCCGCTAAAGACACCAGCCCTGACACTCCCGGTCTAAATTAGGTCTCCCTGTTGTACTCTCTGAGTGCTTTTTCTTCACAGTGTTTGCCACACTTTGTAATGATATGTTTCTGTGTGATTATTTTCTTAAAGTCCTCTCCCTTTGTAGACTAGGAGTTCCCTGAGAACTGAAACTCGTGAGTGTTGTTATTCACCATGGCATGCCCAAGACCTTACCTTAGAGCCTGGCAGATGGTAGGCATTTAATAATAACCCGTTGACTTGCAGGAAAGAGAGCGTGTGGGATGATTCTGTCCGGGGGTGAGAGCAGTTGGTGGTGAGGTGAAGCAGAGTCCGAGGAGAGCTTGGCAGAGAAAGAGTAGACAGCACTTAGCCACTGGAGGCATTTAGACCCAAGTGAGTAGTCCTCCTGGTGCCTAGATGTGAGTACCCTGCGGTGAGTGTGCCCAGATAAGCAAGCAGGCTGAAAGCACATCTTGTGCCATTCACTCAGGGTGCGTGATGTCGCTAAACCAGGGAGCGAGAAGTCTGTGCGTCCGTATACATGTTGTGGGTGTAGATTGATACACCCGTGAGTGTAGTACTGTCCTTGTGCAAACACATTTAGGACCTGTTGTCATTGGTAAAATCCATACTCATTTAAAAGCATTCATGAATTTGTAGTGGCTTTTTATCTTATGTTATTTCTCATCTGCTTTAACTAAAATTACAATACTATCTTATAAAGGCCTGTGACTTTTTTGTTTTTTTTTTTTTTTACCTTAAAAAGGATTATCCTACTTTGCTATACATATTGGAGCGCCAGTAAGGGGCTTTAAATGGGGCATTTATACAGTCAGTTCTCTCTGTTGGCAGTAGGAGGATGGATTCAGAGCAGGAGAACTTGAAATCAGTCCCTCTCGCTGTGGTCCAGGTAAGGACATCTCCGCCTACGGTAGGGACAGAACCAGTGACTCTCCGTGCCGCTTCTCACGCAACAGCCTGAAACCCGACAAAGCAAACGTCTATCCTGATTGTTCTTCCTAGTATGGTGAAGGCCAAATTTAATATACACACACATACACGATATTCACATGAATATTTGATCTTTAACAGAAATTAAAGCAGCTTTGGATTTCACCTTTTCGTTTTCTCTTATATTATTTTCTCTGTCTTCGTCTTTCATTCTCTTTTTTTCTTCATCCTTTTCAACTTATGACCCTTCAGTTTGAAATTAAATTTGGGCTGTAAGTTGACTCCCTGAATCTTTTCTTCACAAGCCTTCTTTGTATTTTCTAGAAGAAAAAAGATTAACCCAGGGTTTCCAAAATAAAAGCAAAGAT
Organism: Panthera uncia; assembly: GCF_023721935.1. Classification (NCBI taxonomy): domain Eukaryota; kingdom Metazoa; phylum Chordata; class Mammalia; order Carnivora; family Felidae; genus Panthera; species Panthera uncia. The sequence continues at coordinate 75,342,996 of NC_064818.1, read as the reverse complement.
TGTGATTAAAACTGAATTAGAATCTTTATTCTCTATTATTCACTAATAGTAAAACAAATAGCCCAGTCTTAAGGAAGCTTTAAAGTAAGTCCTGGAGCCTTTGCAAACTCTTGGATTTTAATTAAAGAAACACAGAATACCATCACTTTCTGTTTGTCAGTGGGAAAAATATGTATTTTTAAATTTTCAAAGCTTAGCCCAGCAGCACATGGAGTACATCTGTTGGCTCTCAGAACTCAGGGAACACAAATGGATTCAGATGTTTAGGCCCTTTGTCTTCACTGGTCTCCGCTCACCTCGCCAACTGAGCGTGGCACAATCCAAACACAGTTTCTGAAAACAGAGCAGCTAGAGTTACTTCTCAAGCACTCTCTTGGGGACTGATAAAGTCAATCTCTGTTTATGTAATGAAATCAGGGAGCAAGGGGTCTGCTGTAGTGCTTTGTGGATGGGATTGCATTGGTGTTGTCTTTCAGGGAAAAGACTGGATTTAATAAGCCCTTGTTCTTACTCGTTTTCTGTGTAGGTACAGCCCACTCTAATGGATTATTTTGAGCTATTTTTGTTTATGTAGTGTTAGAGCTTCTCTTTAAGCAATTGGTTTTAGTAAAATAAATAGGTTTATTGTAGAAACATAGGATACTGATATCACCTTTACCTGATAAAAAGACTTAAATGTCTGGTAACTTACTTCTTCTTTGTTCAGTGCTACTAGGGTTTACTGTGTGTGTGTGTGTGTGTGTGTGTGTGTGTGTGTGTAAGTAATACTGCCTTTTTAGTGTTCTTACATTTTAATTTAAGTTGAACTTTTAAAATAAACTCTGCTGGTTTATCCTCTCCTCAAATACTTGCAAAATCCTTCGTATTTTTCAAAATATTTATAAAGTATTTTTGAGAGTGAAATCTCATAAAGATCTTTGCTTCAGGACCAGAGTTCAAAGGAAAGTCCGTTTGGTTTTAATTTGAAAACTGTAAAAACAAAATACCCTCAAAATGGCAGGGTGTGAATTGGTAACTTCAATTTTATTGCAATCTGCCAAGCCCATCCCCAGATGTTTCCAATTAAAAGCCAAGAATGCTAACTTGGGTGAATATCATATGAAAGCATTTCTTTACTTTTCTCTGATTTTTTTTTTCTGAGAAAAATAACAGTCTCAATTCCTTTAACTTTAATTAAAGAAATAATTTCTCGTTTGCATGTTGTTTAAATTCGTACAAAGACAATGTAACATTCAAAGAGAATTCTTACATGTCAGATTTGCAAACGTGTAGTCCCGAATGCATAGAGGTTCATATATGTCGTCTTATAAAGGTGAAGTGAAAAGGCTTCTAAAAGATGTTGGAGCCCTTTAAAAGAAAATAATGTATTTCTGGATTTGCTATAATCAAAGAGTATACCTTTTAATACCCCACATTTATTTAAAAGGGGTGGTTAGTAATAAGCTTTTATTTTTGATCAGTTGTACATTGAATTGTAAGAAGTCCTTCTGTAGGAATCTAAGGTGTGATAAGATAAACCGGAATGTTATTTTGAAGCTGTCAATTTCATAATATTTCTCTAGATAATACTAAGTTACATTAGGATCCATACATGAGCTTGAAAGTTACTTCGAATATGTCATTCCATATTAAGAAAGATATACGCTGGCAATAAATTTGAATTTATGGAAACTGGCATTCGTTCAGAGAAAAGATGGAATTGATCTTTATAACTAACCTAACATTTTGAGTGTAAAGCTGAAGAGACATTGATTTTTGAAGCATCCACAAGCCACAGACACAGGACCACATACTACTAATCTGTGGAACCGAAACGGTTTCCCATCACATTTCCTATTTGGTGAAATTTTGACGGACATGTATTTGGGGGCTCAGGAAGGAGACAGCCATGTGGGTCTTGGGTCTGTTTTTGCTTTTGGTAAGTGCCTGACTTTTTTTCCAAACATGGTACCACTCAGACTTGGACATGCTACAGAAGGGACCTCTTCTGAGGAGTCTCCCAAGAAAGCTGGTTGTCTCCGCCTTGTGTTTGACCTGCAGCTTGTTTATAGTCCTTGTTGCTGTGCCAGGTATCACAGCCACATCGCAGCTCTTTGTCCTTCCATGGCACCTTGTACCTACCACCCTGCATTTGCCCCTGGCTACACAAGTCACGGGATCCCATGCCTCCCTTTTCCCCAGCTGATCATGAGTGCCTCGCGAGGCTCATTCCATCTTTCCACCCTTGATGACAAGCAGAGTCCTGTTCATGTTGGACTCAGTTGTGATTTTAAGGTTTTGGGAAGTTATTTTGAAAATACTTTTGGGGCGCCTGGGTGGCTCAGTCGGTTAAGCCTCCGACCTCGACTCGGGTCATGATCTCATGGTTCATGAATTCGAGCCCCATCCCATGTCAGGCTCTGTGCTGACAGCTCAGAGCCTGGAGCCTGCTTTGGATTCTGTGTCTCCCTTGCTCCCTGCCCCTTCCCCACTCATGCTCTGTCTCTCTCAAAAGTAAATATGAAAAGAGAGAAAATACTTTTTAACAATTGCGAATATCTTAGCATTTAGGTATAGAAAGAGAAAGGGGATCAGGAGTCTAGGTCTGAGTTCATTGCTACCATTACAGGACCTTCCTGTTTCATCTGCACAGTAGAAACAGCATCTGTTTTCATTACCTTTGTCATTTATTCGGAGATTTAGCTCCTGGGATGTGCAGAGTCATTACGGAGGCTGTGCTTAAACGCTGGGGGAGCTTGTTGTTCATGTTCTTTAAAAAAATTTTTTTTTAATGTTTATTTTTATTTTTGAGAGAGACAGAGACAGAATGCGAACGGGTTAGGGGCAGAGAGAGAGGGAGACACAGAATCTGAAGCAGGCTCCAGGCTGTCAGCACAAGGCCCGACGCGGGGCTCGAACTCACGAGCTGTGAGATCATGACCTGAGCTGAAGTCGGACGCTCAACCGACTGAGCCACCCAGGCGCCCCGACATTGTTCATGCTCTTGTCGTCACCAGAGTGACACTGCTGAACTCGGCACAGACGAGGAGGTCTTTTCTCAGGTCATGTCTCCCCCTCCTTTTTCCTAAGATGAAACTTAACAAGCTATGCATTTTTTAAAAAAAGACAGTGTATACCAGTAAAATAAGGAAAGGAATATTTTCAGCTCTGAGGGGGAAAAAGCTAAATTGACGCGAACTAGAAGTTTCTGACGTTCTCAAGTATGACAACCGCCGTTTAGATTTCAGTGACTCTTCTAGATCCTGTCGTGATCATGTACTTTTTAGTATCCAGTGGTAATTCACAGAACTCCTAAAGGTTGGGAACTGTTTCTGTACAGTAAAAATGCAGTGAAGCTGCCTCATAAATACAAGTTGAGCAGACACTGGTCGATTCCTATGTGTAAGAAGGGCGTATTCAAAGTGACGTCTGTGTTCCGAGAAGGAAGTAGAAAAGGCCTCCGGGCCGAGTGTCCTGCATTCATCCAGCCAGCAGTCAGCTGATGAGTAGGTTTGGGGATACGTCAGTGAAAAAATCAGACTAAAACTCCTGACCCTGCAAGGAGTTTCCTATGGATCTAATAAGTAAGTAGGAGGAAGAGTGTTAAAAGGCGGTAAGTCCTACGGAAGAAAATAGGAGGGAGAGGTGGGCTTCATTGAGAAGGTGGCACTGGAGCAAAAACTTAAAGTGGATGACAGTCTTGGGAATATCTGTAAGACCAGCAGAGAAAACAGCCAGAAGCCTGAGGTGGGAGCAACCAGGAAGCCAGTGCAGCCAGAGTGGAATGACGAAGGAAGGAAAAAGTCGTAGAAGACAAGCCGGAAGGGTAACATGGGTCACATCACTTAGGGCCTCGTAGGCAGTGCTGTGGCTTTGGGTTTTGCTCTGCCTCTAACAGAAGTGTGGCAGCGTGAACAAATACTCCCCATTTTAAAATGGATTGTCAGTAGAGTTAATGGTTGCCAGGGCCTTAGTGAGGGAGAAGGGACTGCTAATGGGTAGAGAGCTTTTTTTTTTTTTAAAGAATGATAAAAACGTTATGGGATCAGGTAGTGGTGTTGATTGCACAACCTTGCAAAATACGCGAAGCACAATGAACTGTACACCTTAAAAAGGTGAATTTTATGGTATGTGCATTGCATCTCAAAAAAAAATTACAAAAAGTGGTCGATTGCCAGCGCTGGCTAGAACCGTTTTTTTTTTTTTTTTTTTTTTTTCTCCATCTGCCTAATGTAGATTTTACGTTTAAAGATCCAGGTTTTGGGAGCGCCTGGGTGGCTCAGTTGGTTGAGCGTCCAACTTTGGCTCAGGTCATGATCTTGTGGTTGATGAGTTTGAGCCCCACATCGGTCTCTGTGCTGACAGCCTGGAGCCTGCTGTGGATTCTGTGTCTCCCTCTCTCTCGGTCTCAAAAATAAGTAAACATTAAAAAAAAATGAAGATCCAGGTTTTTAGGGGCACCTGGGTGGCTCAGTCAGTTAAGCACCCGACTCTTGATTTCAGCTCAGGTCATGATCTCGCATTTTGTGAATTTGAGTCCCACATTGGGCTCTGCACTGACATCGCAGAGCCTGCTTCGGACTCTCTTTCTCTCTGCCTCTCCCCAGCTCTTGCACACATGTGCTTGCTCTCTAAATAAATAAATAAACAAACAAACAAACAAACAAACATTTCTTTAAAAAAAAAAAAAAGATCCATGTTTTTAACTAGTTATACCTTAAGGGAAAGTCTTAGTGTTCTTGGCTGTGTTTTCATTAGAAGTAAAGGATGTTCGTCTGTTTTAAAGTATCCTTGCTGAAATTGTTAACAATTGTGAAATCAGATTATTCCAGACACCCTTTTTATATGCACTTTACATACCTGTGTGACTCTTACTTGGTAAGAAATGATAGCAAGATGTTTTTAACCTCTGGTTAGCAAAATGAATGTAATTCTTAGGTCGACTTTTGTTTAATACATTTTGCTACACTAAGATAGTCTCCATACAGTTTATTTTGTGAGTCATCTACAGGCTAGAAAATTAGATCAATATGATAATGTTCTTCAAATTATGGTCTAAAGCATGCAAGTGAAAAGAATACCTGTTTGTTCTATTGACCAAAACCCAAAATTGAATGCCTCTTATTCCAAAAGAAGCAGTTATTTTTAATAGAAATAGAACAGGAAATGTATTTACCACCCCCACTCCCACCCCCGTTTTAGCTTTAACTTTGGAATTTCCTTGAATTTCAATCTATGACAGCCTAGTAAAGTTGACTGAAATATTATGACCATATCCTAATTTTTTCTCTTCTTTTAGTGGGGTTGTATAAGCATAGTTTGGGTTTTACCAATAGTCTAAGTGGTTTTCTTTAAATGAAATGAAATCATTGAATACAGTCATGGAATGGAACATTGATTATTGCTGAGCACTCCAAGCAAAACATTCACTCTTCTGTGATAACTCAAAATGTAGAGGCCCTCAGTTTGTTTCGTGTTCCTTTTTGTTGTCTGCCCTAAAATGGTTTATAACCAGCTGCAGAAGTGATTTCTGTTGGTGAAGCTGTAGGTCAGAGGTCACCGAACTTGCTTCCCTTTGAGGACTTTGACCGGAGTGGTTGTCCCTCCCAGAAATGTGTAATTAATAATGAGGACTAGGCCTTCCCTCCTCTAAATTTGGGCTTCTTAGAAGATAGCTTTTACGTTGCCCAGGCTTCTTGAAGTGCGTCATCTGGAGCCTCCCCTCCTGGAATCGGTGCCTTTGCCGGCCCCTGGGGCCCTGTCCTTGTCAGATGGTGGTCGTGAGATGGGGTGGTCGTGAGATGATGGGGTGGTCGTGAGACGGGGCGGTTGTGAGATGGGGCGTGGTGATTCTGGGGCTCCTCTTCTGAAATTGTACATCAGATTGCAGGAACGCTCAGAAAAATTGTGAGATAAGCCCTGTCAGACCAATTACGTTTTCAGAATTTCGAGTACTTGAGAAATCTATGGTAACTCTGATTTCTTTTTCTTTGCAAAGAGTCTGCACCCTAGGAGAGGATTAATCTGCTTTCGCCTCATTGTTCCAGTATGAATGAACGTACTTAGGGGCTGATTAAATATTTTTTCTTCTGACTACAGGAAAGTATGTCCAAATCCTTAAGTAATTACATTCTTAACACAGACATTTCTCATTTTCTCACACTAGCTGCAAAGGCAGGGCAGATTCCAGGCCCTTGCGTTTCTCATTTGTGTGACGGTGACTTTCAGTGGAGCTTTAAGTACTTCCCTCGCCTCACTCTCAACCAGCTAATGTTAGAAATGTTAGAAAGCGTAATGTTTCAAAGTGGTTTATTTCATAAAACTCTTTGTATTCTTTGGTGGCTCAGGAGAATAGCTGCCGCAAAGCCCTGAGATAAGCCTACGCTTTGGAGAAAAATGATGTCTTCACCTAATCTAAACACTTGATTTCGGATGATGAGCAGAAGTCAAAATGTATTCATTTGTGACTCTTCAGCGAGATAAATGAAGTATTTAAAGAGTTAAAAAGAAACTGTCCGACCCGCTGTTGTGAGCAAGTATTGCCTGAAAAGAACGTGACATTTTAGAAACCCTGACCCCCTGCACTCAATCCTACTTGCTATAACCTGGCGTGCGCTTCATCTTTGTCCTGGTCTGTCGCTACCGGGAGATGGTGAGTTACCTAGAGGCACTCGTTTGTTCACCATTCTGCTCCCAGCCACCCAGCGTCTGCCGCACAGTGAGGATTCGTTTCGTGGTCAGTGACTGTTTTTGAATGTCACTGTCATCGTTAAAGGCAGACATTGGGTTCAGGTGTCTGTGGATGAATCTGCATCTGTTTTTTTACTAGACATTCTTGGGGTTCTCTGCTTCTGTGTCCCTCCATCACAACAGACAAGATACACCATAACATTTTTATTCCTGTTTCCTTGTTCATATTGGTAATATTTTTGTACTAAGTACAGAATTTTATTTTATTTTATTTATTTTTTAAGATTCTGTCTTTTAAGTAATCTCTACGGTACCCGACGTGGGGCTTGAACTCAAAACCCTGAGATCAAGGGTCACACGCTCTACTGACTGAGCCAGTCGGGCGCCCTGCCCCCTAAATACAGAATTTTAGAAAAATTACACAAGAAGAGCCGGGAAATTCTGCACATGTGAAGAGCAGTCGTAGGGGGATGGTTAGATCTACTAGAGATTAAAATACAATATCAAGCTTTAATAGTTAAAACTGTGTGGCATTGGTACATGAATAGACAGATAGTGTCTAAATAAATAGGAAGTGCTGAAAGAGATCTAAATATATATGGAAATTTAGTAAGTTATCAAAAAGGCGTTTAAATCAGCGGGGGAAACAACGGTTCTAAAATGATGTTGAGGCCACTTGGTAAACATCTGAAAGAAATTAGGTTAGATCCTTTTCTTATACCTTACACCAAAATAAATTCCAGATGGAGCATACATGTGAATGTAAAATTATGAAACCATAAAAGCACTGAAAAGAACATGTAAATGTTTTTATAATATTTGAGTGACAGTGACTTTTTAAAATTATATTGCAAAACTTAGACACTGTTTTAACAAATGATATGTTTGACCACTTATCAGATTTCCACATGGTGAAAGAAAATACCATACAGAGTCAAAAGATAGATAAGCTAGGGAAGTACAACATATTTTGCAAACCAAGGGTGAATTTCTTTAATATATAAAGAGTTTTTCAAATAACAAAACCAGAAATCTAACAACAGAGGGGGCCAACTTTATGGAAAAGGAAATGCAAATCCTTTCAACTTATGGAATGCTATGTAATGCAAATTCAAACCACAATGAAATGCCATTTCTCAGATTGGCAGAGATTGAAAGTTTTGATTATAGGCTGTGTTGGTAAGGATTTGAGGAAGTTAGCACTGTGTACATATGTTGCTGATGGAAATGTAAAATGGCACAACTTCAGTGGAAAATAGTTTTGGGCTAATAAAACATAAAAACCCTTACAGCCATCAATTCCAATTCAAGGAATTTATCCTGGACATATTCACAGATGATACATGTCCAAGAATGTATTTTCCCAAATGGTTCTACCGTTTTAAACCAACAATATCCAAGTTCTACATAGTCCAGATCCTTGCCAAAACTTGTTATTCAGTTTAAAATTAATGGCTTAGTGCTCGCTTCGGCAGCACATATACTAAAATTAATGGCTTAATTTTAGCCATTCTGGTGGTTATGCAGTGGTATGTTATTATGGTTTTAATGGCATTTCTGGTAACTGATACTGAATATGTTTTCAGGTACTTACTAAACATTCATTTATATTCATATATATTTGGTGCCTTTTTAAAAATGATTTTTTTATTCTTGAGTTGTTAAATTTTTGATACGTTTTAGATACAACTATGTTTTCTAATATATGTTTTGTTAATATTTTCTTAGTCTTTCGCTTGCCTATTTCTTCTTTTTTTTTTTAATGTTTATTTTTGAGAGAGTGTGAGCAAGGGAGGGGAAGAGACGGGGGGAGACACAGAATCCGAAGCAGGCTCCAGGCCCCGAGCTGTCAGCACAGAGCCCGACGCGGGGCATGAACTCACCAACCGTGAGATCATGACGTGAGCCAAAGTCAGACGCTGAACTGACTGAGCCACCCAGGCGCCCTGCTCCCTATTTATTTTCTTAATTTTTTAATGCAGTATATAATGGTCATGAAGTCCAGCTCATTAGTGTTGTTGTTGTTTTTATTAAAAAAATTTTTTTTAACGTTTATTTATTTTTGAGACAGAGAGAGACAGAGCATGAACAGGGGAGGAGCAGAGAGAGAGGGAGACACAGAATCTGAAACAGGCTCCAGGCTCTGAGCTGTCAGCACAGAGCCCAACGCGGGGCTCGAACTCACGGACCGTGAGATCATGACCTGAGCCGAAGTCAGACGCTTAACCGACCGAGCCACCCAGCGCCCCTGTTGTTGTTTTTAATGGTTTATGCTTTTTGTGCACTAAGAAATCTTTGTATACTGCAAGGTGAAGAAAATTTACTCCTTTTTTCTTTTTCTGTAGAACTATGCTTAGCTTTTTAAACTTAGCTTTTTCCTCCTCATCAGGCTTTCAAAATGGTCTATGACCCAAAAGGAAAATAAAAAAGGTTTAGACCCAGTGCTTTTAGACTGCTGGTTTTTCAGATTTGTTAATAAGGACATTGTCATATCATGCTGCTGCTTTCCACCAAGAAAACACTTTCTGAATGAATCTTGCTTTTAACAAGATAGGTATCATTGAATATTGGGCTTTATTGCACCTGCTAATTATTCATTCATCTCAAATAATCCTGTGTTGTGAATTTTCATGTTGGACGAATATATGCACCACCTGGAGAGCTGCCCCTATGGATGACGTTGCCCGTGCCAGGGCGGTGAGGCATCAGCAGGGCAGTGAACAGTCTGGAAAAAGCAGGGTCACAGACCTGAGTTCTGGTCTTCCTCCTGTCCAGCAAGCATTCCCATTTCATCCAGAATAGAGTTCAAAACTTGAATTCTGAGGCTTCACAGAATCTGGTCCCAACCTACCTCTCCATTTCTGCAATGCCCCGCTATTTCCTGTTCCTCAGGGTGATCTTGCAACTCTGCGTCTCTGTTTTTACTGTTCCCTTCTTCTAGATTGTTCTCATTCCTTTTCATCCTGCCCTGGACTTAACTCCAGTCAGTCTGTTAAATCCGCAATAAAACTCCATATCCTTCTTGAACTCTCTCCCGGCTTCTCAAGAAGAAACTAGTTTGCACACACTCTCTCTGTACGGTCTCCCCCATTAGCTTGCGGACTTCTGACTGCTTCGAATACTGGGGGGTGTGGTGTTTCTTGTACGTCTGAGTGGGGCTTCATACAGTGACCACGTGGCGGGCCGGTTACAGAGCGCCGGTCTGTCATAAAGGTATGTGACAGTGTGGAGCCCATAACAGCGGTATTCTTTGTAGAGCGTTTGGCATTCGATAGTGTTTTTCAAACTCTGAAATTGTGACCCATTTGCCGTTCATAAAAGCATTTTTTATGGCTCAGGAGCATCATTAAAAAAACCAAAATGGAGTAGGTTAGGAAATAAAAGATTACATAACACGGGTAAGCGTTCTGTTGTACCAAACAGAATTGGGAGACACCGCACTGGATTTTAACCTCTATAATGAGTTTTGAAGTTTGCAATTTTAGAGAAGAGATTTTTGGAATTTTTAACTAACTTTGGTACTCCTGAAATTTTTCACTAAATGATTTCACATAATTTGTACCTGTGGGCAAATGATTTTTTTTTCTTCAACATCTCGTGTGTAGTCTTTGTTTTAGACTTGGGGTACATAATTGGGTTATAAATATATAAAACATTCTTGCAAAATGGCATTTTTGAAGAAGCTAGAGAATTATAGACGTTTCTCTAAAATTTCTGTAATGTTTTTTAAACTTTACATATATCAGTTTAGATTGTTCATGAAAGTTTCTTGACAAAGCAGTAGTTTTTAGTACATTGGAATGGAATGAGTGCTATCAACTAAATCTACAAATTAAAAACTTCTAAAATTTCATTTTTGAAAATGAGTTCACTCCATATATAAATTATGCTTTCATATATGAAAAGACAGTTCACTTTGATTTTGAAACTGGGTATTCTTTGCAGTCAGCTCAGCAAGAATCCTATATTAAATATTTCTTCCAAAAGGAAGTAGAAACTCGAATCTTCCACATCAATACAGGCATCACAAATAGTGATGCATTGCTTTTAGAGAGCTTTTGAATCAAATGTGCATTCTTGAGATAGGAAAGCAGTTACTAGAGACAGCTAGTATTTACAGTAAAGCTGTTTCTGGTTGACTTTGTTTAAATTTGTGATTAAAACCTTTCCTGGAACTCTGGAGCCTTGTAACCAGGAAGTTACTGTGTTTGTAAAGCCTGTGTTCTTGTTCCTTCACTTCTCTTTAGGGTCAGTATAGACCTTCTGATTTGTTGTGTCCTGAGACGTATGTTTGGGTGCCCATCGAACAGTGCCTGCCTTCACTTGAGAACTCAAAGTACTGCCGTTTCAACCAGGACCCAGAAGCAGGTACGTTTGGAGCAGAGCTCTGCCAGAAATCCTTGGCATTGTTTTTGGGTTCCTTGTGTGTGGCTTTGGCTCTTAATAGGGTCCAGGTAGCTTTTCATCTATTGTAGAATGTGTATGGTGTGTGTGCGCGCGCATGTGTGTGTAAGACCGGGAGATACCACATGTGCACACACACAACACTCTCGCTTCTGGAAATAAATGCAGAAACCTCATGTGCTTCTGCTCCTTACTAACCCGTCTCCTTCTACTTTGAGCGTTGGTACCACCTTCCATTTCTGCTACAGCTGTCACAGTGCATAAAAATTCTTCCCTAGACTGTTTAGTTTAGGTAAAGAAGATAGAAATACTGACCAGTTCGACTGAACAAGGCCGGGGAATGGTTTCCCGAAGGCCAACAGGCTGGGATGGGTTTTGTGACAGTACTTTTGTTGTTGTTGACAATACTTTGTTGACTTTTTCTTACATCTTTGGTGCTTCTCCTCTCCCGTCCCTTCTTCCACCTCCTGCGCACGCAGTCCAGCCCTAGCCATGTCTTATCTCTTGGTCCTCCCCATTTGGATAGTCTGTGCACTGGTGGTAGGCACAGACACTTGCACATACAGCCTGGGGTCAGACTCCCTGCAGGTGGGTCCTGGCTCCATCAGCAGCCTGTAAATTGTGTGCCCTTGGGCAATTTCGTGATCTTCCAGGCCTCAGATTCCCGACCTTCAGAATTAAGATAATAATAGAACCTACCTTGCTGAGCTGTCATGAAGATTAGAGTAAGACAGGCACACTGAGGATAGCCCCCTCGTCTTGCTGGGTTGGCGATGGCTGGGCAAATGAGCACGCGATGTCCCGTAGACTGTGCCACGAGCTTTCATCTGCATTTCCTTTATTTGCTCTGATTCCTGTCTCCAGAAAAATAACGCAGTTCTAGTCACCTCCCTTTTGTCTAGATCTCGCTCAGTTTTCAGCAGCCTTTCTCACCCTCCCTGCGTTCCCCCGCGGCTTCGTCCATCAGGCGCGAGTTGTGCTCGTGGTGGGCATCGACTCCCCATGTGTGTTTTCCTCAGACTGGAGTTCCTGGGTGTTCCCCCTGTGCCTCACTGACGTCTGCCAGAGGAGGCGCCCGGTGCACAGTTAACAGTCACATTTTCTGTCTAGTCACCCGTGGTCTAAGCTTGGAGAAAAATCAGAAAAGGGAAACGGAAAGGCCGGGGGAGGGGCAGGGAGTAAATGGAAAGATCAAATAGGAAGACAAAGGGACAAGCAAAGAAATGCAGGAATTTCTTCTGTTCTAGGATGTGCGTTCTTTACCACCCCCCCCCCGCCACAAATGAGGTTTTTTATTTCCAAAAAAGGAAAATTGGTTCATGTTTCATTGTATTTTGGCATCTCCTTGAAAAGCTGTTATGCAATCAAGAGTGGGCACTTCTTACACATGATGATACCTTAGAATCTGATGAACAAGTGGCCGTAGGGACCCACCTGACTCCTACACCAGACACCCCGAGGTCACCCCAGGCTTCCTAGACATTTAGGGTTCGTAGAACAACCAGGGCTTTATAGTTCTGCACCTCCGATTGTCAGCATTTCATTATTTCATTTTAAGTAGAATTACACCTGACTGATCAGACAGACGCGTTGCTTACAGACAGCCGTACTGAATTTGTCAGCGTTTGAGTCAGGCTCAAAGCGAAAGGCAGTGGTAGTTCAGAGGAAAGCAAATACTTACCTGCTGTCCCTTCAGAAAAAATTGTTTTTTCCTTTTTAGCTTTTCTCAAGGGCAGCTCAGAGTCATTTCCTTCTGGTGAGAACAGCTAACCGTCCTACTGCATTATTTCACGTTCACATACAAAAGCGGATAAGTTCCTTCCAACTAAATAAAAATGATCACGAATTGGTTTCTGACTCCCAAACTTAAGATGCAGTTTCACTGTCCCCTTTTTCTTTCCTGGATCTATTTTAAAGGTTGCTTCTCTTATATAGTATTTGGAGATTAAGACAATCACAGGCTCTGTCTGTTGTAGAAAGCTGAAAAGGTAACTGAGTAATTTCCATGCACTGAACATTCAAGTAAAGATTTATTCGTGTTAATAGACTTCAAATTCATTTTCTGAAGTTAGCACTGAGGAGCATTTCATGGCAAAGAAAATTTGAAGTCTCATTTCGACGGGACTACACCATGGTGAGTGAAGAGTGTGCACGACATGCTTTTCTCCTGTAATCTGTTACATTCCAGTTCTTACGGCATAAGCTCTAGGTCTTAACATATTCATTGTTTAGAATCCATTTACAAAAGTCAGAGGACTAAGTTTTCTTCTTCAAAGAAAAGGAAGATCCTTTTCCGTATGCTGAGTCTTTGGAACTTGCAAGAGAACACCGTACAGTTTTATCAGTATTGAATATCACAGTCCAGACACTATTTGAAATCAGACTTACGTCCTGTGGTTTTAGGAAATTAAAATGCAGTTACATGCTGAAAGGTATTGAGCATGCTGTGAAACATGGTCATTTGAGATTTAAATGGCAATCTGTGAGAAACCGTTCTCTTCTCTTGGGTCTGTTTTACTTTTACGTGACCCAAACTCCGACTCAGACAAAATACAGAGTTTAATATGGACACCGTTGTTAGTCGGCATGGTGCTTTTTTCCACTAAATCTGTTTCTCCTCCCAGCTGTTCAGTAGTTACATTACTCTGCAGAAGGCACAGCTGATCGCCACAGGTCTCTGTAAAAACAGTTCGGCTACAAGGCGTATCAGGAGCCACTTGTAAGAAAAATTGCATTTCCCTCTCTCCTGAATTGATGTAAGCCTCTGGAAATCCTACTCCTCCCTGCCCTCCACCCCCTACTCCCCTACCTCCCGCATTTTGGAGGTTTGGGGTTATATGGTTATTTGCTTAACTAGGAAGTGTGCATAAGGGTAAAAACCTGTTGTAGTTACTGCTTTCATGTATGGCGGGGGGGAGGGGCCGACAAAAGGGAGCAACTTGGAAAATTCTAAAGACGTCCCTTGGTTCATAAATAGGTCTTTTGTTTTTGAATTCAGGAACTCTGCCTACTCCAAAGAAAGGAATTTAGAAGTTTCTCAAACCATTCTTAAGTAAAAAATCTGTCAGGTTGCTTATTAAATTGATAGTTGGATATGTGTAGAATTCAAAAATCCTGCATTATAGTTACATGTTGCCTCTTTTGTTTGAATTATCTTTAAAAAATGTTTACTGGGAACAGTAGTAGAAGATTTATCCAAATGCATAAAACCATGCCAGGAAGAAATATTGGAACGGCCCATCGATCTCTCTCTACAGCAGTAATCACTGTCAGTATTTTTATGCTCTCATCCGGATCTTTTTTCTCTGCATACCTTGGTTAAACAACAGAGCAGGAATCATCCTTCACACTTGTGTTGTTTTTTTCTGAGTACTCTGTGTCTCTTCTTCCTTTTAGTAAGGCAAAACCTACTGGGCCACTGATTTGGGGCTTCAGCTGACAAATGCCACTACTTAGGTGACAGGCAGTGTCTGCCACCGATACTTCATAAGAGGCATTGGAAGCAAAGCGGATGTTTTGGAGCTGGTTTGAGGACCATGATAAATTATGGTTTGATTTGACTCTTAATGTCGTACAGGTGTTATACTATTTATCGTTGGTAGTAGAATCCTTTTGGGGGGGTCTCGCTGGCTTAGTCGGTAGAGCATGTGACTCTTGATCTCGGGGTCGGGAGTTCAAGCCGCACACTGGGCGTGGAGCCTACTTAGAAAAAGTCCCTTTGGTTCCAGACTCGTAAAAAAGGATAACCTCACTGAGCATATGCTGGTTCCCAAGTACCATCTCCGGTTCCTCCTGCGTTACCCCAGTTGATCCTCAGCACGTGATGGAATGTTTCGTGATTGACCTCCTCAGATATTATTTACTGCGAAAATATCACTGGATGCTTGTTTTTTAACCAGAGATTTAAAATAATTTTAATTTTTTTTTTTTAACGTTTATTTTTGAGACAGAGAGAGACAGAGCATAAACGGGGGAAGGTCAGAGAGAGGGAGACACAGAATCCGAAACAGGCTCCAGGCTCTGAGCTGTCAGCACAGAGCCTGACGCGGGGCTTGAACTCACGAACTGTGAGATCGTGACCTGAGCCGAAGTCGGCCGCTTAACCAACTGAGCCACCCAGGCGCCCCTAAAATAATTTTAATTCAGATATTGCTCTTGCATTTTTATTAGTACTTATTTTTAGCATTTATTTCAAAGA
This sequence comes from Panthera uncia, assembly GCF_023721935.1. NCBI lineage: Eukaryota > Metazoa > Chordata > Mammalia > Carnivora > Felidae > Panthera > Panthera uncia. The sequence continues at coordinate 75,327,725 of NC_064818.1, read as the reverse complement.
AGCTAAGTAGAATGATCTTTATTTCTGTCTCTACTGATAATTACAGCAGCATAGACATTTTACCACAGATTAGTCTAGATTTCACTCCCTCTTTTCTATACATACTTGAAAATGATTGCAAGAAATTTCCTAATTTGTCTAAGTCATGGTGTCAGAATATTGAATTTAAGTTTGCCGTAAAAAGGACAGCACCTGATTTTGTCTTAGTGCTTGCTGTATTTCCCCTAGTTAGAGGATTTCTAAGACATTTACCTTTTGCAGCCAGTTAATGAAAATCTAAGTGTAAGGAGCTCAACCCTGAACTTCCAAGACTCCAATCTGTGTTACTTGATGCTTTCATTTGTCTCTTCTCTTTACTGCCTTCTTCTTTCTTGCTGGCATGGTTCCCTGGCACTTTTTCTATAGTGTCGTGGTTTCTGTCGTAAATGCCCATCGAGAAAGCAAGTCCCACTCTGACCGCGTGTGGGATGATCAGGTTCAGAAAGAATTCTGACTGTATTCGCTTGCCTGGTGTCTCCAAGCCCGGTCTCGCTTCCTGAATACTGTGTTCACGGTCCCTCCAAAGGGTGTACCCTCAGCCACAGTGTCGCCTTGGTCACTAGGAAGTAACGCAGAATGACAAAAAGATAAACCGGAACTTCCGAGGGTTCCTAAAAATGCGCTGCGGTGAGAAGTTACAATTAAGTGGACGGTGTCTTTCTTAGTTACCAGAGGTGTGCAGTGAAGCTGGGTCTGAGGATGACTTCCCGCTTGAAGTCGCAGAGTGAATGATGTTCGATTGCTGGACGCTTAGTAAACATAAGTTCTTTGTTGCCGGTGAAGGCGGTGGTGCCGGGACGTAGCTGGGCGGAGACAGGAGCGGCCGAAGGCCGGCGTCGAGACAAAATGTTCTCGGAAATTTGGCTTGTTTGGATTTGGTGAACCTGGAGAACGTATTTTTGACGTGGAAAACATCAAACGTAGAAACGTAGAAAGTTAAAGCCTTGTAAGTTTTCAGTTTACTCTCTGCTGAAAAATGCTTCTTCGTTCTAGCGTTCCTCTCTTTTCCCGCTTACCCGTTTCTCAGAGGTACCCTTTCTAATCCAGATGTTAGTGTAGCACTAACACGACTGCTGGCTTAAAAGTGAGAAACGAGGTTTCCCCCCTTGTGACACGGTCTTCTAATGAGGACAGAGAGGAGCAAGGAGAGAGGCCTTTCCTACGATATTTGTGCATAACACTGAAGGATTGTAACATTTTAGTGTGTGCGCTTTCTACCAGAAAACCTGAGACGGACTTTTAAGGTAAACTTCCAACAGTTGCAAAGACCGTGTGCATTTTTTCAGTGTTTTACAGCCAGTCTCGCACAAGAGAAATTTTAAAACTACTGCTTTGCAAATTTTTACCGGGCAGTCTTTGCTCAGTAAAGCACGCGCGAGCAGTAAGCCAGTGACCGAAGCTGGCTGGAGCCCTGGCCAGAGGCAGACTGAAATAGCTCTGAAAAACTTTGAAAAGCAGACTTGAGGTTTCCGTTTAGCTGTTAAAGAAAGATTTCCCTGATCCTGTTGTCTTTTCTTATGGAACAGATCAATTTTTAAAAATAAACAATTCCTTTTACGGTCACCCAGTTTTTAAAATTGAATTAATCCTATGATTTTGAAATCATTAATTAATCCATTTTGAAATCATTCCAGTAGGCCGGAAACTACCAATACACTTCAGACCGTGTCTAAAAAAAAATGCTAGTTCTGCCTGGCTTTAATGTGTGGCGTCTTAGAGTAAGTAGTGCTTTGTTCGTTTGAATAAAGAAACTGACATTTTTGAATGTAACGAAGAGGTTGTCCAAAATGTCACTTAGAGAATAAAAATAAAGCCCACAGCCGCTTAAGTGCTGGCTGAACGATGATACGCCGTTGAATGGAAGACGCCGTCCGTTTTAAGTCCTCTATCTTACGTACCGCTAAGAAAGAAAAAATGTTGCCAGTTAGACTATGACTCTGTCAGTTGTAAGATGCATCTGGGTTTCAGAAATACCAGAATGTGTGAAAATGTGAATCTTAATGACGTAGAGGAAATGTGGTTCAGTCTGTGCACCGCAGTACTGGGCAAAGCCATGGAGTACCTAAGAGACTTGTTTTTATTTGTTAGGGAGCTTTGTGGCATCTCGCTTGTAGGCATTAAATATATTATAAGTGGGGTGCACACCTATGTGTCAGAGTTAGAAGGCATCAGTTCCACCTGCTTTTTGATAAAAACAAGATTACTGTCATGGATATATGACAACAACAGAGTTCTTTTAATACCCTCTCCCATGGACTTCAGAAAATTTTGAGAAGACCTGTAACTACTTCACAGGGATACTTTATCGTAATGAAAGTAAAAATGTTTTACTACTCAAAAAGCAGTGACGTTCTGTAAGCATTAATGATTTCAATGCATTCTGGTCTTAAACACATTTTAAAAATTTAAAAACTTTGATGTTGGAAGGCAAGGATAAAAACAGAGAATTTAGATTAAACTCTGCCCATAAATTCAGCGATCTCGGACACCTGATGGAATAACGATTAAAGATGAAATAGTAAAGAAGGGGCAGAAGATCCTGTCCTTCGATGCCATCAAGCTTGTCATCAACCCTAAGTCGTGCCATTCATTGAACACTTGTGAATTATCAGTGAGTGTTCCTGGTTTAACTTGTGGCTCCATTGTAACAGAACGTGAATCATTAGCTTAGTGGGAAAAAATTCTGGAAGGGGGTTTGATGCTCTATTTTGGAGCCTGCATCATTTGCTGTTCAGTGCAGTGTCTGCTGGCTACTGGAGGAGCTGAGACAAAGACAAGCCACAGTCCGAAGGTTTCTTAGATCATGCACACCCAGCTCCAATATAAGAATGAAGTCACTGCGTTTGTCTGCAAGGTATTTTGAAACTGTTCAGATTCTCTCTTGTGTCCGTTAATATTCATTCTCTCTGCAGGAAGATAAGCAAGCTATAACATGAAGGTATGAGAAGGTCTGTTTATTTTAGGAGTGTTCTTTTATGTGATGCCAGCAAAATGTTTTTAATACAAATACGGAAACTGGGGTAGAATTCCTATTCCTGTAAGAAATGTGTTTTCCTAGCTGCCATTCATTTGAAATAGGTATCATTTATGGGAGACTTGACTTGTTCATGCTTCTGTAGCGTGTTCACTGATAACAAGATGAAATTTGTCGGAAATTAGGAAGGACCTGTTGACAATCGGGAAAGAAGTAAAGCCACCTGCTCCGCTAACTGCTACCAAAATAAAAAAGCAAGAGGAAAAATTCTGATGCCGAAGCGACTCTCGGCCGGGTTTCCTTCCAGAAGCAGATCCTGACGTGCGGGCTTGCGTTGATGGGAGCAGGAGTGGGGGCTGGTGCGGGTGAACTAGCGAAGGGAGGAGGAGAAGATAACGGAAGTGTGTGTGCGCACGGTGCGGTCCGGCACTTTAGCGACCGGACGTCAGTCCCTTGAGAAACCTATTTCAGAATCGACTGCCTGAGGGACCAAAGGAAGACGTATGTGCTCACCTGGCTTTCGTTCTCCACTGGCTGTTGATTAGCTCACGGGGTGTTGGTGTCTCTGCCCTGTCCTTTGTACCTGTGCAAATGGAGAGCGGGCCGCTGCATCTGCAAGGAAGCAGGGCAGGCCGGTGGACCCTTCACGGAACCGTGCACAGTAGGGGCGCCGCGAGTCAGAGATGGGGCTCGGGGCTACAGGGCGGTGCCCAAGGAGTGTCTAATCCAGAAGAAGTACGGGTCGAGGCGGCACGTCCCTCGCGTTAGCTGACCGCGTCAGCCGCGCTGGCGCAGATCGCATCCGGACCGTGAACACGAGGAAGTAGTGGACTTAAAAAGTAGTTGGAGGAGCCAGGCAGGATTAGAATCATAAATGTGAAGAATTCATAAAATCACTCACTCAACAAATACTTATTCAGCCGGGTATTACGCTTTATGACGGGGAGGTAAATTAGTCCTCCCGCCCTCAGAGGGCCTGCGGAGGACGCAGACAGCCATCATGCAGTTTTCGTGAAGTGTGATAAGCGGCCCGTTGGGGGAGAGAGGTGCAGTTAGTTCACGTAGGAGGGTCCTCAGCTCAGATCTGCGCAGGCTGTGGGAGGGCAGGGAACGCTTCTTGGATGACGTCTCAGAATTTTTAGAGGAAGGGAATGCAAGAGCTTCAGGGAGAGACAACAGCATGTTCAGAAGGCCCAGGGGGCAGAGAGCACACCTAGAGTTTGGGGGGCAGGCTGGGTGGGGGAGATCTAGCTGGCTAGCGAAGGACTGGTCATTGTAAGGACTTCGATGTTTCTCCTGAGAGCACCGGAAGGCCAGGAGAGGGTTTAGGCACCCGATGGCATCCGGACGTTCTGTCATTTCTACTCCACGTGTGGAGAGTGACCAGGACTCAGACCGGAGGTAGGAAGACTAATCAGGAGGGTTTTGCACACAGTACTCCAAGCAAAGGATGATGGTGGCCTGGACGTGGGTGGTAACTGTTGGGAATGGGGTGGGAGCAAACGGATGCCAAGGATATTCAGGAGGTAGGGTACATGGAACCGGCTGGTTGATTGTGTATGGCGAGGGTGAGGGGAGAGAGTTTAGGTTCTGACACGAACTGAGTTAATGCTTACTCTTCATTTGTGACATGAAGCACATGAACAGAGGGGCAGATTTGGGGGGGGGGGGGAGGAGAGGAATGGTGAGTTCGGCTTGGACATGTTGAATCGGGGGTGTTTGGAGACATGGACAGAGACGTTGGGGAGGCAGGTGGACATACAGACCTTAAACTGATGAACAGGCTGGGAAGGAGGCACTAGTACGTGTGTGGAAGCCTTACGAGTGAATATGCCCTAGTTCGGAGTGAAGAACGACAGTCCTAGACGAGAAGCCCGAGGAACCCCACTATGGAACCCCACTATGGAATGACTGAGTAGATGATGAAGAGGCCAAAGGAGTGTGGGGTCATGGAAGCCACGTGAAGCATGCTCAAGAAATGGGGAGCAATGGCAGTGTCCGATTCTGCCAACAGGGCTTGGGAAGCATCTTTGGAGGACCCTGGCAAGACCTGTGCTCGTTTGGACGAGGATAAAATAGTGTCGTCAAGGCTTAAAAACTGAGTGGAAGTTAAGAAGGCGACCATGATCAAATATGAATTTTGAAGATAGTAGCTCTAGAGAGGTAAATCTGACGGCAGAAGACTTTTAAAAAGTGGGAGAGACTTGAACATTGTCAAAAGCGGATGGGAGTTAGCAAAGAGAAGGATGAACAATAAGAGAGAGGTGGAAATCAGTGTATCAAGGTCTCTGGGACGAAGCACAAGGAAAATCAAGGACACAGGAAGACCAGCCTTAGATCGTAAGGACCCTTTGTTGTAGGAGAGGGTGAGGAAGGGCTCAGTGCACTGAAGAGAAATAGATTGGTGTGGTGGCAGCAAGTTGGATGCTTTCTCATTTGGTACCTTTTCTTTTCCATTTGGAATGGGTGCTGGTGGAGGGGGGAGATGGCAGGCTAAGAAGAATGGGAGACAGAGCTGATGGCCAGTCCTTGTCAGAGTCCGTGAGGGTGAGATCATGTAGAGGAGATGCTTCTCTGACGGCCTGGGGAAGGCAGACCATTGTCTGGCTTCCGGGGTGTGGGCTTGTCAGGCCGTTGCCGTGGAAGGGCAAGAATTGAAGGCTGTTGGCAACGAAATGGTGGGAATATGGTGATGGCATCTGAATTCAGTTAGAAAGAACTGAAGGGACAAATGGAGCTACATGTCATAGAAGGGGTCAAAGGACTGGAGGTCCCAAAACCAGGATGATGGGCTGACAACTCCCTGCAAGGATAGGAAATGGTGTCCAGAGAAGAAAGAGGGTCTGATTTTACAGTTTGGAGGCATGACAAGCTTTGGCCTGGGGTTTGGGGAGCCTAAGTTGCATTAAGGTGGAGTTATTTGAAGAAGACTGAAGGAACGAGGATGGCAGTCCACAGGGACCGGCCGGAGATTTCCGTTCCTTGTGCCATTTAGATGTAAGAGTGGTGATGTCCCTAAGTGAAGCTCCTTCTTATTTATCAAACAATTCTGATGTTTCTAGCCCCCGGCAACATGAACACAAGATCAAGGGCCTCCCGCCCGTCAGTATAGGATAGAGAACAAATAGAGTTTTGTTTTCCAGAAAAAGCTCATTTTGTACAGACAGTGATCTTGAGAACACCTGTCTATCTTTGTTTTTTTACAGTTTTAACTACAACTCATTGAAAAATACTTAGTTTATATCTCCAGCTAGTACACGGTGCTTATGTGTGTGTGCAAGTGTCATGTCCATATATATATAGATTTGAAGCCAGAGTCTCATGAAATAGTGCTTATCCTCCTGCAGATGTGATACACTCCATCTTCTTTACTATTTTATTTTAAAAAATGAGTCTTTCTTAAAAGAAAAATTAATGTTTATTTTTGAGAGAGAGAGAGCATGAGCGAGGGAGGGGCAGAGAGAGAGAGAAAGAGGGAGACGCAGAATCCAAAGCAGGCTCCAGGCTCTGAGCTGTCAGCACACAGCCTGATCCAGGGCTTGAGCTCATGAACCCTGAGATCGTGACCTGAGCTAAAGTCGGACGCTTAACCGGCTAAGTCACCCAAGGGCCCCTCAGACATTTTCCTTCTTAATTCGGTTTTTTCCAGGTTGAAAGACAAAACCACAGCCTATTTACAGTGCCTCTTCAGTGACCTCGTATCTCAAAGAGGTGGACACATAGCCCATGACCAAGTGTGTTCTTACCTGATTACATGGTCTGCTGACTACAGTTTGCCTTCCTTGAGCCCAAAAGGTTATGTCTTAACTGGAATGTGCATTGCGTTTAGGTCTTAAGATGGGTCATTGATTCTAACTCTAAAGGTCCTTGAGCTGATGGGATTGTCACGTTGACCAACATACCACATTGTTGTGTTCTTAGGGTCGTCCAAATCGCGAGTTGAATGGTAGTTACATTCAGTTGAATTTTTAGTATCTTTCGTAGCATTTTCTGATTATTTATTCACAACTTCCAAAACCAGTCTATTAACTTTATTTATATTTAATACTTAACCATTACTCTCGTATAATAGCAGGTCACTGGAGCATGAATGCCAAGTGACAGTATTTAAAGTAGAAGTATGAAGACAGTAGTTCTGCCACACGCTAGCTTTGTGACTTTAGGCGGGTCACGAGTTTCTCAGCCTCAGTTTCATTATCTGTGAAGTGGGGCATTCAGACTACATGAAATGAAGGATTTTTTTAAAAAAATTTTAAGGTTTTTATTTAAAGTCCAGTTAGTTAACATAGAGCGTAATACTAGTTTCAGGAATACAATACAGTGATTCAGCCCTTCCGTACCTTACCCAGTGCTCATCATAACAAGTGCAGACCTTAGTCCCCATCACCCGTTTAACCCACCCCCCCACCCCCTGCCACCAACCTCTCTCGAAACCATCACTTTGTTCTCTGTAGTTGAGTCTGTTTCTTGGTTTGCCTCTCTCTTTTTTTCCCCTTTGCTCATTTGTTTCTTAAATTCCACTTATGAATGAAATCATACAGTATTTGTCTTTCTCTGACTTATTTTGCTTAATGTAATACTTTCTAGCTCCATCCGTGTCATTGCACATGACAAGATTTCATTCTTTTTTATGGCTACTATTCCATTGTGTGTATGTATGTATGTGTGTATATGTGTGTATGTGTGTGTGTGTATATATATGTATGTGTATACGTATATATATACATATATGCCACATCTTCTTGATCCATTCATCGGTTGGTGGACACTTGGGCCGTTTCCATAATTTGGCTGTTGTGGATAATGCTCCTGTAAACGTCAGGGTGCGTGTATGCCTTTGAATTAGTATTTTTATATTCTTTGGGTAAATACCTAGTAGTGCAACTGTTGGATCATAGGGTAGTTTTCACTTTTGGAGGAACCTCCATATTGTTTTCCAAAATGTCCACACCAGTTTGCATTCCCACCAACATACACAAAAATACATTCAAAATGGATTAAAGACCTAAATGTGAGACCTGCAACCATAAAAATCCTAGAAGAGAACATAGGCAGTAAGCTCTTTGACATTGGCTGCAGCAACTTCCTTCTAGACAGGTCTCCTGAGGCAGGGGAAACAAAAGCAAAAATAAGGTATTGGGACTTCATACAAATTAAAAGCTTCTTTATAGCAAAGGAAACAACAAAACTAAAAGGCAACCTATTTAATGGGAGAAGATTGACATATCTGATAAAGGGTTAACATCCAAAATACGTAAAGAACTAAAACTCAGTACCCCAAAGAAAAGGATTCGAGCATGTTTTGGGACCTCCAAATGTTTAGGACTTTTTGTGAGGATCACACTATTAAAAAACTAGAATGCATTACATAAAGGTAAGGTATACGATTCTGAAGCATCAAGTGATAGGCATCACATAAACCTTGTAGCATTTTCCATAGTTGTGCTGGACTTCACTACAGTGAACCCTTTCACCCGCCTTCTCTGTTCTGTTAGGAGCAGAAGATTCAAGTTGCAGTTTCAGATGAGGCCAAGTCTTTAAGAAAGTGTTTTCCAAACTCTTGAATATGGTCCACTGTAAAAAAGGGATTTTCCAGTGTGACAGTACACATTTCCGCGTTTCTCGCAAACACAGCTGAAATAAAGCTGTGCTGACCATTACTCATCTTTACTCATGGGAGGCACTCCAGTATTTTTGAGTTGGTTCTAGGATTGAGAGATGAGGATGGGGGGGGAAAGCTCTGGATTCTCACTCCAACTTTGCTCTCCTTCTGTTCTGATAGACGTAGTCGTGGTAGCAGCGATTGCCACGATGAATATTGGTTGGTCCACCTGTTGTGCTCATCACTTAGCATTTATCATCTTAATTCATCCTTCCACTGACTCACATTCACCTCGCTGACTATTGCTGTTACCTGTCGATCAGTATTCATGAGGCAAACAACTGATTAGTAGTAGAAAGAGGTTGAGTTGGGCGAGTGTAGTAAGAGTATTCCTGTCCCTGGAAGGACCTATTTAAATTACTCTCTGAACATCTCACAGTTGTAGTTGTTGAGAGTCCTTTGCCGAATGGTGGATATTGTGTGTATGTGGTATGTACGTGCAGCGATCCCTGGCCCTGAGAGATAAGGACAGACCGAGGAATGTGCCCCACACAGCTACGTTACCGTCCTGAGTGGCCATATTTGAATGACCAGTTACTACCCTAGACAGCTTTGGGTGGGGGCTCTAGATCGGATATTTTGAGCCTGTCAGGTGTAGTTGGCGTGTTTGAAATAATGGGCCCACTCATCAAAAGCCTGAGGAAGTTTTGGGCCATAGGCAAAAACTGGACTACAGGCAAGAAAAAAATGGTACAAGTTTGAATTGGTTTCTTTCTATTTAAGAGCACTTCTGTCTCTCCAGGCTTTCTTGGTCAGTTGCTGACAGGCCTGTCTGTTTCTTAATTCCAGTGATATTAGTAACTAAGATAGCAGTTTTGCTCATGGTTTTCGTTTTGTGTTTTAGCCTTGTGTATGCACACATACATGGGCTTTGGGTGAGAAAAGTCACCAGCACATTGGCGAGGTGCCAGAATGGTTCTCCGCCTCTCCTCTGCTGTGGCAGATGTGGATTCAGGATGGTCGCACAGACCTTTATGTTCTCGTAAGTGGTCTACTGTCCATCTTGGTCAGGATTCTCGTGTTTTTATATTTTACTGGGGCCTCAGCTTGTAATTTTACTGATCAGGTATTCTAAAGATTATGTCCTAGCTAGATAGTTAACTGACAACTGCATATAAAACTAAACAAAATTGTATTCTGTGGTATCACACAATAATATTACTGTTTATCATGTATCTTAGCAAACTACACAGTTGTATGCCCAATTTTTAAAACACCTCCTCACTGTTGTTTGTTACATAACTGTCTTTGTCTACCAAGTGTCTGGATTCTCCAGATTTGTCTGCCTTTGAAGAAAGATACGACCTTAGAGGCTTACCTCTTTTGACAAACTCTGGACTGAAATACTATGTCCGTTGATTTTATGATGCAGTCACAGATGCCCTTTAAAACATATTTTACTCTAAGTAAACACGATTTGAGTATGTTAGGGGAAATTTAAATCAATACCACTTGTGTTTTCCTCTTTTAATTTCTTTTTTGCTTACTTAATGTTAAGTTGCATAGATCATTTCTTTGAGCAGACAGCAGCAGAGTTTACTGCAGTCGTCTGAACCTTGGCATCAGGAACTCTGAGTTCTAATTTCACGTTCAGATCTAAGTTACATTCCCTTCGTCAAGACACCTCTCTTCCAAGGAGTCGGTTGTAAGTATGACAGTGGCTATGGAAGCCCGTGATGCAGGTGCCAGGGAGAGCTCGGGAACGCTATGCCCTTTGAACTTTGTCCTCGGCTCTTTCTCCACCTGTCTTCTGCACAGGCCTTCTCAGTCTGAAGCGAGTTATTGTTCATGTGGGAGCTTTGATACACATCTTAAAGCAATGCCAGGTGATTCCTCAAAACTGAATGAAACCAAAAAACAAGGTCTTTCGGGTTAATGCAGTTAGAGGGTGTGTGTGTGTGTGCGGGGGTGGGGGGGGTGAGGTGCTGTGATCTACTGACTAAATGTAAAGAAGTGTATCTGAGCTGGTTCACCAAATTTGCATAATCTTTGTTCTATAAAATAATGGTTTCGGAAAAGTCAAATGGGATCTAGTGATTATAAATTGAGCTCTATCTTTTAATGTCTCTTTTAAAAAACACCCTGTTGGGGCGCCTGGGTGGCTCAGTCAGTTAAGTGTCCAACTCTTGATTTTGGCTCAGGTCATGATCTTGAGGTTCAGGAGTTCAAGCCCCACGTCGGGCTCTGCACTGACAGCGTGGAGTCTGCTTGGGATTTTCTCTCTGCCCCTCCCCCACTCATACTCTCACATGTGTACACGCTCTCTCTCTGTCTCTCTAAAAAACAAAACAAAACCAAAAATACCCTGTTGTTAAATCCATTATTGCGAATTCTTTGACAAAACAAAGACTCTCTTGCAGTACAGCTAATCATCTGTGTTATATTTTCATTTTTAAAATTAGGATTTTTGAACATGTTTTCTTAAAGCACTCAAACTGCATTCAAGAAAGCAAGGAAAATCAGAAGGGACTATTTAGTTTATTTGCACTTTCTGAATTTGCCAGTGGTCCAGTGTTTGCTTTGGGACCGTAGGCCTGGCTTTAACTACAAACTGTAGCCATTTCTTTCGCAACTGCACACTTCTGAAAATACAGTTGACCCTTCCGAAAATACAGAAGTTGACACTTCTGAAAATAACACAGGAGTTAGGAGTACCCACCTCCGTCCAGCTGAAAATCAGCATGTAAGTGTTGACTCTGCTGAAACTTTACTAAGAGCCTCCTGTTGACCAGAAGCCTTACCAGTGACGTAAATGGTCAGTGAATGCATAATTGGTATGTTATATGCATTATATCCTGTATTCTTACAAGAAAGTCAGCTAGAAAAAAATTTTAAGAAAATCATAAGGAGGAGAAAATACATTTACAGTCCTGTACTGTATTTATCAAAAAAAAAAAAAAAAAAAAAAAAGTCTGCATGTACCTAGATCCACATACCTCAAACTTGTATTGTTCAAGGATCAGCTGTATTTTTGAAAGAAATTGGTTTCCAAAGAGGAGTGTGTATGAACTAAGTACAGTGCTTTGTAACACTGCTTTATTCGTTTTTAGTCACAATACTTTATTTTGTTTTTCAAAATACTTTAAGGGAATAGTCGAGATTCTTAAAAAATACGTCACAGAAACGTGCTTGGATTCAAAGGACTGAGCAACACTGTTCTATAAAAGGCCTCAGATTCTGTCCTCTTACGTTGTTGCCCAAAAGTTCTATAACAGGCTCAAGTCTTAGGAAGAAGTATTTGAGATGTAGGAAGCGTTCTTAAAGATTTATTTTAAGCTTAAAAAAAAAACTGGAATTTACTTTAGAAAGTCTCAAGTTTTAGGGATTCATGAATAAATCGTGTACCTGAGCAGCATGAAGACAAAAACTCAGTTTCTGTGTCAGACCCGTCAGAGCTGATGAAGGACACGGAAAGTCCCAGGAGTGGCCTGGTGGAACAAAAGAGAACTCTCCTGTTGTTGTCCAGAGGTTCTGTGTATCACTGGTAAGATTTTGCCTGAGTTGGTTACCCGTTAGCTTATTTAATGCCAAGAAAGGAGTTTTAATCTTATTATAGTTCCCATCACACACCTCTTCATTGTTCAACCATTTTGCTTCAGAGTAGATCTTTTCAGTGCACTGTAATGAAAATGAAAACCAAGAGCATCAAGTCATTTGGGGAGATTGGAGTCAGCAAGCAACAAATGGATTTCATCACACGCAATTGTAGACTAATGAAAGCACAGCAGAAACTCTGGAAGAACATGGAACAATCCACTGGACTGGCAACTCAAGGAAGGCATAGAAGGATTAAAATTAAAGCTAAAACAGCTGGGGCACCTGGGTGGCTCAGTTGGTTGAGCGTCTGACTTCGGCTCAGGTCACGATCTTGTGGTTCGTGAGATCAGGCCCCACGTTGGGCTCTGTGCTGACAGCTCAGAGCCTGGAGTGTGCTTCAGATTCTGTGTCCCCCTCTCTCTCCGCCCCACCCCTGCTTGTGCTCTGTCTCTCTCTGTCTTTCAAAAATGAATAAACATAAAAAAATTTTTAAAAAAGAGGCAAAAACAGCAAAACCTGCGTAGCTGTGCAGGGTGAAAAAAACCTTTCTTCCTCCAAGCAGGAGGATAATATACCGGAAGGAAATGTGGCAAAGCTTCTTTAGTTGAGTTTGTTTATCACCTTGGAGAAGGGCGTTTCCCCTGAGGAAGTGGGTCGCAGTCTCCAATCTCGCATCCAAAGATAGAACCAAAACACACTCAGCGATTATCCTCCCTGGATTGGGGACCAATAACCAACAGGGCCTTTGAACGGCATCTAAGTAATTCCTAGCTCACGGCTGCCTCACAAGTGTCCGTAAATGCTGCTTAAGCAGTTGACCTTGGCTGTGGTTCACTGCTGGGTTTGGGCCCAAATTCCTCTCTTCATATAAATCATCAGTTGAGCCCTGCCAGTTCATAAAAGATCTGGAACATGGGTATTCTCCATGCAGTGTCTCTGTTTCTAAAATTCTTAGTCTCTCTGGAGAAGCAGACATATACTGGTCTAGGACGTGAAGCGTGAGACACAGCCTTTTCATTCCAGATGGACTTAGGTTGTGTTTGATGGATTGTTTACAGTTAGCATCATTTCTTTACATTTTATTGTGGCTAATTAACAGGAGTTTTATGTAGATGTCAGATACCATTCTTGTTCTAAAAACAGATTAAACAGAGCACAATTCAAAGCGATTGTGACCCGATCAATTTCAATATTTATTACATATTCAGAAACAAAATAATCCAAGAATGATTTAATTTGGGAATTCAGACATTGAGTAATAAACATGAGGTACTAATTAACAGGATAGTTGATAAAAGCTGGATAGTTGCTCTGAAGACGTGTTGCTAGTCTGGAGTCTGAGATCAGCACCATGAACCACAGGCATTTAGTGGATGCCTACTCAGCACTTTGTATCTCCAGGATCGAGGGTGCATGGTGCCTGGACCTTGAGGCTACAAAGAAGTACAAGATTTGCTTCCCATCCTCAGGGAGTTTACTGTTAGGATGGGAAGACCATCCACATATAAGATGACAGAGAGCAATCAAAATATTGTTCCTGTAATAGGTTTTTTCTTCATTAAAAAGCACTATCGAGGGGCATCTGGGTGGCTCAGTCGGTTAAGTGTCCGACCTCGGCTCAGGTCATGATGTCGTAGTTGGTGGGTTCAAGCCCCACGTCGGGCTCGTTGTGACATCTCAGAGCCCACAGTCTGCTTTGGATTCTGTGTCTTTCTCTCTCTCTCTGCCTGTCTCCCGCTTGCGCGCTCTCTCTGTCTCTCTCTCAAAAATAAACATTAAAACAATTTTTTGAACACTTTTGATGGATGTGTTAATTAGGTTGATTGTGGTAATCATTTCACAGTGTGTACATATATAAAAATAGCATGCTGTACACCTTAAGTGTATGCAATTCTAATTTTTATTTGTCAAGTTTACCTGAACAAAGCTGGTTGCCAGGGGTAGCACCATTTTTAAATGGTCTTAATAGAAGAAAAAACTAAGTGGACATAAGATGCCTTACAGGGACAAAATTGCTGAGATTTGAAACTGCATTTTTCTAAGCAAAGTAAGAGTTACATTGTCTCTAATTTGCCTAAAAGATCTTGGAAACTTTGATGATAGCCATTAACTCTGTTCATTGGCCTTTGCATTCCCACCATTGTTTGGGATTAAAAATAAAATCTAAGGTATGTTTTTGAGTATGAAAAAGCCTTAGGATTATAGGATAGCTGGATGGTCCTGGCTGCTGAACCTGGGGCTGAGGGAGGAGCTGCTTCTAAGCTTTCTTCCCAGGGAGCCAGCACCTGTGTTTGCATTAAGCATGGTTCGTAGGTAACCTAACCCCCACAGACTGTCTTCATTTTAATATTCAGAAAATCGCTATTTACAGCAGAGAGAGATGGCTGTGACTGACTTTCCATCACTTATCTCACTCAGCTTTTTGTGAAGATTTTTGAGGGACCCGATTTGATGTTTTCTTTTGGTTGCATTTTTTTTCTTCCCCTGATAGCCTTAGTTTCATTTGTGGGTATTAAATGTTTCTTTATTTCAGAATTTTTGCAAGCTTCAACAAGGTGGGTGCCATCCTTACAGATATCCTAGTTTGCTTTAAGACTGGAGTTTTTTATGTTTAAGACGCTTGAGATGTTTGTTCATTCTATCAAGATACTTTAAAACAGTGAATGTATAGAGTCTCATTTTGAGATTGCTCTTAATTGCAGTGGATAATGAAAGGTCCGATACGATTTTTTTTTTTCAGTTAAGGAAATAGCTTATAAATCCTCCACTCATCTTGAATAAAAAATTATTAAAAATTAAGCACAATGAATTATTGCTTTATTAAGTCAGATCAGACTTACTGAATTTTGGCTTTATTGATCAGAGTATATACGGTTCATAGCATTGTTTGAACTTTAAGCCACAGAGAAGTAATTGATCTTAAGGTTGAAAAGCAGATTGTTTTAAAGAACACAATATATAATAAATCCTGAAAATATTTCAGATTTGCACTTAAGATGCTATAGTTTTGTTTTAGCTTATGAAAATCAATAAAATCCTGAAACACTACCTTTGACTACTAATCTCAGAGGTTAAGGATCTTCATGCTAAAGTACAAAGACATGGCCCGGTGGGAATGTCTTAGATATTGTACTATATTTCCTTTGTAATTTCCCTCTCTTCTCTGTATGTGCGGGGGAGAGTGGTGGGTAGAGTATGTGTGTGTGTGTGTCTTTCTCACTGTCTTTCTTAATCTATTAATCCATTCCTACTTACTGCTGCGTAGTGGTCCATGGTGTGGATGATCGTTGTGCCCCAGCTTGTTTGTTTATTTACCTGTTGAAGGATTTCTGTGCTTTTCCAGGTTATGACTATCACCAGAAAAACCCTGCATAAACATTTGTTATACAGGTTTTTGTGTGAACTTAATTTTCGCTTCTCTGGGATGAATGACCAAGAGTGTAATTGCCAAGTTGTATGGTAAAAGTAGGTTTAGTTTCTTAAGAAGCTGCCAAGTTGGTTTCCAGAGTTGTTGTGCCATTTTATATTACCACCACCATGTATGAAAGACACCGTTCCTTCACGTTCTTGCCAGCACTGGTTTTGTTTCTATGTTTTTGTTTTAGCTGTTCTAACAGGTGGATAGCAGTATCTCACTATGGTCTTAATTTGCGTTTCCCTAATGGCTGATGGACATCTTTTCATGTGCTTATTTGCCATCCATATTTTCCCTTCGGTGAAATGTATCCTCCTGTCTTTTGTGCATTTTTCTAAAGGGATTGTTTGTTTTTATATTGTTGGGTTATAAGAGTTCTTTATTTTTTTTAAAGTTTAATCTCTACACTGAACATGGGGCTCGAACTCACAACTCTTAAGATTGAGAGTTGCACACTCTTCCAACTGAGCCAGCCAGCCCCTCTTTATATACTTTTTTAAGGTTTATTTATTTATTTTGAGAGAGAGAGTGAGAGAAAGAGTGAGTGCATGAGCAGGGGAGGGGCAGAGAGGGAGGAAGAGAGAGAGAATCCCAAGCAGGTTCTTCGCTGGCAGCAGCCGAGGCCACTGTGTGGGCT